>NC_066582.1:458296107-458666940 GCF_024323335.1 Lathyrus oleraceus | reverse complement strand
TTTTTTGCATGAAATCGGTGATCACAAAAAACCCTAAAAACAAGAATAAAAGAAATCTTTTCATCTGCATAATGATTTGTTTGTTTAAATTCTAAAGTTTTTTATTATCCAAAATCATTATGCAGGTTGATTCTAAAACCCATTGAACATAATGATCCAACGCCATCTCCCAATTTGGAATTCCCTGTATTCGAAGTAGAGGAAGATGACGTTGAAGGGATTCCTGATGAGATTACCCATCTTCTTGAGCATGAAGAGAAGGTCATTCAGCCGTACCTTGAGAATCTGGAAACAATCAACTTGGGGTCTGAAGATTGTGTTCGGATAGTGAAGATTGGGGCACTCCTTGAAGAGTCTGTCAAGAAGGGGTTGATCAGTTTGCTACGAGAATATTCCGATATCTTCGCTTGGTCGTACGAAGATATGTCGGGTCTAGATACAGATATTGTGCAACATTTCCTGCCTTTGAAGCCTGAGTGCGTGCCTGTGAAGCAGAAGCTCAGAAGAACTCATCCAGATATGGCAGTGAAGATCAAAGAGGAAGTTCAGAAGCAAATTGATGCGGGGTTTCTAGTGACTTCTACATATGTTCAATGGGTGGCCAATATTGTGCCTGTGCCTAAGAAGGACGGAAAAGTCCGTATATGTGTTGATTACAGAGATTTGAATAAAGCTAGTCCGAAAGATGATTTTCCTCTACCACACATTGACATGTTGGTAGATAATACAGCTAAATTCAAAGTCTTTTCGTTTATGGATGAATTTTCCGGATATAATCAAATCAAGATGGCACCCGAGGATATGGAGAAGACAACATTCATCACACCTTGGGGAACATTCTGTTATCGACTGACAACATTCAAGATGGCACCCGAGGATATGGAGAAGACAACGCCGGAGCCACGTATCAACGAGCTATGACTACCTTGTTTCATGATATGATGCACAAGGAGATAGAGGTCTATGTCGATGACATGATTGCTAAGTCCCGAACGGAAGTTGAACATGTTGAGTATTTGTTGAAGCTTTTTCAGCGTCTGAGGAAGTTCAGGCTTCGTCTGAATCCGAACAAATGTACATTTGGAGTCCGTTCCGGCAAGTTATTGGGTTTTGTTGTCAGCGAGAGAGGTGTTGAAGTTGATCCTGCAAAGGTCAAAGCAATACAAGAGATGCCTGCGCCCAAAACTGAAAAGCAAGTCCGAGGTTTTCTTGGCCGCTTGAACTATATTTCCAGATTTATATCCCACATGACTGCCACATGTGCGCCGATATTCAAGCTCCTCCGGAAAGATCAATCTCATGATTGGACCGAGGATTGCCAAAAAGCTTTCGACAGTATCAAAGAATATCTGTCTGAACCTCCGATCTTGTCTCCGCCTGTAAAAGGAAGACCTCTGATCATGTATTTGACTGTTCTTGAAGACTCGATGGGTTGTGTACTCGATCAGCAAGACGAATCAGGGAAGAAAGAATCTGCTATTTACTACCTGAGTAAGAAGTTGACCGATTGTGAGTCTCGATACTCTATGCTTGAGAAGACGTGTTGTGCTTTGGCTGCTAAGCGTTTGAGCCAGTACGTGATAAATCATACAACTTGGCTGATATCCAGAATGGATCCAATCAAGTATATCTTCGAGAAGCCTGCTTTAACTGGGAGGATTGCCCGTTGGCAGATGTTGTTATCTGAGTATGATATTGAGTATCGAGCTCATAAAGCTATCAAAGGTAGTATCTTGGCTGACCATTTAGCGCACCAGCCGATTGAAGATCATCAGTCTGTTTAGTATGACTTCCCAAATGAGGAGATTCTGTATTTGAAAATGAAAGATTGTGATGAGCCTACACTTGATGAAGGTCCGGAACCTGGTTCCAGATGGACGATGGTGTTTGATGGCGCTGTAAATCAGTATGGAAATGGAATTGGGGCAGTAATCATTACTCCTCAGGGCACACATATTCCGTTTACAGCAAGGCTAACTTTCAAATGCACGAATAACATGGCTGAGTACGAAGCCTGCATTTTGGGATTAGAATAATGCATTCATCTAAGGATCAAGCATCTTGATGTGTATGGTGATTCGGCCCTGGTTGTCAATCAGATCAAGGGAGAGTGGGAGACGAACCAACCCAGTCTCATTCCATATAGAGATTATGCGAGGAGGATTTCAACGTTCTTTACAGAAGTTGACTTTCATCATATCCCTCGAGAGGATAATCGAATGGCAGATGCTCTTGCCACGCTCGCTTCCATGATTGTAGTCAAATATTGGAATGAAGTTCCCAATATCACTATGATGCGCTTGGATAGACCATCTCACGTGTTTGCAGTTGAAGAAGTACAAGATGATAAGCCTTGGTATTTTGATATCAAGAATTTCCTCCAGAACCAGGTCTACCCGCCTGGGGCATCTGTGAAAGATAGGAAAACTCTGAGAAGGTTGTCGGGCAGTTTCTACCTCAGTGGTGAAGTGCTTTATAAGAGAAATTTTGACATGGTTTTGCTCAGATGCGTGGATAGACACGAAGCAGACCTGTTGATGACTGAGGTCCATGAGGGTTCATTTGGTACTCATTCCAATGGACATGCCATGGCTAGAAAGATGCTGAGAGCAGGCTACTATTGGCTGACAATGGAGTCTGACTGCTGCAAATATGTGAAGAAATGCCACAAGTGTCAGATTTATGCAAACAAGATTCATATTCCTCCGACACTTCTGAATGTGATTTCATCACCATGGCCTTTCTCTATGTGGGGAATCGACATGATCGGCACGATTGAACCGAAAGCGTCCAACGGACACAGGTTTATTCTCGTAGCAATTGATTACTTCACCAAATGGGTTGAAGCGGCGTCGTATGCGACTGTGACCAGGCAGGTGGTCGTGAAGTTTATCAAGAATCAGCTTATTTTCCGTTATGGTGTGCCAGATAAGATCATTACTGATAATGGATCTAATCTGAACAATAAGATGATGGAAGAGTTGTGCACTGAGTTCAAGATTGCACACCATAATTCCTCTCCTTACAGACCCAAGATGAATGGGGTTGTTGAAGCTTCTAACAAGAACATCAAGAAGATTATCCAGAAGATGACAGTTACGTACAAAGATTGGCATGAGATGCTTCCATTCACTTTGCATGGATATCGTACATTTGTCTGCACTTCAACAGGGGCAACCCCTTTCTCCCTTGTTTATGGCATGGAGGTTGTTCTCCCAGTAGAGGTGGAGATCCCATCAATGAGAGTCTTGATGGAAGCCAAGTTGACTGATGATGAATGGATTCAGAGTCGTTATGACCAACTGAATTTGATTGAAGAGAAGCGATTGACTGCCATGTGTCATGGTCAGTTATATCAGCAGAGGATGAAGAAAGCATTCGATAAGAAGGTCAAGCCTCGTGTGTTCCGAGAAGGTGACCTGGTGCTCAAGAAAGTTTTGTCTTTCGCGCCCGATTCCAGGGGCAAGTGGACTCCAAACTATGAAGGTCCATATGTTGTCAAGAGAGCCTTTTCAGGCTGTGCTCTGATGCTCACAACAATGGATGGGGAGGATTTCACTCGTCCTGTGAATTCAGATGCAGTCAAGAAATACTTTGCCTAGAAATAAAAACAGAATAGCTCGCTAAGTTGAAAACCCGAAAGGGCGGCTTAGGCAAAAATGAGCGTCTCGGTGGAAAACCCGAAAGGGCGATCCAGGCAAAAGTTAGAGACTTGAAAAAAGTGAATTTGCATCCCGCTAGATTGAGTACCTCACCCTGGGGCAATCTAGGCAAAAATTAGGGATTTGGCAAGTAACTGCATCCTGACAAGACTTTCTGTTCCGCAACTGTCTTTTCGTCAGAGATTCTCGCTCAGTCGTCATCAACTGAAGCTTCAAATACATTGGATTCAAATTGGTAGAGAAATGGTCATTATGTTCAATGTAGCCCTCTTCCAATATATATCACCGATTTCAAATTTGTACAGATCTATGGAGTCTTTCCCTTTGCGGGCTACCATTCCATCAAATAAATTTGAGCTTTTATCCAATTATTTGCACTCTTATTTGTTTCAATTCAACAAATGTTTTGCATGTTTTAATTGATAAAATGTCATTGTTTTAAACAAACAAATTTTTCAAAATTGTTTTAAACAAAGTGAACGTTCACAATGATGAAAGGATACTTAGGAATTTGTCAGTGCTCTCCCAAGGGTGGCATGATTTCCAACAGGGTAAGACATTTGTTCATATTCCTGGCATGGCTGTATCCTCTTTCTCCAGATTGTTGTTGGGGTTGTTCCCCAAGCAGAGCTTCTGTTGAGATTTTGTGTTCCCAGATCAGAGTGCTTGTTGGAAACTTCAGTTTTCCTCTCTTGCAGCATTCTCTCCCCAGCACGGTTGCCTTCCTTTTGGAAGATTCAGTAGTTGGTGGGTTGACACCCCGTTACTTCGTCATTCTCCTCAGTGAAGTCGCCGGCGGAGTTGTTAGTATGATGTACTTCATCTATGCTGCCTCTCCTCATCAGGATGCTTGTTGAGGTTTATACCTCTTTTCCCTTCAGCAGAGCAGTGATTCTTGCCTCCTCAGCAGTTGTGGTTCCTTTTGGAAGGTTCGGTATTTGGTGGTTGATCCCCAGTTCTCCTTCTCTGCCTCAGATAAATCCCCAGTAGATTGGTGGTGGTGGATTGTACCTGTGAGTGGTTTTCTCCCCTGCAGAGATTGGGTTGATTTCCTGATGCTTTTGATCCCCAGTAGAGTGGCTTGTATGCAGAATCTACTTGTGTGATCTATTTTCCCTCAGTGAATCTATCCCCAATGGAGTGACTGACAGTATCCCCAGTAGAGTTGCTTGTGCGGCCAGATTCTACTTGTGTGTTCGGTTCTCTTCAGCAGTTCTTGCTTGTGCAGTGACCTCTTGTTTCCCAGTTGAGACTGATGATCCCTCGGCAGAAATCTCGGGATTTCTCCATTTCCCCAATAGAGTAGCTTTCGTGGTAGTTGCTGCCTGTTGTGAACTTTTGTTCCCCGGTTGGGTTGACTGATGATCCATCACTCAGAGATTTTGTGATTTCTTTGATATCTTTAATCTTTTGTTCCCCATCATATCTTTTCTTTTTAGCATTCAGATCTCCAGCAGATTGGCTTTCCAGTTGGTTTTCTTGGGTTTTCCTTTGGAAGTGTAGTACTGGGTTTTTGATTCCTGGACCTGTTTGTGTTAGAAATGTCTGTTTTGTCAGCATTCATCAAACATAAATCACGCATATTCATGCATACTTTCAACATTTAGATATTCGTGTTGCATTTCTTGCCATATATCTTTTGTCTGTTGTCTTCTGCTATTGGTGATATAGATCTTTCCAGTAGATCTCCCCAAGCAGATGTCGGGTGTTTAATCTCTCAGTATAGAGTCAACCCCTTAGGCAGAAAGTGTCTGTCTTTTCTTCTGCAGTTCCCCACTGAGATATATCCTCGTGGATGACGGTTTTTTTCCGTTTCCTCCCAACACATATATTGGGATGGGTTTTCCCTATTGAGTTATATCCTCATTAGGACGAGTCTTGGTTCAGTTTTCCTTTTTGGTTTGATCCTGAATTGGCCTTTTTTCAACTGTCTCTTGTGCTTCCCTGTGGAATAAATGACTAAATTGCCCAGTAACCGACAATAATTCATTTTATCCCCAGCGGAATCTTTTTTGGGCCTTCTACCCAGTAACCGGTAGTTATAAGTCCTATCTTTTTGGTTTTCTACCCAACAACCGGTAGTTGTAAATCCTGTATACCTTTTTTCCTTTTGTGGAATCTGTGGTTGTGAACTTTTTTTTCCTCAGCAAGAGTCGTTGGTTTTCTACCCAGTATTCGGTAGTTGTAAATCCTATTTTCTTGCTCTCCAGCAGTTTGTGGTTTTCTACCCGGTAACTGGTAGTTATAAACCCTATTTTGTTTCCCCGTATGGAATTGTGATCCTTTCACTCCCCACGCAGAGGCTTTGGTTTTCTACCCCGTATTCGGTAGTCGTAAACCCTAATTCTGTTATCCTCATCAGAGTTGTGGCCCTCTACCCAGTATCCGGTAGATGTAAGTCCTATCTGTTTTCCTCTAGCAGAGGTAACCTTTGTGGTTCATTCTGGTTGATGGTGGATTTTGCGGTCTTCTACCCAGTATTCGGTAGTTGTAAATCCTATGTTGTTTTTGATTCCCTAGCGGAGTCTGTGCTTTCTTGGGGATAATTGCCGTATGCTAGCAATTTTATCCTCAGCTGAGTCTTTGGTTTTCTACCCAGTAGTCGGTAGTGGTAAACCTCTTGTTTCCTCAACCAGAGTCTTTGGTCTTCTACCCAGTATTCGGTAGTTATAAATCCTTTGTTCTCCCCTTTTGCAAAGTTAACCTTGTTGTTCATCTTAACCGATGACGGTTACTCATCCGTGGTTTTCTACCCAGTATTCGGTAGATGTAATCCCCTCTTTGTGGTTATCCTCATCCAGTATTCAATGTTGATATTCCCTCCTTGTTTTTGGGTAATTGCTCTGAGTAAGCAGTTGTTTTTTCCAGAAAGTTTTCGTGGATAATTGCCGGATGCTAGCAATTTTATCCTCAGTGGGTCCTTTCACCGTTTGCCAGTGATTTGTTCCCAGGATCATTGATTTTTATTAGTTCATCCCCTGTGAGTCCTCTTTCATTTACCCGTTTGATTGGTAATGAGTGTTGCTCCATTTGATCGGTTATCATTATATACCTAGTTTTGGTATCCCGATGCCTTTCTTTTCGGATGATTTATCCTTTATTAACCCAGTAACCGGTTGTGGATAATCTTCCATGCGAGTATACTATCCATGTTCTGACGGTAATGGATAATATATCTCATGCACTCTTCAGTCGAAGCCTGTTGTGTTTCCCCAGTTGAGTAAGATTCATATTTCCTTTTGCGGAATCGAATGTTCATTGTTTCCCCTTGTTGAGCGTATCTCCCAGTAACCAGTGATATGTCTCCTGGATAATTCCCGTATGCTTGCAATTTATCCCCAGCGAGTTATCTTTCGTCTACCTTGTTATTGTTGATAACGAATTGTTTCTCTTCTCGGTAGGTCACCTATTATATACCCAGTAACCGGTATCTCTGGTGTCTCTTCCTTTTCGAGTATATTATTCACGTTCTGACGGTAATGGACAATATACCTCATGCACTCTTTGGTTGGAGTCCTTTGTTGATTTTCCCCAATGGAGTAAGATTCGTATTCTTTGTAGAATCGAATATCCCAGTAACCAATGATATGTCTCCTGGATAATTGTCGTATGCTTGCAATTTATCCCCAGTGAGTTATCTTTCGTCTACCCTGTTGTTGTTGGTAACGAATCAATTCACCTTTTCGGTCGGTCACCTATTATATACCCAGTAATCGGTATCTCTGGTGTCTCTTCCTTTTCGAGTATATTATTCACGTTCTGACGGTAATGGATAATATATCTCATGCACTCTTTGGTTGAAGTCTTTTGTCCTTCCCCATTTGAGTAGGATTCGTTTTCCCGTTGCGGAGTCGAATGTCCATCCTGTAAGTCGATTTGCTTTTTCAAGCCCTCGTTTCGGATGATGAGTGTTTTGGCATATATACCAATTCACGCTTCGGTCGGTCACCTATTATATACCCAGTAACCGGTATCCCTGGTGCTCCTTCTTTTATGCTCCCTATTATGACTTTGGTCCCCTGTAGTGTCAGATTTTCCTGAGTTGATGTACCTTTTTCAGGTCTTTCTCAGATGTTTGGTTGATCGATATCTCTCACCCTTATACCGGTCTTAGATATTCTTCCTGAGCTTGTTGTTCTTTCACCCAGTAACCGGTGTTTAGATCACATGTCTCTTTGAGCTTGTTACCCAGTAACCGGTAACACCTCATCTTGCAGATTTTCCTCAGGAGAGTCCCTTTGTTAGACATTCCCCAGCGGATTTCTTGTTGTGTTTCACCCCTCTGCTGTATTGGCGTTTTCCCAATATATGCAGTTTCCCCGGCAGGGAGGTTCTGTGTGAATCTTTCCCCAGTCCGAATCCGGGTTTTTATCCGAAGTATCCTTTGTGGATAGTTTGAGTCAGCTTGAGTCTTTCCAATGGATGTGTCTTCCTTTGGAACTCTTTTCTCCACAATTTGAGTCCTTTACTCCCCAGTGAGGTCTCCCGTCGCGTGTCCTGCTCACACAGTGTCAGTTTTCCCCTAATTCAGAGTCGTGTCCTGCTCACGCATTTCCTTTTACTATCCCCATAAGATTCCTGTTAGAGTCTTTGTTCCTGGTGAGTGTATTACTCCGATGGATCGTTTTTTCTTCTTTGTGGACCAGTATTCCCCACAAAGTTTGTTTGCTTTACATGCATACATCTGCATCATGAGGTCTCTTAGGGACCAAAATTTGTCTCATTATTGTTATTTAAGCCCATTCTACCGCGTCGAGATGAAGATTTTAACCTTCACTTCTCTGGCTAGAATGACCTTAAATAGGGGCATCTGTAAGACCCCAATTTTGTCCCTAAGATCCCTCATGGCATCATATCATTTCATTGCATTGCCTCAAGGATCATTGAACACCTTGCTTCCTTCCCTGTGGGTGGGATCTTTCTTGAGAGTGGTTCTTGATCACCAAGCATTGCTTGCATTTGTATGCCATTGCTTTTCTTTTTATCACTAACCAAAATGTACAAAAATATGTCATTAACCTTTGTTACTTGCAGCTTAAGCAATCAACAGTCAAGACAATTCAAGTGAATCTTGTGTGCAAGAGATGAAGTCTCCATTGAGTTATTGGACCATGTGATCATTTCATTGAGCTTATTTGAGCTATAGGTTCATTTTGGAGCAAGTTCCCAAGTGGTTGAGGCCCTAAATTCATCAGAACAATTTCAGGTCATCTAAGGGCCTATGCAGTCAACTGAAAAGTCAACAGTGGGTTTTGAGAGTGGGAATTGAGTTTCTTCATCCCATTCATGTCCAAATTATGCTTATTCATCATTTCAAAGATCAAGGTTAAAGAATTTGAAGTCAAGTCAAAAGTTTCCAAAAATGGAAAGTGACCTATAATTTCATTTTTCCAAAAATGGCAAGTTTTTAATCCAACTGCAACTCAACTTTCCAACATCAAACAAGCTTCAATTGAAATTTTTTCCAACATGAAAGTTGAAGATCTCTCTCTCCCATTTCCAAAAAGTCCAAGATCCTGAGCATCTGATGAATAGTTGAGGAGATATGATCCAATCATTGCCAAGTGTGCATGGAACTTCAAATGAGCATAACTTTTGAACCAAAGCTCCAAATTGAGTGGTTCTTTTTGCAATATTCTTCTCTTGACCTCTAATTTCCAAATCATGCATCACATTACATAAAATCTCATCACATAATCACTTGCATATCCATGCCTTTTTTGGAGGGAAATTGCAAAATTCAAAAATGGTGCATTGTATGGACTTTCTACCATTGCCAATGTGTTTAAAAGATGATTTTTAAGTGACTTTGATGAAGGAAGTGGTACTGTTCACATAGGTTTACTACATGCACCATGCAATTTTGATTTTTTGCAAAACACCTTATTTTCATTAACCAAGTTAATTATGGATTAGCAAGTTGATTAAGAAAGCATATATATACTAAATCATAATAGAATTTGAAGGAGGTTAATCACAATTCACCATTTCTAGATCTAGTTTTCATCTCCCTCCAAAATTTTATTCAAATCAAAATTCAAAATTCTTCAACATAACACCTTGTTTTTGTTGAAGATTCAAGATGAGTAACTTGGAGAGAGTGTGAAGCAAGTGTTGGTTTGTTGAATTCGTGCAAGATTCAACCATACTTGAAGCTTGAAGGTGTTAATGGAGTTTTCAAATTAAGCTAGATCCACACGTGTTTGAGCTTCAATTTCTTCATCGAACATCATCACAAGCCTTCTGGACTGGATTTGGATCAATACAAGCTGTGGATCGTGCATTTCCAAAATTCTGCTCTTCAAGAGGTCAAGTTTCGAACCTCATAATTTTGAAATTCATGTACATATTTGTGTAGATCTTGTTTTCCTGATGATTCTGAGCAAAAAATCAATTGAAATGATGTAGTATTGCATGAGATATGTGTGAATAAAGTTTTGTGATCCATTTTTATTTTGCTCGATTCTCTCCATTCTTGATGAATTACGCTTAGCCATTGCTTGATTTGTGTTCACCATGGAAGGATCTTTGAATTGGTATATTTGTTTTGAATTTCTGGAGAAATTTCTGGAAACGCGTTTGGAGCTTTGCTACTGTTCATCTTCTTCATCATGAAGAAGATGAAGTTCATGTGTTAGCGTCGGTTTCTGGTAATTAGCGACGGTTCCTGGTTTATTTCATGCTGGCTTAGGGTTTGATTGTGATTGGACCATGTTGTTGCCTAATAAGCATTTCCATTGGCTCAGAATGCCTTGACCCTTGCCACATGCGCGTTGACTGCCACCTCTTTTAATGAAACGGTGCATTTCATTAGAGGCGCGCGCTCACATTTGAATTCCTACAAGGTTCGAATCCGGCCTGGCGCAGTTTTTCAAATCATTTCATGTTTTAGTGCTTTCCCTCCACTTTGCCATGCCTTGTTCATGTTTGAATTTCATTTTGTATGCTAACTTGTAAAAATCATATTAAATTGAAAAATGCATCAAATCACTACCAATTTTTTGCAAAATGATCCTTGTTTTGTCTAGTGTTTTATGATGATGAGTTTGAAAGTTGTGCATGGCTGGAATGTTATTTGCTCTAGGTGGATTGAACACATGTGCATTTGTGACATTGCCTTACTCTTTCTATCATGAAATGCTTGATTTTAATCCAATGGACATGAAATTTTACATGATGATTCTAGACACATTGATGGATGTTTTAGGCTTGGTTTGGTATTTTTCTCATTCACCATTTCTGTTTTATGCTTGTGTTTGCATGGTGTGAAAATTTGTGTCACACCTTTGGTTGTTCAACTTGTGCCATTTAATTTCCATGCCAATTGACCTTTGATACTTCTGATTTTTTGTATGATGATCATGTTGGATGTTTTGAATGTTCATGAATTTTTCCAGAATTATTTGAATCATTTCTGTTTTGTTTTGGAATTTTCATTCATGATGATCATATATGAGCTTTGAAATTGTCTTTGACTTCTTTTGATCATGAAATGCGTTTGATGATTGATTTTGATGTGAGCCTTTTTAGGACATGTTAATATGTGTTTGAAGTTGCATTGTGTTGAATTTCAGCTCCTGTTTTGAATTTTTTCTTCACCTTTGACCCTAGGCTTTGACCTAGTGGTTTGTACTTATATGTGAGCTTTGAATTTCAGGTTCAAGCATCCAAATTCCATGGTTAATGTTGCTTCATCATTTAAATGTTGATATTTGCTTTTGATTGCTAACATTTGCTGTTTTGTAGGTTGATGATAAGTCACTTGAGTTTTCCTTATGGCTTATGTGTTGTACATTGGGATTGTCTGTTTGTTATTGACTGTTGTCTGTTTGTCTGAGTATTATACTGATTTGTTTAATTGTTTACATAGGTACTTAAGTAGCTTTAAGTTCATTTGAACTTTGCTTTGCTTTGCTTGTGGTTGGCATACCACTTAGGTATAATCCCTAATCTTCATGTAGTCTGGAAGACCTGTCATGTTACTTTGGCAGACACCTGTCTGAAGCCCTCCTTAAGAGGCCATGTCTTTGATTGTTTATATTTGTACCAAGCAGGTTAAGTCCTCTTAAGAGGCAATTGGTAGATAAAAGGGATGTGTAATCCATCCCCTGCTATTCAGTTGTGTCATTCACTTTGCTCACACCATGTGTTGATGCATTGTGAATAAGAACCCAAGATCTTATAGAGTCAACCATTTGTGGAGAATAGTTCCTTCATTCTGAACTCCCACACTTTCTATTGTTTAAAGCTCTCCCAGGCCAGGGATAAGAGCCATGAGGCATAACCCTCATCTCCATTTCATCTGCTTCACCCTAACTCTCAATGTTAGGGTTAAGAGCTCCAAAACCTCGTTCCAGTTGGCTTGTTTCTAAAAGCCTAACCTTGCTTTAGCCTATTGATTGTGTATAGTGTGTCCTAACTGATTGCTTGATGGCTTAATTATGCATCTTACATGTTTGCTTTTGCATATCTCCTTGCATCATTCCATGTGCTTGCTTTTTGCTTTTCATAGCATGTTTGTTTATGTGAGGAGTCAGATGTAAGACCATTGATTGGTTATCTGTTTCCTATGATCATTTGTTGTGGAGTCAGGTGTAAGTCCATAGATTGGTTACCTGTTTCCTTGTTTGTTTTGTCCATTGAGGAGTCAATTATAAGTCCATTTATTGGCAGTTGTTTCCTATGATCTGGTAGGAGTTGGGACTAAGACCATTGATTGGCATCCCATTTCCTGGGAGTCGAGTGTAAGATCATTTATTGGCAACTTGTTTCCTTTTGCTTATTGCATTTGTTTTCTTTGTTTTGTGAGACTAGTGTAAGTCCATTGATTGGCATCTGGTATCCATGTTTTGTTTTGTGAGATTGGTGTAAGTCTATTGATTGGCATCTGGTATCCATGTTTTGTTTTGTGAGATTGGTGTAAGTCCATTGATTGGCATATGGTTTCCATTTATGTTGGCTTTGCCTGATACTTTGTTTATTTGTTATTTGCTTGTTGCCTTTTCCAAAGGAATCACTTGGATCATCTACATATGATCTCAAGAGGTGAACATCTAAGAAGTTTTACATCCCCTAACCTTCACCCTTTTTGTTCTTTAAACCTCCATTTGCATGTTAACCCAAACCAGAAAAATATTGTGCAAACATTTTCATTTCTGTTCAAATTAGAAACCTAGGCCTTAAGCCTTTGATTTTCAAATTTCATTTTCATAATACTTCTTTTGAATTGAATTCTAATCATACTTTGACCATCTTTTTTCTGTGAATAATTCTAATTGACTAATTACACTCATTCAATTGTTTTGTGGCTCAAGTCCACTTTCTTGATAAGTTTTCATACATTAGCCATAGATCTCAATTATCTTAGTGGTTGATGTAAATCTCATCTTTGTCCTTAGTGATTGAATTGTAAGACTTCCTTGCTTATTATAGGGCATGGTCCCTCACTAGCAAGTTGAAGCTTTTCTCACATGGTGGACTTGTGGTTGTATAGGTTGAGTTTTCTCCCGTGGATAATGTAAGACCTTAGGGCTTTTGTTTAAAATCAACCCATTCATATTTTGGAAATATTTTAGCCGAACTACGAGGTTTTGATCCTGTAAAGGTACGTAGGCAATGGTTATCCATCCAAACACAAAATAATAAAAAATTGTACATTCTTTTCTCATCCTCCCAATCAATGATTGCACAATAAGTATTTTCATAAACAATATATTTTGCAACAATTTGTGAAAAGGGTTCCCTAGGAGTACCTAGGATGCTTTGGGTGCCTAACACCTTCCCTTTGCATAATTACCCCCTTACCCAGATCTCTGACCTTTCATTAGTTTTCTATGTGTAAAACTTCTTAGGCTTTTGTTCGCTTTTTAGCCATTCCTTTGGATAAATAAAAGTGCGGTGGCGACTCTATCTTTGTATGCTTTGCTTTTGATTTAGTCAATAAATCATAAAGTGATGAATACACCGCTACACTCACATTGATGTATTGGTTGATAACACAACTCAATCCTCGGTTTTCTCTTTCATGGATGGATTTTCTGGCTATAATCAGAACAAGATGGCGCCAGAAGACATGGAAAAGACGACATTCATTACACCTTGGGGCACGTTCTGCTATAAGGTGATTCCATTTGGGCTGAAGAATGTCGGTGCTACCTATCAGAGGGCTATGACGACTCTCTTTCATGACATGATGCACAAAGAAATAGAAGTGTACGTGGATGATATGATTGCAAAGTCTCAGACAGAAGAGGAGCACTTGGTAAATTTGCAGAAGTTGTTTGAAAGGCTGAGAAAATTCAAACTGAGGCTGAATCCAAACAAGTGTACGTTTGGAGTGAGATCCGGAAAGCTGTTGGGTTTCATTGTCAGTGAGAAAGGGATTGAGGTTGATCCAGCAAAAGTAAAAGCTATTCAAGAAATGCCTGAACCAAGAACAGAAAAGCAGGTTCGTGGATTTTTAGGGAGATTGAACTACATTGCACGATTCGTATCTCACCTAACAGCCACGTGCGAACCGATATTCAAATTGCTGAGAAAAGATCAAGCAATCAGGTGAAACAATGACTGTCAGAAAGCTTTTGATAATATAAAAGAATATTTGCAGAAACCTCCAATTCTCATACCTCCAGTTCCTGGGAGGCCTTTGATAATGTACCTTTCAGTAACAGAGAATTCGATGGGGTGTGTATTAGGACAGCATGACGAGTCTGGTCGAAAAGAGCATGCAATATACTACCTTAGCAAAAAGTTTACCGACTGTGAAACAAGATATTCACTGCTCGAGAAAACTTGTTGTGCTTTGGCATGGGCTGGTCGCCGACTAAGACAGTATATGTTGAACCATACTACCTTGTTGATTTCTAAGATGGACCCAGTAAAGTACATCTTTTGAAAAGCCGGCTCTCACCGGGCGAGTGGCTCGTTGGCAGATGATTTTAACAGAGTATGATATCCAGTATACATCGCGAAAGGCTATCAAGGGTAGTATTCTGTCTGATTACCTCGCCCAGCAACCAATTGAGGACTATCAGCCGATGATGTTTGAATTCCCCGATGAAGACATCATGTACTTAAAGATGAAAGATTGTGAAGAGCCTCTTGTCGAGGAAGGACCGGATCCTGATGACAAGTGGACACTGATGTTTGATGGGGCGGTAAACGTGAATGGAAATGGTGTTGGGGCAGTACTCATCAATCCTAAAGGTGCACACTTACCTTTTTCTACCAGGTTGACTTTTGAAGTAACCAACAATGAGGCTGAGTATGAGGCTTGTATCATGGGGATTGAGGAAGCCATCGATCTGAGGATCAAAACTCTGGACATCTATGGAGATTCCTCTCTAGTGATCAACCAAGTCAATGGAGACTGGAATACTCATCAGCCGCATTTGATTCCTTACAGAGATTACACCATAAGGATCCTGACTTTCTTCAAAATAGTGAAGTTATATCATGTACCCCGAGATGAAAATCACATGGCTGATGCCTTGGCTACTTTGTCTTCTATGATTAAAGTCCATTGGTCGAATCATGTGCCACACGTTGCTGTGAATCGACTCGAGAGGCCTGCATATGTGTTTGCAGCCGAGTCTGTCGTTGATGAGAAGCCGTGGTACTATGATATTAAGAATTTCCTCAAATGCCAGGAGTATCCTGAAGGAGCGTCAAAGAATGACAAGAAGACCCTGAGAAAGCTAGCTGGAAGCTTTTATTTGAATCAGGATGATGTGCTGTACAAGAGGAACTTTGACATGGTTCTGCTCAGATGCGTGGATAGACACGAAGCAGACATGTTAATGCAAGAAGTACACGAGGGGTCTTTCGGTACCCATGCTGGTGGTCATGCAATGTCCAAGAAGTTGTTAAGAGCCGGTTATTACTGGATAACCATGGAGTCTGACTGTTTCAAATACGCTCAGAAGTGCCATAAATGTCAGATCTATGCAAATAAAGTGCATGTACCACCGAACCCTCTGAATGTCATGATTTCTCCTTGGCCATTCGCGATGTGGGGCATCGATATGATTGGGAAGATTGAACGTACTGCTTCTAATGGACATCGCTTCATCCTGGTCGCGATTGATTACTTCACCAAGTGGGTGGAAGCAGCTTCCTATGCCAATGTTACCAAGCAAGTGGTTGCCCGATTCATTAAGAAGGAGATTATCTGTCGTTATGGGATTCCTGAGAGAATCATCACTGGTAATGGTTCGAATCTCAATAACAAGATGATGAAAGAGCTTTGCAAAGATTTTAAGATCGAACACCACAATTCTTCTCCTTACAGACCAAAGATGAATGGTGCTGTAGAGGCGGCAAATAAGAACATTAAGAAGATTGTGCAGAAGATGGTCGTTACGTACAAGGATTGGCACGAGATGTTGCCTTTCGCTTTGCATGGGTACCGTACCTCAGTACGTACGTCGACCGGGGAAACCCCTTACTCCCTTGTGTATGGTATGGAAGCAGTCTTACCTGTTAAAGTGGAGATTCCTTCTCTAAGAGTCCTATTGGACGTCAAGCTAGACGAAGCTGAATGGATTCGGACAAGGTTCAATGAGTTGAGCCTTATAGAGGAAAAGCGATTGGAAGCCGTGTGCCAGGGGCAACTATATCAGAGAAGGATGAAGAAAGCCTTTGATCAGAAAGTGCGTCCTCGAAGCTATCAGACAGGTGATTTGGTTTTGAAGAGGATCCTTCCTCCCGGTACAGATAACAGGGGCAAATGGACTCCGAATTATGAAGGTTCATATGTTGTTAAGAAGGTCTTTTCTGGTGGAGCCTTGATGCTTACAACTATGGATGGTGATGATTTTTCGTCCCCTGTGAACTCAGATGTAGTCAAAAAATACTTCATATAAGAGACCCGCTGGACGAAAAGAATAAAAGAGTCCAGGCAAAAAAGGGCATCCCGGCGAACCAAGAAAAAAGAAAAAAAAAGGTTCGGGCAAAAGTTAGGGATAAAGAATGAAAAAATATGTACACCCGGTAAGTCGAAAACCTAAAAAGGCGGCTTAGGCAAAAATGGGTATCCCGGTGGATTGAAAACCTGAAAAGGCGATCCAGGCAAAAGAGGGATTGGAGCGAAGACTACAGTCTGAGTTATCTGTACTCCATCGCACTTCAGTGTCCACCATCTCGAAGGATGCGATCAGTCCAATCATTCTTCTCAGAAAGTAGGGGATTTGGGGGAATTTGAGGATATACGAGTCATAACAGAATTGGAAAATAGTGGATGCCGTGTTCACATTGCCAATAGGATAGTTTATTTCCTTTTTTTGGCGCAATTACCTCTTCCTAGGAATTGCTTCCTGATGTATTTTCCTTTATAGGCCATTTTCAATCAATAAAAGTCGTTATTCAGTCAAATTGCATTCTTGTTTTTATTTTTACTTTCTTGTTTGCAAAAACGTCCAAATTTTTTATAAACATTGCATTTAAAAAACATGAAGGCTAGACAATAACGTGCGGAAAGATAAAACATTTGAAAATCATTTTGAATGTTGAGTACACTTGGGTGTATTTTGTCCATACAATCCCCTGGGGCATGTATGTCTTGTTGTTTTGCAGGTTACTATCTTTGATTGCTGGCTGAAGCAGATAAGCCACAGTTTGTTCAAAGATGTTTCAGCATTGTCCAGTGGTGTAAGAAGTTGGGTTGTCCAAAGCAAGTGCAGAACTTGTCTCCCCAGCGAGTCCGAGATCAGTGTTCCCTCAGCAGCCAGGCTTGAAGGTTGCCATTCCCTCAGCAAGTCGGAGGACTGTTAGTTCCCCAGAAAGTCTGAGGACTGTCAGTTCCCCAGCAAGTCGGAAGGTTGCTATTTTCCCCAGCAGAAGACTGCGGGTAGTTTTGTTCCTCAGCAGCCAGGCTTGAAGGTTGTTGTTTTCCCCAGCAGGGTCGAGTGTGTTGTTTCCCCAGCAGGGTCGAGTGTTATTTCTCCAGCAAGTCTGAAGGTTGTTGTTTCCCCAGCGGAGGTGTGCATTGATGTTATTTCCCCAGCGAAGTCCCCAAGCGGATCGAGTTCGGTGAAGGTCATCCCCAGCGAGGATTGTCCTTTCCCCAGCAGCAGTGCCATTCCCTAGCAAGGTGGAGATTGGAGTGATATTGAGATCCTCAGCAGAGTGGCTCGTGCCGTCCCCAGAGGGGGATATTTTTTATGCATTCATCATTTAGAAAAGCATAGCATATTGCATCCTCAAATCGCGTAGCATTTCCATTCAGTGTGGAGCATTACGCCATAGAAAACTCAAACATATGCATACATGTGTTAAGCCAGATTGGATCATATCCCCAGCCGAGGCGGACCATTTTTCAACATCTGTACGGCACATTTGCAGCAGTTGCTCTGAGCAGCATTCAGGATCGATAATCCCTAGAGATATTTATTTCCTCACCCGTCCGTGAAAAGGAAGCTTGATTGACTCCCCAGCGTAGTCCCCGGCAAGCGTCTGCCTTGTTTTGACACATGTAGATGTCATCCTTACGATACTGGTGAGTGTCGTGTTGATCCCTGTGTGGGTCCTTTCTTTCGGTGTTGGTAAACCTCGAGTTTTCTTCCCATTCATCCGTTGATGTCTGGTCGTGGTTTCTCTCTTCCCATCTGTCCGTTAACGTCTGGTCGTGGTTTCTCTCTTCCCATTCATCCGTTGATGTCTGGTCGTGGTTTCTCTCTTCCCATTCGTCCGTTGACGTCTGGTCGTGGTTTCTCTCTTCCCATTCGTCCGTTGACGTCAGGTCGTGGTTTCTCTCTTCCCATTCGTCCATTGACGTCTGGTCGTGGTTTCTCTCTTCCCATTCGTCCGTTGACGTCTGGTTGTGGTTTCTCTTCCCATTCATCTGTTTATGTCTGGTCGTGGTTCCTCTTTCCCATTCATCTGTTGATGTCTGGTCGTGGTTTCTCTTTCCCATTCATCTGTTGATGTCTGGTCGTGGTTTCTCTTCCCATTCATTTGTTGATGTCTGGTCGTGGTTCCTCTTTCCCATTCATCTGTTGATGTCTAGTCGTGGTTTCTCTTTCCCATTCATCTGTTGATGTCTGGTCGTGGTTCCTCTTTCCCATTCATCTGTTGATGTCTGGTCGTGGTTTCTCTTTCCCATTCATTTGTTGATGTTTGGTCGTGGTTTCTCTTTCCCATTCATTCGTTGATGTCTGGTCGTGGTTTCTCTTTCCCATTCATCCGTTGATGTCTGGTCGTGGTTTCTTTCTTCCCAGTCATCCGAGTTGATGTCTGGTCGTGGTTTCTTTCTTCCCAGTCATTGGTAAATGTCTGGTCGTGGTTTCTTCGATTCATCCCCCGCAGAGTGCAAATTTCAGGTTCTTTTGGTATTCAATCCTTGTTTACCTTGAAGGTCTGATAGCCGTTGCTCTCATCCGTTCAGGTTCTCAGCTGATTGAATAGGGGCAGCTGTAGCACCTCAAATTTGCACCCCCTATTCATGCATTCATTTCATTTTTTTTAGGTCATTATCATTTCATCTTGCATTGCATCTTATCAATAAGAAGTGGCATCAAGAGAATGCATCAGTGCAAAAGGACAGGTTTTCCCTGAGTTGAAGGCCACATGAGTATTCTAGAGAGCTTATATGAATCAAGGTTCATTTTGAAGTAACTTTGCCAAGTGTTAGAGGCTCAAATTCATTAGTGCATTTCCAGGTCATCTAAGGCCCATACAAGTCAACTGTGCAGTCAACTGAGGGCTAGGAGGTGGAGAAATGGTTTGAGACACTCCATTCATGTCCAAAAGAGACTTATTCATCATGACAAACGTCTACCTTGAAGATTTTGAAGTCAGATCAAAAGTTTCCCAAAATGGAAAGTGACATGTAATTTCAAGTTTCCAAAAATGGCAAGTTTTTGGAACACATTCAACTTAACTTTCCAACATCAAAGAAGCTTCAAATGAATTTCTGTCCAACATGAAAGTTGAAGATCTTTCTCTCCTCTTTCCAACAAGTCCAAGATCATGAGCATCTGATGAATGGTTGAGGAGTTATGAACAAATGATCACCAAGTGTACATGAAACTTCAAAGTGCCATAACTTTTGATCCAAAACTCCAATTTGAGCCACTCTTTTTGCAAATTGCTTGTCATGACAAATATTTTCCAAATCCATCATTGCATTGCATGAAATAATATCACATGATCATTTGTCCATGCATGAGTATTTTGGAGGGAAAATGAAGAATTCAAATTTGGTGCATCATACATGTTTAATTCCAATCCAATTATGTTCATAAGCTGATTTTAAGTGGATTTGAGTCCTCATATGGCACTGTTCACGTGTAAAATTCTCCATGCACCACACATTTTGCAATTTGGTCATACACCTCATTTCTCATTAACTTTTCATTAGCCAAGCCTAATTATCATTGGCAGAGTAATTAACATGTCATATATAAGCTTAATTGTAACAGAATTACACAGTTTTAGAATTTCTAGATCTAGAATCTCATTTCCCTCCATTTTTGCTCTCATCTCAAACTTCAAATGTCTTCACATAATCCATTGATTTTATTGCATAATCATGTTCAGCATGGATGATTGATGAAGAATCAAGCATTGATTTGAAGAATTTGGCCAAGATTCGTGCACATCAAGATCATGAACATGAATATGGAAGCTTCAATCTGAGCTAGACCCAGTACAATTCAAGTGTCAATTTCTACATCAAGCTTCATAACAAGAGTAAAGGAGAAGATCTGGACACTTTTGAGGCCTTGAATCCACTGTTTTCATCCACTGCTCTTCAAGAAGGTTGGAATTCGAAACTCCTAATTCTTCATTCTATTGCCATGAACATGTAGAGTTTTTGTCACTGATGATTCTGATATAAAGATCTTTGAATTTGGTGAAGTATTGCATGAGATATGTTGAGTTGAAGTTTTGTAGTGCATTATGTTTTCAATCGATTTGCATAATCTATGAAGCTTTAGACTAAATGAATGTTAGATCCTTGTTCTGCGCATTGAGACGGTTCGATCCATATAGGCCACGCACGTTTCTGGAAAAAAAATTGTTGAGTGTCGCCGGAAAGCTGCCGAAGAAGATGACCGGAAACACTGTTCCGGTCATCTGGTTCAGTCCTATGGTTTTCCTATCTGGACGCTTGTAACCGATGCGTCTTGTGTTCGAACCCTTGCATGAACGCTTGAAAATCCATTTTAATTCCTCACTTAACACCAAACGATGCGTTTTGTTGGAAACGCGCTTGCATACGACCTCACCTCTGTTCGATTCCAGCGTGCGCTTGATTTGGATTTTCTCATTTGTTTTATTTGAGCGTTTGTTTGACTGAAGGTGCCAGGTTTCGATCCTTGGCTTAGCATTTTCCTATTATTTTCCAGCGCTTCTCATGTGACCTGCATGGCACTGGTTCGAATCCTTCATGAGGCATTGTTCCAATTTTCCTTTCAAATACCATTTCCCAATTATTTTCAACATATTTCATTTTTGTTCATTAATTCAAGAAATCACTAAAAATAGTATACAAATTCAAATTGCTCCAAATTTTTTCCTACCTGTTCATCTTGATGTCTATTATATGTTGATATTCATTTCCTGATTTTCTCATTTCTGGATTTTTAATTGTGCTGGCTTATTTGAACATGGTGCAAAATATGACATGTTGTGCTATTTATTTTGTGAAATCATCATTGTTTATCCAATTGCTTTGAAATTTGGTATGTTGAATCCTAACATGGTACATGATATTTGAGCTTTTGTTTGGCATTTTTAGCATATTCCATCTCTGTTTTAGACACATGGATGTATGGTGTGACAATATGTGTCACACATTTTGATGTTGCTCTTGTTCATTTTCATATACATGTCAATTGAGCTTTTTTGATTCCAATTTTTTGCATGATGCCTGTGTTTAACATGTTGTGTGCACATAAACAATTTCATGATTATTGGATTCATTTCTGTTTTAATATGGAATTTCTATTCTTGATGTCCAATTGTGTGCTTTGTAATTGCCTTTGCCTTATCTTGTTCATTAGATGGCTTTGCCTTAGGATTTGAGTTTGATCCTTTTTAGGACATGTTAATGCTTGAATAAATGTGCTTCATGTTGAATATCAACTTCTGTTTTGACTTTTTGCTTTGCCTTTGACCCTAGTCTTTGCACTAGTGGTTTGTACTTACCTTTTGAGCTTTGTATTTCAGGTTCAAGCAATTAGCTCTAATGATTGATGTGATCTCATGACTTGAGATGCAAGTTACTTTGTCCACTAACCATTGTTGTGTTGTAGGTCCCTTGGTGATGAACTCGGTTGAGTTGTTTCCACTTAGGATTTGCCTTGTGTGCATATTGGTTGTAACACTGTTGAGTGTCTGTTTGATTTGTCTGAATATCATATTGACTTGTTTGATTTTCTTACAGGTACTTTAGTCGCTTTTAGCTCATTGCTTGAGATTTGCTTTGATTGTGGTTGGCATACCACCTAGGTAATCATTCTCTAACTCCATGTAGTCTGGAAGCCCTGTCGTTTCTTTTGGCAGGCATTTGGCTGAAGTCCTCCTTAAGAGGCAATGACTGTGTTTGTTTACTTTTATGCTAAAAACCTCCTTGTTGCGGCATGTTACTTAAGTCCTCCTAAGCGAAGAGGCAATTGACAGATAGAAGGGATTAGCAATCAATCCCCTGTTAGTCGTTGAGTCGTTCATTATGCTTGCACTACGTGCTGATGCTCTTGAACCTAACCCAAGATCTTTGTATATAGAGTGAGTCAAGTGGAATAGGGTCCCTCATTATGGATCCCCATGTTTTCATTGATTCAAGCTCACCCAGGCCCGGGTTAAGAGCTATGAGGTCTTATCCTCATTACCTTTCATCTGCTCACCCTGACGGTCAATGTCAGTGGTTAAGAGCCCTTAGATACCCTTCTAGTTGGCTTGTTTGTCGAGGTTGATATGACCCCTTGACTAAAGCCCGGCTTGTTTGTCGAGGTTGATATGACCCCTTGACTAAAGCCTCACCCTTGGATGTTTGAGCCCCCTTGTTGGTGTGTTTACTTCATGTTATATGTTTTTGTGTGGTGTGATTGTATCCCCTAGGTTTGCTAGACTTCGTATAGTCTCTCGTTTGCATGTCAATTAAGGTAGCAGGGTTCCTTCGTCTCGGACTTCCTTTCTTGCGTGAGCATTCCTAAAACACAAACAAACTTTATCTGCTCTTAAGGACACGTTGACTCCTTCTACTACAGGTGAGTAAGTCTCCCAAGGTCGAGCATCCGGTAGATTGCGTAGTAGCGTCGTTCACCTAAAAAGCACAAAATAAATATAAATAGTTTAGCCGAACTACGGCAACTCTGATTCTCATGTTCAGATGAGATACGTAGTGTCGCACCCCAAAATTTGACTTTGGCTTTGTTGACCACATCTTGATTAATCTCGTTGTCTCGTATTCATCTCAATTTCTTAAACTTCACGTGACAACTGGTTTGATTAGGTTTTGTGTGTTTTCGTTGCTTACCGTGTTGTATTTCGTTGTTTTAGCAAAACCTGGCCGATATCGTTGCCTCGTATTTATCTCGCTTATCTCTTTTGTGCGTGGCATCGCTTCGATTAGGTTTTGTGCGTTTTTATCTATTTAATTGTTTGTTTGTCGGTATTTTGACTGTATTTCTAATATATTAGAGTTTTCGTATTGTCCGATTATTTGTGATTGTGTTTGTCAGCATTTTCGTGATGTCGTGTTGATTTTATTATTGCCTAGGGTTGTTTATTTAATTACGTGTTGTGCCGTGTGATTTAATCGAGTCTGTTTGAGTCGTGTTGTTGATTTTACTGGTTTACCGGTTTACTGGTTTATTGGTTTTATCAATTTGTCTGTTTTGCTGAGCAAATTGTCATCGTTTTTATCGTGTTCGTGTCGCTCGATTTTATCGTATTTTAATCGTGTGCCGTTAATATTATTTGTGCTTAATATTAATTGGGTTTAGTTGTTAATTAGTTTATTTAATTAGGATTAATATTATATTAGTTTATTATTATTATTATTATATAATATATAAATATATATTATTAAAAAAAAAAAAGAGGTGGATCAGTAAGGAAAAAACATGTGGTGAGAGAAACAGAGAATTGAAAAGAAATATTTTTCCAAAAGCATTACCGTATTTTCACTTGTTCTTCATTTTCGGTAACCCAAAATCGTCCCGATTATTCACCGAAACACAAAACCGATTTCATATCTTTGAAGTTCGTTAAGTCCAGGTCATAAATATCCAAGGTTCATTTCATTCCGGCGTCGTTTCACCGATCAAAAGCGACGTTGAAGTCAGGTACTCACGAAGGCAGCCAGCACTGCGTCGGTGACGGTTTCCAGCTTTCGGTCGATCATTTGAACGATCAGAAGTCCATCCTCTTCACACAAGGTAATATTCTTCACTTATCTCTCAAAATCGGAGCCAGCACTGCGTCGGTGACGGTTTCCAGCTTTCGGTCGATCATTTGGACGATCAGAAGTTCATCCTCTTCGCACAAGTTTCAGCTCGATTAACTCCACTAACTATTCGTAATACTAACAATTCATAGCTAACTGTGTTGTAATAATTTACTTTCTCGCATTTTTTATTTTCTGTATTGTGTGTTTAATCGTATTGTTCACGTTTTATGTTAAAAAATCGAAAAATCCAAAAAAAAATGAAACCCGATGCGATTCCAACGGTCGCCGTTTAAGAAACCCTTTTCACACACTCACAAGCTTACTCTTGGGCTTCCTTATAATGAGCCCATTTATTTATTGTTTCAGGGTTTAGGCTCATTCAAATCTTTTGCCAGCTTTGGCTTTTCAGTTTAAAAACATTTTCAAAGGGACGTGTCAGTCTCGAAGCCTCCCGCCTAGGTCGAGCAAGAGATGGCAAGACACGCCAATCTAAAATCAACAAAACAGACTTTCCCCTTTTCTTTTGGGAAAACTACGTGGATTCTGATTTCTCCATTGCGCCTTGGAGATACGTAGGCATGAAGTCTACGACTTTATCGAGTCCAAAAGCAATAAAATCAAGTTCTTTTCTCATCTCCCCAATCAAACGATCAAAGCGAAAAAAGCAAAGCATTCACATAAACATAAGCAAAAAGGTTCCTGTGGAGTACCACAGATGTAGAGGGTGCTAATACCTTCCCTTTGTATAACCAACCCCCGAACCCGTAACTCTAAAGGGATTTATTGTTATTTTTCCCTTCCTATTTTTTGGATAAAATAAAAGACGGTGGCGACTCTTGCATTTAAAATATTTTTCAAACGGGTTAAGTTCAATCAATACTTAATCTCGTGAAAAATCCCGCCGCGACACGTAGGCACGAGATGCGATGTCTTGTCGAGTTTGATTGACGACTAACATTTAATCCTTGCTGGTTTTCGCCCTCGTTGCGATTCCTTTCTCTTGCCCTAGTTGCAATCGAGACCCTTCTTCTTTTCGTGTGTGTGTGTTAGGAGTTGGATGTAAGACCATTGATTGGCTATCCGTTTCCTATTTTGTTTTGAGGAGTTAGATGTAAGACCATTGATTGGCTTTCTGTTTCCCATTTGTGTTCGGAGTCGGATATAAGTCCATTTATTGGCATTCTGTTTCCTGTTATGTATTTCTTTTGACGTCTCAGCGTCTTTTCAGCGTTTTGTTTAGGCGTGCGTTAGCCGAGCTACGAGTGCTCTGATTCTTACTCTGGTTAGAGAAGATACGTATGCATAGGATGCGATATCCTAGCGAGCATGTTTCCCATTTCCCCGAACTACGTTGACTCTGATGTTTGTTTCTGACAAAATACGTAGGCCCAAGATGCGACATCTTGCCGAGTCCACTTCCTCCATCTTCTTTCACCTGTTTTATTATTCCAGTGTGTGTGCATTCTTTGAGCAGTTTCTTAGCAACCTTATTCTATTCTTTTGAGCATGGATCCCGTCGAGTACGACGGACGTGAGGGGTGCTAATACCTTCCCCTTGCGTAACTGACTCCCGTACCTAGTAATCTCTGGTCGTAAGACCATTCCTTTCCCTTTTTCAGGTTTACTTCGAGCGTTTCCTTTCCCTCCTTTGGGATAAATAACGCACGGTGGCGGCTCTGTGTCTTTTCCCGCCGGTTGTTTTTCGCGTTGCGACAATATGATGCACAACGAGATTGAGGTATATGTTGACGATATGATCGCTAAGTTAATATTGGAGGCCGTACTCCCTGTAGAGGTGGAGATCCCATCAATGAGATTCTTGATGGAAGCCAAGTTGACTGATGCTGAATGGGTTCAAAGTCGTTATGACCAGCTGAACTTGATTGAAGAGAAGAGATTAACTGCCATGTGCCATGGCCAGTTATATCAGCAAAGGATAAAGAAAGCTTTTGATAAGAAGGTCAAGCCTCGTGTGTTCCGAGAAGGTGACCTTGTGCTCAAGAAAGTTTTGTCTTTCGCGCCCGATTCTAGGGGCAAGTGGACTCCGAACTATGAGGGTCCGTATGTTGTTAAGAGAGCCTTTTTAGGCGGTGCTTTGATACTTACCACTATGGATGGGGAGAATTTCACTCGTCCTGTGAATTCAGATGCAGTCAAGAAATACTTCGCCTAAAAATATTAAAAACTGAATAGCTCGCTAAGTTGAAAACCCGAAAGGGCGGCTTAGGCAAAAATGAGCGTCTCGGTGGATTGAAAACCCAAAAGGGCGGTCCAGGCAAAAGTTAGAGACATGAAAAATGAATATAGGTATCCCGCTAGATTGAGTACCTCATCCTGGGGCAATCTAGGCAAAAATTATGGATTTGGCAAGTAACTGCATCCTGACAAGACTTTGTTCTACAACTGTCGTCCGTCAGAGATCCTTGCTCATTATCAGTCAAAGCTTCAAATACATCGGATTCAGAATTGGTGGAGAAATGGTCATTATGTTCAATGTAGCCCTTTTCCAATATATATCACCAATTTCAAATTTGTAAAGATCTATGGAGTCTTGCCGATCGCAGACTACCATTCTATCAAATAAATTTGAGCCTTTTATCCATCTATTGGCACTCTTATCTGTTTCTATTCAACAAATGTTTTGCATGTTTTGATTAAGAAAATATCATTGTTTTAAACAATCAAGTATTTTAGAATTTGTTTTTAAACAAAGTGAACATTCATAATGAGGAAAGGATACTTAGGAGATCCTCAGTGCTCTCCCAAGGGTGGTACGATCCCCAACAGGGTAAGATTTTGTCCATATTCCTGGCATGACTGTATCTCCTCCCTCCGGAACCTTTTGTGGTTTATCCTACCAAGTGGATATCTTGTTGAGAGTCACCTCTCTTCCCTCCAGCAGAGTAGCAATCTTTCTTCCTCAGCAGCTTGGATCTCTTTGGGCAAGAGCGGTATTTGGTGGTTGATCCCGATAAATCCTTTATCTCCTCGGATAGATTCCCCAGTAGAGTTGTTGGTGTGGTGGGCCTTGTCTGTGATAACTCTCGTCCCCAGCTGGAATGGTTGATGATTCATCCCTTGCAGAGTTCTTTGCTTCCTGGTATCTCTGATCCCCAGCAGATTGGGTACTCCCTGGTGAACTTGGCTTTCTCTCTTGAGATGTAATACCGGGTGGTTGATTCCTGGACCTGGTTGTGTTAGATATGTCTGTCTGTCAGCATACATCATACATAAACCACGCATATTCATGCATAATTATAACATTCAGATATTCATGTTGCATTCTTTGCCATATATCATTGTTTGCTGTCTCCTGCTATTTGGTGATATACTTCCCCAAGCAGACGTGTGTGTCTGATCTCTCCATATAGAGTCAGCTCCATAGGCAGAAAGCGTCTATCCTTTCTTCCATATTCCCCACCGGGTTATATCCTCGTGGATGTCAATTGATTTTGTTCCTTCCCGACACATATATCGGGATGGTTTTCCCCATTGAGTTATATCCTCACTGGGACAAGTCTTGATTTGGTGTGCCTATCTAGTTTGATCCTAGATCGGTCTCTTGAGACTCTTTTCCTATTTCCCCGTGGTAAATGAATAATTGCTCAATAATTAGTAATTATTATCCCTGGCGGAGGCTGTGTTTCTCTACCCTCATACCGGTAGTTGTAAACCCTATTTCTTCCCTTTTTGCAGAGTAACTATTTTTGCTCATCTTTAATTGGTGACAGTTATCTTCATCCATTATTCGGTGATGATATCCCCTCATCTTCTTGGATAATTTCCCTGATTACGCAATTTATCCCTAGCGGGTCATCTCTCGTCTACCTTGTTGTTGTTGGTAACGATTGTTTCTCCTCTGAATTGGTCATCAATATATACCTAGTTTCGGTATCCCGGTGCCTTTTCTTTTCGGTCGATTTATCCTTTATTAACCCAGTAACCGGTTGTTGATAATCGTCCATGCGAGTATATTATCTACGTTCTGACGGTAATAGATAGTATATCTCATGCACTCTCGGGTCTGAAGCCTTTTGTTCTTCCCCAGTTGAGTAAGATTCGTATCCCCTTTGTGGAGTCGAATATCCATCCTGTAATCGAGTTTGCTTTTAGCCCTCTTTTGGATGATGAGTGTTTTGGGAATATTCCCCAATTCACGCCTTGGTTGGTCACCTATTATATGCCCAGTAACCGGTATCCCTGGTGTTCCTTCCTCTCTGCTCCCTATTATGACTTTTTGTCCCCTGTGGAGTCAGAATCCCTGAGTTGAAGTATACCTTTTAGGTTTTCCTCAGACGTTTTGAAGTTTTGATATCTCTCACCCTTATGCCGGTTTTGGATATTCATCTCTTCCTGAGCATGTTGTATCTCTCACCCTCATACCTGGCGTTCAGATCCCATGTCTCGTTGAGCTTATTACCCAGTAAACCGGTAATACCTCGTCCCGCTGTTTCCCCAGGAGTGTCCTTTTAGATATCCCCAGCGAAGGCCCTTAGTGGATTGTTTTCATCCGGATTTTTATCCGAAGTATCCGTTGTGGATAGTTTTGTTGTATTGGCATATTCCCCAATACATGTATCTTCGAGTCAGCTCGAGTCTTTCCATTGGATCTTTTCCCTTTGGAATTTTGTTCCCCAAGCTTTGAGTCGTGACCTGCTCGTGCATTTTTATCCCTTTTCTATCCCCAGGAGAGTCCCCAGGGTCTTGGTCTCATGGAGTGAATTGCTCATATGGATTATCAGTGGCTTCTGATTTCTTTGCTTTTGTGGACACATATCTCCACAGAGTACTACCATTTTTCATACCTACATTTGCATCATGAGGTCTCTTAGGGACCAAAATTCGTCTCTTTGTTATTATTTAAGCCCATTTTACCCCGTCGAGACGAAGATTTTAACCTTCACTTCTCCGGCTAGAATGACCTTAAATAGGGGCATCTGTAAGACCCCAATTTTGACCCTAAGATCCCTCATGGCATCATAACATTGCATTTGCATTGCCTCAAGGATCCTTAGCATCTTGGTTCCCTTTGCATTTGGATGGGACTCCTTGTGATTGGTTTGAGATCACCAAGCATGCTTGAATTATACATCATTGTTTCTCTTACTTTTGTTTACTAACCAAAAGCACAAAAATGTGTCACTAACATCTTTTGTTTGAAGCTTGAGTATCATCCAAGACACTATGTGGGTTCTATTTAGATGATCAGTCAACACAAGGGAATGGCTTGAGATACTTCCAACAGGTTCAAATGGGGTCTATTCGTCAGTCAAAACGTTAATCTTGAAGGAGCAAAAGTTTGTTCATGAGCTGTCATGCTCGCTAGGTGAGCAGAATGGGTCGCCTAGCGAGTCCCAAGAAAAGCCACCAGAATCACCTACGCTCAGAGGAATTTCTTCAACTGTCATGCTCGCTAGGCGAAGCCCACGTGTTAAAAAAAAGAACGAAAAAAAAAACGAAAAACGAAAAACGAAAAAATAAATAAATAAAATATAACAGAAATTTTTTGGACTTGGGCCTCTCTCATTTGAGCCCACAGGTCCACAAAAATTAGGTTATAAATTCAGAGTTTCAGTGAAACAAAAGTGACTTCTATTCCTATTACCCTGGCAGGAAAAAGATAGTGAGAGAAGAGCTAACAGAGTTCAGAGCAACCTCCAGAGACTGAAGGGAACTCATCGGCAAAGAACCAATTCCCTCTCATATAAACCCTCAGATTTCTTTGCAACTCTTGATTACCCTATCTTGTTTCTCTAACCTGTTTGTTGAATTTTGTTTTGTGAGGGCTCATATGACCCTTGCAGAGATGGCTTGCCTGGTGTTCCACTTTGTTTGTGGGATACCACCTGGAGGTTTATTCCGATTACCTGTACTGACTCACTTTCTTTGATGGTGCTAGCTTGAGAGATCTCTAGGTTTCTTATCTCTTTAATTGCTGTTACTTCGGATCTTTATCCGCGTGGTACTTTACTTTTCCCGCATGTTACCGATTTCTTAGGTTTCGTATAGCCTTTCGTGGCATGTCATTTAAGGTAGCGCGGTTCCTTCATCTAAGATTGCCTTTTTGCATGAGCATCCCTAAACACCCCAAACTCATTGATTTTTCTTCTCCTAAGAACACGTTATCTCCTTCTACTACAGGCGAGTAAGTCTCCAAAGGTCGAGCATCCGGTAGATTGCGTAGTAACGTCGTTCACCCCAAAACACAACCCTTACCCCATAGGTGGTCGAACTACGTTTTGCTCTGATTTTCATCCCATATGAGATACGTAGGCATAAGACGCGATGTCTTAGCGAGCACACTCCTCTTTAACCCATAGGTAGCCGAGCTACGAAGACTCTGATTCTCAAATTCAGATGAGATACGTATGCAGTGGATGCGACGTCCGTGCGAGTCATTTTCTTTTGACCCTTCTTTTAGTAATTAGTACATTAGATAAACATGCACGCTTTTCTCATCCCTTCAATCATGTTTGCACAAATAAATTTTCAAAAAAAAAACAACAACCTTTGCAACAAATGTGAAAAGGGCTCCCTAGGAGTACCTAGGATGTTTTGGGTGCCTAACACCTTCCCATTGCATAACCAACCCCCTTACCCAGATCTCTGACATTTTTACTAGTTTTTGATTCGATAAAACTTTTAGGTTTTTGTTCGCTTTCTAACCATTCCTTTGGATAAGTAGAAGTGTGGTGGCGACTCGACTTGTATGATTTACCTTGGATTTAGTCAATATCTCTAATGGTAACGAATACCCCGCTACAGTAGGAATCAATGGAACTCATATATGATGTTCATAACCATTCTTGAATCAATTCTCGATTGTGCTCTTTGTTCCTGAGGGTCTCAAACCCTAGATGCGAACTTGATGAATCAATGAGATCATGCCCTACCTGCAAAAGAGTTAGACAAATACAAAGACATATTTTTGGGTAGTTTTGTTAGTGAAATGATAAAATACAAGTATGATATAATCACAAAATGCTTGGTGATCTCTCCCAAAACAAACCCAATGAAAGAGGGGTAAAGAAGATGCCAAGACATGATCCTAATGCTAATGCTTATGATGGAATTGCATGAGGGATCTTAGAGTCAAAATTGGGGTCTTACATATAGGTAAGGGGGTTGGTTACACAGAGGGAAGGTATTAGCACCCAAAGTGTCCTTGGTACTCCCAGGGAGCCCTTTTTTGTGTGCAAGTGTTTTTGTTGAAAAAATGTTTGATAAAAATGCAATGGGGGGATTAAAATGCAATTGGGGTCTTATATTTTTTTGTTTGACAAGAGCTCCGATCTTATGCCTACATACCAACATAAAAGTGAGGGATTAAAACCCCGTAGTTCGTGGTAAAAATTTCAAAGAAGTTGATGAATTGATTTTAACAAAAGTCTAGTAGAGAAAGGCACAAAGATGGCCAAAGATTTGAATGGGATTGTTAGTTCTTTTTGTATTTTTGAAATTAAAGTCAATATGGTTAAATTCATTCACAAGTTTGATTTAAGAAAAAGTTTAAAAATTCAATGGCATAAGGCCAAAATTTCTAATCATTAAGACATGTCTAAGTTGAAAACACAAACAATAAAGGTTTTGGAAAGAGGGAGTGATTTTAAAATTAAAGAAGTGGGAGGAGATGAAGAGGCTACCCTAGAAAAAAACTAAAAGTTAAGAGTTAAAAAGATCTGACCATTGGGGTGCAATCCACAAGACAAGAATGTCAGATAGAAACCCATTTCCTTTGGAATTTTGAGCAGACAACAAGCATAAGCAATATCCAAGCAAACCATATGAAGACCAAGGAATCAAACAAAGATATCCATAATATCCAAGCAAGCACTCCAATAGCTAACAGTCTTCTATGTCTTCCCATGTATCAGATGAAAATATTCCTTGGCAAATTCCCAGAAACAATCATCAGATATCAACAATGATAACATTATAACAATCAAGCATAGAGGAAAAGTGACAGATGAACCAAGGGAACTCAAGGTTTACATCAGATGAAAGGCACAATCAAGGATAACTCAGTCTCAGATAGTGGCATTGACCAAGTCCTTAAAACATAGAGAATGTTGCCTAATTCTAAGTCCAAGAGTTCAGATCAAGTCCAACAGCCCACCAACATATTTTTTAGAGTTTTTATTGTTATTAAGTATTTTCAGGTCCTAAGACCATAAACAGAAAGAAATCACAAGCACACAATATATACAATCACAAGATTGGCTCAAGTAAACAAAAAATGAAAATGACTGAAACATAAACATCTGGCATGAATTGTAAATGACAATGAATGATAAAGGTACTAAAATTTAAACTACATTAAGTAAATGACTTCACAATAAAGCAATATTAATGAAATGTTAGTCAAATGTTAGTGAAGAGTGTCAATTGTTTAAGTCATTCTTTGGAGAACACTCAACCATCCATTCACAAGTATAAAGATATGAACCAAGACATCATCCATGAGAAAGGCTCCAACTTGGATAAATCAACAAGTATGCCACTAGCTCTCATAAATCGAAAAAAAGGCCAAGTCTATATGTAGCGGTGTATTCGTCGCTATATGATTTATCGATTAAACAATAAGCAAGGTATACAATGATTTTCGAGTCGCCACCGCACTTTTATTTATCCAAAGGACTGGCTAAAAAGCGAACAAAAGCCTAAGAAGTTTTACACGTAGAAAACTAATAAAAAGATCAGAGAGTCTGGGTAAGGGGTAAATTACGCAATGGGAAGGTGTTAGGCACCCATCACGTCCTAGGTACTCCTAGGGAGCCCTTTTCACACTTGTTGTATAAAATTGTTATTTGTTATGACATAAATATTGTGCAAACATGATTGGGATGATGAGAAAAGAATATACAATTTTTATTGGGTTTGAACGGATGAACCCGTTGCCTACGTACCTTCCATCAAAGGTAAGGATCCAAACGCCGTAGTTCGGCTAAAAGATTTCCAAAAGTTGGTGGATTCAGTTTTAAACACAAGCACTGAGGCTCTTCATTATCAATGGGAGAAAACTCGACCAAGACCAACATCCACCATGCGAGGATAGCTTCGACGTACTAGAGGGGTTAGCCCGGTTTTCAGTACGGAAGTCTTACTGTCGACTCACTAAAGATAAGGTGAGGTTTACATCAACCACAATGATAATTGAAACCTATGGCTAATGCATGAAAAGATTAACAATGGACAAAGCCAAAACAATTGAATGAGTGAAGTTAATTGATTGTGATTGTGAAAGTGGAGTCAAAGTATGATTAAGATTAATTCAAAGAAGTATTATGAAATGGAGTTTGAAAAAAAGTCAAGGACTTGGGGTCCAGGTTTTTAGTTTGAAAACATGAAGATGTTTGCACAATATCTATCTCAAGTTTGAAATCAAAGTGTGAAAAGGTTTAGGACATAATGAGGATGAATGGATGGAGATGGATTGTAAAACTTCTTAGAAGGTTCACTTCTTGAAATCATATAGAAGATGATTCAAGTGTGTCCTTTGGAATGGAAATGGATAATAATAATGTAAGCAAACAAATGATACCGGATGCCACTCAATGGTCTTACTCCAATCTCACAAACAAAAAGCGGATACCGGATACCAATAGATGGATTTACACCAATCTCCTAAAACAGAAATGGATATCAGAGGCCACTCAATGGACTTATACTAATCTCCAAAACAAAATGAAACTTGGATACCGGATGCCAATCTGTCTGGACTTATACCAATATCCAACATATGATCATAGGAAAGCAAATGCCAACTTACAGGGACTTATAATTGCATCCTCACATAAACAAACAGAAGCAAAACATGGATGTCAGATGCCAATTTATCTGGGCTTACTCTAACCTCCACAGTATGGTCCTAGGAATACAAATGCCAACTTGCAGGGACTTACAGTTGTACCCTCACATAGAATCAGACAAAGCAACTTATGATCATAGGAAAGCAAATGCCAACTTGCAGGGACTTACAGTTGCATCCTCACATACAATAAACAAATGCATCAAGCAAAGATAAGATGAGTGGCCAATGTGATGGTCTTATACTCACTTCCATATCCTAGGAGCAATGGCCAATGGATGGTCTTACAATTGTCCTCAATGGGTAAACAACAATGATAAGTCACAAAGACAAATGAAATGGTTATGCATTAATGAGCAATAAATGATGATGAGTGCATAGAGCATACAAGCAAACATGTGCATATGAAACAACAAGCAATCAATGAAGTCAATCAGCACACACTATAACCAAACAAGGAGGCTCATACAAAAGGGTTAGGCATTGAAGCCAACTGGAATAGGGTCATAGGTGCTCTTAACCTTGCCATTGAGGGGCTAAGGTGAAGCAGATGAAAGGAGATGAGGGGTGTGCCTCATTGCTCTTATCCCTGATCAGGGAGAGCATTTGAATATCAGAAGGTGTGGGAGTTCAGAAAGTAGGAACTCTCTCCACAGATTATTGACTCAATAGATCTTGGGCTTGGATCTCAATGCTACAACCATGTAATGGGAGCAAGGAGAAGACTCACAGAATAGTTGGAGATAGGTTGCTTATCTCTTTGATCTACCAATTGCCTTGTTTAAAGGACTTTTCCTGCTTGGGACAAATATAAACACACACAAGCATTGCCTCTTAAGGAGGACTTCAGACAGTTGCCTGGCCAAGTAACATGCCAGGTCTTCCAGACTACATGAAGAAAAAGGGATTATACCTCAAAGCAAATTGCTATTAAAGCAAAGCAAAGCAAGTTCAAAGAACTAAGCAACTAATGGTACCTGAAATAGTCAAACAGATCAGTACATAATTCAAAAGATAAGCAAAAGGAGGTAGGAATCAACAGTCAAAACAGACAGACAAGTGTGCAAAGCACAAGACTCAAATCATATGATTCAAGCCACCTACAAAACCCAGAGGTTAGCTCATGATAAACAAATAAACTCAATCAAATTGTAATGATCTCTTTGAAGCATTTGTGCTTAACCTGAAAACAGGAACTCAAACATAAGCAACAAGACCACTAGGACAAGCCTAGGGTCAAAATGAGATGAGAAAGTCAAAACAGCAAGGGATAGTCAACCAAAATCAAGTTTAAACATTTAAGAAGCAAACTCAATTGGTCCCACATTCATATCATTCATCATCATGATTTCATAAGCAAAAGAAGTCAAAGCATGGCAAATGAAAGCTCATAGAAGTCAACAGCAAGACTTAGCTCAAAACCAATCATAATCAATTCCAAAAATCATCAAATAATTCATGATCAATCATAATCCATAACATGACATGCATATCAAATTTCAGCTCAATTGGATCATGGGAAGATAGTCAATGAAAATCAGAAAGTCAAAACAATTTTAAGCATGCTCAAAGAAGTCAAACAATCATGTATCATCTTCAAAAATTCATAAGTCAGTGATAACAAATGATAAATGAATGGGATCAACACCATGACAAAGCTTAAGATGTCTAGTAATCACATGTAAAATTTCATGATCATCCAATAAAGTATGAGAATTTCACAAATGGAATGGCAACATGTATCACACAAGTCAACATTTTGGTCAAACAGGGGATAAAATCTCAAAAAATTAGGAAATCCCTCAAATAATTCCAAGAAAATTCACATGTGAACTAGACATACAAGAGTAGGTTAATGCAAAAATTCAGATCCATTGGAGTTCAGGAAGCATGTCATCAAAAATCATGAAATTGCATAGCATTGGTGTGACACAAATTGTCTCACCCTAATTCAAAAATTCATAACTCCCAAACCAGATAAGATAAATGCACAAACTCTACATCAAAATCACCATGAATGAGTCTAGTTTGTGTACAAAAAATTTCAGATCAATTGGATATATCCTCATCATTTCACAATTGAATTGGCAAGATGTACAAAATATGCATACATGTCAAAAACCCTAATGTCATTAAAAACCCAGCCATCCAAAAAATCAGAAAAAATCATGATAAAAAAGTAGACATTCATATGAACAATATGCAAAAATATTCATGAATTTTGGAATTAAAATGAGTGAATTATGATTTTTGGAAGATGAGGTATCAATTTGGAACAAATGAACAAAATAAACATGGTTTAGTAGGTCAAAGTGGTTGACCGGTGGCATAATGGTAAATATGGGGCTCATTAATCAAAACGGTGCGCATTAGGGCGAGGCAGGGAAATGTTCTGATTGGCCCATGCCAATAGAACAGTAACAGCATACATGCAACACGTAAAAAAATCAAGTTTCTGGAAATAATTAGGGTTTGCTAGAGTACAGGATTTGTGAAGGCTACAGTGAAGCTTCATCACTCTCATTCAATCGAAAATTTCAAAGTACCCAGAAATCACAACTAACCACACCAATCGAACCAGCAAAGTATGAATAGCACAAATCCAGCAATAGATTTCATTAAATCATCTCAATCAAAGCAAATCGAGCAAGAACATGTTTGAGCATAGAATTTAAAATCCAGATTTCTCTTAACACAAACAACCATTTCAAGTGACACAAAGTTCAATGGAATCAGCATCAAAAGATCTATCCTAAGCACCTCATGATTTTGGAAATAAAGAAGGTCGAAAACTTACTTGTATTTGAAGAAAAGAGTGAAACAGTTGTTATCTTGGTGATGTAGGCTCAAACAGATGAAGATTATGGTTGGTAATGATGACTGGAGGATGGCTTGTAGCTCAACAACTCTTGGAAACGCCCAAATCGAAAATCACCATTGTTGGGTTCATGGAGAAACAGAACTTGAAATGCTGTTCCAGCTGGTGTTTGATACTTCAAATTGCTTCTAAATGATGGCCAGGTGATGAAGCAACAAAGGAATCCTCGGGCTCTTTGGAGTTTTTTTTGCAGAAAAAACAAAGATGAGGAAATGGTGATTTTAGAGAAATGAAATATCTGTGTGTAATGAGGCTGCCGCTAGGGTTCAATTTGCAGAAAAAGTGTTTATATACATCTGTTTTAACTTGGCTAAACAGATGCTAAACACTATTATCTCAAATTAAGTAAATTGCCATTTTGCTAATTTTCCAACAAATGCACATGGAGGGTGTGTGTTCTGCCCGAGTTTGGGCCTTGCACAAGCTTCAAATAACATTCCAAGCAAGTTCCAATTGGCCAAATGTTTAAAAAATGCCTAATTCAAAAAGTCAACTTTGCACCATACTTGAATTTAATTAATGCAAGTCCAAAAAGGCCATTTTGAATGGTGAGGTTTTGGTGCATGAGGATGACATTTTTGGAAAGAGGGGATCAAATATGACTTGTAGGAAAAAACCCCACCAAATTTGGCCAAATGGTTTGAGAGATATGGCCTTTTGAAGTTCACAAATTTTTGAGAATGATTTGATCATAACTTGCCAACCATACATGGGAATTGAGTGTTCTTGGACTTTTTGGAAATGGGAGAACAAGATCTTCAACTTTCATGTTGGGCAAAAATTCATTTGAAGCTTGTACCATGATGTAAGATTAAGATCAAGAAGTTTCCATTTTTGGCAAATTTGAATTACAGGTCAACTTTCTATTTTGGGAAATTTCTGTTTGACTTTATTTTCTTCATTGTGGATGCTTGACATGATATATGAAGCTTGTATAGGCATGAATGAGACCTCTCAGACCAAATTCCATCACCAAATCACTGATTAAATGGACAGTTGACCAAGTTTGACTTTCTAGGGTTTTGCCTGACTGAAGCATGTTCTGGTGAATTCCAAACCCTAATTCCTTGAGATCTTGATTCCAAATGGTATCTCAACATATATGAACCCTTGATGATTGATCATGGTGCCCAAATTCTGCAAGAATGGCCACCATCCACTGCAATGACTGACTTTGACTGATTTTGACCTAATTGCTGATGGTTGCTTCATCTGCAAGTAACATGGTTAGCTGACAATATTTTTGTACTTTTTGGTTAGTAAACAAATGAAAAGCAAAAATATACAAATGCAAAACATGCTTGGTGATCAAGAACCACACTCACAAGGTGACCCACCCACTAGGAGGGAAGCTAAGGCATGCAATGATCCTTGAGGCCATGATATGATATGATATGGGCCATGAGGGATCTTAGGGCCAAAATTGGGGTCTTACAGATGCCCCTATTTAAGGTCATTCTAGCCGGAGAAGTGAAGTTTAGAAATCTTCATCTTGACGCGGTAGAATGGGCTTAAATAACAGTAATGAGACAAATTTTGGTCCCTAAGAGACCTCATGATGCAAATGTATGTATGCAAAAGACACAAATTCTGTGGGGAATGTGATTCACACAGAAGAAAAGACGATCCATCGGAGTAACACACTCACCAGGAACAGAGACTCTGACAAGACTCTAGTTGGGGATAATAAAAGAGAAAGAAATGCGTGAACAAGACACGACTCTGGTTAGGGAAATACAGAAATCAAACTGGAGACCTCACTGGGGAGTGAAAGACTCACACTGGGGAAAAGAAATCCAAAGGAAAATAAATCCATTGGAGAGACACAAGCTGACTCCTGGGGAGAAGCAACAGGAAAACTTCACTGAGGAAGCACCAAAGAAATGAGGTGTCACCGGTATAAGGGTAACAAACTCAGGAAGGAACACCAAGGATACCGGTTTGTAGGTATGTAACAGGCGACCGACCAAAGACGTGAATTGGTGTGTGTTCCAAAACACTCATCATCCTGAAGAGAGCGAAAGCAAACTTGTTTATAGGATGGATATTTGATTCTGTAAAGAATGCAAATCTTACTCAGTTGGGGAAACAAACAAAGTATTCGACAAGAGAGTGCATGAGATATATTATCTATAGCCGTCAAAACGTAGATAATGTACTCGCATGGAAAATTATCCTGAACCGGGTTGTAGGTTGTTTGTAGGATAAAATCCGAAGACGTGAATTGGTTTGTGTTCCAAAACACTCATCATCCTGAAGAAAGCTAGAACAACAGACTTGTTTATAGGATGGACATTTGATTCTGTAAAGAATGCAAATCTTACTCGACGGAGAAAACAATCAAAAGATTGACCCAAGAGCGAAAGAGACATAATATCCATTACCGGCAGACCGTGGATAGTATACTCAAAAGGAAAAGACACCAGAGATACCAAAGTATATAATAGGTGACTAACCAAAGACGTGAATTGGTATATATGCCAAAACACTCATCATCCGAAAGGAGGGCTTGAAAAAGCAAATCGACTTACAGGATGGACATTCGAATCCACAACGGGAAAACGAATCTTACTCAACTGGGGACACAAACCCAAAGAGTGCATGAGATACAATATCCATTACCGGCAGACCGTGGATAAGACACTCGCATGAGATATATTATCTATTACCGTCAGAACGTAGATAATAAACTCGTATGGTAAGAAACACCAGAGATATCGGTTACTGGGTATATAATAGGTGATCTACTGAAAACGTGAGTTGGTATATATGCCAAAACACTCATCATCCAGAACACAAACTGGTTAAAGGATGGATATTCGATTCTACAAAGAATACGAATCTTGCTCAGCTGGGGAAAATCAACAAAGGATTCCAACTAAAGAGCGCATGAGACATATTATTCATTACCGGCAGACCGTGAATAATATACTCGAAAGGAAAAGACACCAGAGATACCGAAGTATATAATAGGTGACTAACCAAAAAGAGAGACAATCGATACCAAGCATCCGGGTAAACGAAAGACAACTCAAAGGATAAATTGCAAGCATCCGGCAATTATCCAACAACCAAGAAATATTCGATTCCACAGAGGGAAATAACGAATCTTACTCGACCAGGGAAACACGAAAGGCTTCAACTGAAGAGTGCATGAGATATATTATTCATTACCGGCAGACCGTGAATAATATACTCGCATGGAAGATTATCCTCAACCGGTTACTGGGTTAATAAAGGATAAATCAACCGAAAAGAAAGGCATCGGGATACCAAACTAGGTATATAATGATGACCAATCAAAGGGAGCAACAGACATTACCAACAAAGGGGGTAAATGAAAGGAGATCTGCTGAGGATTCATTGGTGAGAATCAATGATCCGGGGAACACAATCACTGACACCGGGTGAAAGGACCCACTGGGGATAAAATTGCTAGCATACGGCAATTATCCACAAAAGATTTGCTGGGGATATAAGTGCTGATCTGAGCAACTTATCCAAGCAAAGGAAAATCGACATCAAGAACTAGATGAAGATAACCACAAGGGGGAAATTGTCATCGGTTGGGATGAACAACAAAGTTAACTCTGCAAGTGGAGAGAACAGGGTTTACAACTACCGGTTTGTAGGTAGAAAAACCGCAAAGATAGGACTTACGACTGCTGGTTTGTAGGAAGAGGGCCAAAAGGGTGGAGGATAACCACAAAATTAGGGTTTACATCTACCGAATACGGGGTAGAAGACCAACAACTCCGCGTGGGGATAGAACAAATCACAAATCCGCGCGGGAAACCAAAATAGGGTTGATAACAAACCACAAACTGCTGGAGAGCAGGAAAATAGGATTTACAAATACCGACTGTTAGGTAGAAAACCAACAACCCTGGCTGGGGAATAAAAGGTGTATAACCACAAATTCTGTCAAGAAAGCCAGGAAAAATAGGACTTATAACCACCGGTATGAGGGTAGAGGCCCAAAAATTCCGCTGGGGAACAACCCACTGGGAAGCACAAGACTTTTGACAAATAGCCAATTCGGGAATAATCCGAAAAGACGGACTGAATCAAGACACGTCCTAATGAGAATGTAACTCAAATAGGAAAATCCATCCCAATATGTGTTGGGAGGAAACGGAAGAAACCGTCATCCACGAGGATATATCTCAGTGGGGAACTGCAGAAGGAAAGACCAACACTTTCTGCTTATGGGGCTGACTCTATATGGAGAGATTTTATAACACCCGACATCTGCTAAGGGAAGATCTATAAAGAAGATCTGTATCACCCGTTGCAGGAGACACGACAAACAAAAGATATATGGCAAGAAATGCAACATGAATATTTGAATGTTTATGAGTATGCATGAATATGCGTGATTTATATTTGATGAATGCTGACAAAACAGATAATTCTAACACAAACAGGTCCAGGAACCAAACGCCCGGTATTATACTTCCAGGGGAAAACCAACTGGAGAGCCAATCTGCGGAGATCTACATGCTGAGAAGCAAAGATCTGCGGGTACTGCTGAAGAAGCAGAGGATCAGAGATATCAGGAAACAGCCCAATCAGGGTACAAAAAGTCACAACGGGCAAAAGACAGCCACCAAGACAAATCTGTCGGGGGACCAGAGAAAATCTCAAAGTATCTGCAGGGGATCCCAGTGTCGACTGAGAAACAAAAGGTGCATTGCATAAGCACGAACTGCTGTAGAAGCAAATCCACATAACTCCACTGGGGAACAACCCACTGAGGGAGAATGATATCATCCAAATAGAATCTAACTGCATAAGCAACTCTACTGGGGAAAACTGTCGGCTGCTCTCTTGGGGAACAAACCACTGAGGGAGGACAGATCAAACAAGTAGATTCTGCAACGAACCACTCCACTTGGGGAGAATACTCATAGCAAACTGATCACAACAAGTAGATTCTGCAATACAAGCCACTCTACTGGGGATCAGAGGCAGTCAGGAAATCAATCCGTTCACTGGAGGCCAAAGCCATCATCCGACCATATTGGGGATTGAAAGGAGTATTCAACGGGAGAAACTGCCACAACAAACATCCTGCAGACTGAGCTGAGGAAAAGATGGATGTAATACTGGGATGTCAATCCCAAATCAACCACTGAGTAGGAAAATAAATCCTGCTCTGCTGAAGAGAAAAACTCTGATGGAGAGATAGCAACAAATCCGCAGACGACTTCGCCGGGGAAGAGGTAAAGTACCGGGTATCAAACCACTGACTTACTGAGTCTTCAAAAAGAAAGCGATCGTGCTGAGGAAACAGACAATTCCGCTGGCAACTGCACTGGGAAGAGTGATAACAACTCTGCTCGCAAATCCGATGGGGATATCAATAACATCTCTACTCGTGACTGTGTTGAGGAGACAAATAAAGTCTGGGAATGTCGACCCACTGAAGAAAGTGACAGGGCACCAAGATGATAAACCAATCAACCGCCGAAACTCACAAGGAAACACCCATGCTGGGGAAAACTGCTGCTGGAGAAAACGAAGCCTTCAACAACACTCTGCTTGCGACTATACTGGGGAACAACCCCACCAACAATTTTGTTTGAGGGACAACCCCAACAAAGATCTGAAGAAAGAAGATACAACCAAACCAGGAATATGAGCAAATGTCTTACCTGTTGGAAATCATGCCACCCTCGGGAGAGCACTGAGATATTCTTGAGTATCCTTTCAATCTTGTGAATGTTCACTTTGTTTAAAACAATATATATTTTTTTGAAAAATTTGTTTAAACAATGACATTTTATCAATTTAAAACATGCAAAACATTTGTTGAATTGAAACAAATAAGAGTGCAAATAATTGGATAAAAAGCTCAAATTGATTTGATGGAATGGTAGCCTGCAAATGGCAAGACCCCATAGATCTGTACAAATTTGAAATCAGTGATATATATTGGAAGAGGGCTACATTGAACATAATGATCCTTTCTCTACCAATTTGAATCTCGATGTATCCGAAGCTTCGGTTGACGACGAATCGAGAATCTTCTGACGAAATGACGACTGATGAACCAGAAAGTCTTGTCAGGATGCAGTTACTTGCCAAATCCCTAATTTTTGCCTAGATTGCCCCAGGGTGAGGTACTCAATCTAGCGGGATGCAAATATTCTTTTTTTTTCAAGTCTCTAATTTTGCCTGGATTACCCTTGCGGGTTCTCCACCGAGACGCTCATTTTTGCCTAAGCCGCCCTTTCGGGTTTTCAACTTAGCGAGCTATTCTGTTTTTTTCATTCTTTTTCATTTGCATATACTTTTTTTTTTAGGAAAAGTATCTCTTGACTGCATCTGAATTCACAGGACGAGTGAAATCCTCCCCATCCATTGTTGTAAGCATCAAAGCTCCGCCTGAAAAGGCTCTCTTAACAACATATGGACCCTCGTAGTTTGGAGTCCACTTGCCCCTGGAATCGGGCGCGAAAGACAAAACTTTCTTGAGCACGAGGTCACCTTCTCGGAACACACGAGGCTTGACCTTCTTATCGAATGCTTTCTTCATTCCCTGTTGATATAACTGACCATGACACATGGCAGTTAACCGCTTCTCTTCAATCAAATTCAATTGGTCGTAACGACTCTAAATCCATTCAGCATCAGTCAACTAGGGACTTGAGGGTATAATTTTTCTTTTTTCTTTTGAAAAATCTTTGAAAAAATTTTCCTGATTTTTGATTTTGATTTTTTTTTTTCACCCTCTTCTTCTTTTTTTTTTTTTTTTTTTTTTTTTTTTTTTTGATTGATTGCATTATGCGATGCCCCAGTTTGACTGTTGCTGATTCTCATGATACAGCTGAATGAGCTCTTTTGTGCTCAAGAAGGTGGGTAATCTCATCAGGAATCCCCTTCAACATCATCTTCCTCTGCTTCAAATACAAGGAATTCAAGATTGGGAGATGGCGTTGGATCATTATGTTCAATGGGTTTAGAGATCCCTGCATAATGATTCTGGATAATGAAAAGCTTTTGAATTTAAACAAGCAAATCATTTATGCAGATGAAAAATGTTGTTTTCTTGTTTTTCAGGGTTTTTTGTGATCACTGATTTCATGCAAAAAGCAAAAAGTGAAAACAAATGGAAAAACAAATGTTTAACAATGCATTAATTGAATGAAAACATCATTGTATTAAATGCTGCCAACAATGTCATCACTTCTCCTTTTGGCATGGGAGAAGGGTTTTGAACAAAGTGAACAAATCACGCTGACTTATGAATGACCGTAGGAACATCCACAGCGACCCAATTGTGGCAGACACCACCAGGAATAACAAAATTGTTCACATCTTCTGCATCTTCTTCAATGATAGCAGCAGCTTCTTCTTCAGGTTGATCATCATGGATGAATCCTCTACTTGTGAACAAACCTTGCTCATTACATGCCCCAGAACAGTAGCCAATGCCAGCCCGGGATTGGTTAACCAGGAATAAATCCATCAACAGTACTAAGTCTGGCAAATATCTCTCTGAGTTCACAATTCCCTTGCTCAGGATGATCCATCAATCTGGCAGAGTCGTCTCTGGTATAGTACCGGCGAAGTGCGTCTTCAAAATAAATGGAGATCGCAGGGTCAGACCACAGGACGGGAGACCGGAACAAACACCCGCTTATGCAAATGATGCATGAAGTGTTTATGCATATGCTTGTTTTATATCAAAGGAACTCGAGGGTTTTATTTGCAAACTTTGAAATATTTAAGCATTTTGATCATACATGAGAATATCTCATCAGATATATCAGGTGAAAATTTTTTCCTGGTTTTTCATGTTTTGAAAATTTTTGCAAATAAACTCCTTTGAGTTCCTTGAAAATTTTCTTTTTTCTGATGATATGAATGCAGATGAATGTATGAATGCATGAATGCAACAATCACACTCAAGGATCAAGCAAAGCACACCAGACAAAGGTCGTGGGAAAGCTCATTGTATCCCTAATATCAATCATCCATTTGGTGGATTTAGGTTTTCACCTTATCGACACCCAAGTTCCATTGATATTAACGGTACATGAACCGGCTCTAACATTCTTAATATCAACCAGCCGCTTTGGTGGATTTAGGTTTTACACCTGATCCGGGATCCATTGATATTAACAATGTTTGAACGACTCAACCACGAATCATGGGTTTGTTAAGAGTCACGAGCATGGAGTCTCGGTTAAGAACCACCCAAAGGGAGTGTACTAGGGTTTAAACCTGCCAGACATGTTCTATCAGAGGTTCCCATAATCATCGTTCCATCTTTCGAATATTATCGGAGGAACGAATACTCGTATTCCAAGAATATTCTCAAGAGAAACTCTTATGAGTGTAGTATCGCGTAACAATCGTATCAGAACTGACATCTGAACGACCTCCGCACTACGTTCCTAAAAAATAGGCCAAGATGGGTTTGGTAAACTAAGGTCCTTGGCTTCTGCGGCACATGATTGAAGGAATAATGCCTAACCACAAATAACTTGTGTGACATTATTAGTCCAACATGACCTCCACCAAGTGAATGGACTCGCAAGTCAACTGGCTAAGGAATACTCCACACCAGTCAACAAGACTATGCCATTCTCCTATCCTAGAGTGCACTCGAGTTCGGGTATAGAACTCATCTCACGGATCACCAAAGCAAACAGCATTTGTATATCAAGCAATTCAAACATTACAATCAATACAGTTATCCCAAATGGTACAAAAATATGTCAAATAACAAATAATAATATAGCACAACAAGGGTGAAAAGTAGGCAATACCACCAAGGATGATGTATATATCCCCAGCAGAGTCGCCACTTTTCTGTAGCGGTGTATTCGTCGCTATATGATTTATCGATTAAACCATAAGCAAGGTATACAATGATTTTCGAGTCGCCACCCCACTTTTATTTATCCAAAGGACTGGCTAAAAAGCGAACAAAAGCCTAAGAAGTTTTACACGTAGAAAACTAATAAAAAGATCAGAGAGTCTGGGTAAGGGGTAAATTACGCAATGGGAAGGTGTTAGGCACCCATCACGTCCTAGGTACTCCTAGGGAGCCCTTTTCACACTTGTTGTATAAAATTGTTATTTGTTATGACATAAATATTGTGCAAACATGATTGGGATGATGAGAAAAGAATATACAATTTTTATTGGGTTTGAACGGATGAACCCGTTGCCTACGTACCTTCCATCAAAGGTAAGGATCAAAACGCCGTAGTTCGGCTAAAAGATTTCCAAAAGTTGGTGGATTCAGTTTTAAACACAAGCACTGAGGCTCTTCATTATCAATGGGAGAAAACTCGACCAAGACCAACATCCACCATGCGAGGATAGCTTCGACGTACTAGAGGGGTTAGCCCTGTTTTCAGTACGGAAGTCTTACTGTCGACTCACTAAAGATAAGGTGAGGTTTACATCAACCACAATGATAATTGAAACCTATGGATAATGCATGAAAAGATTAACAATGGACAAAGCCAAAACAATTGAATGAGTGAAGTTAATTGATTGTGATTGTGAAAGTGGAGTCAAAGTATGATTAAGATTAATTCAAAGAAGTATTATGAAATGGAGTTTGAAAAAAAGTCAAGGACTTGGGGTCCAGGTTTTTAGTTTGAAAACATGAAGATGTTTGCACAATATCTATCTCAAGTTTGAAATCAAAGTGTGAAAAGGTTTAGGACATAATGAGGATGAATGGATGGAGATGGATTGTAAAACTTCTTAGAAGGTTCACTTCTTGAAATCATATAGAAGATGATTCAAGTGTGTCCTTTGGAATGGAAATGGATAATAATAATGTAAGCAAACAAATGATACCGGATGCCACTCAATGGTCTTACTCCAATCTCACAAACAAAAAGCGGATACCGGATACCAATAGATGGATTTACACCAATCTCCTAAAACAGAAATGGATATCAGAGGCCACTCAATGGACTTATACTAATCTCCTAAAACAAAATGAAACTTGGATACCGGATGCCAATCTGTCTGGACTTATACCAATATCCAACATATGATCATAGGAAAGCAAATGCCAACTTACAGGGACTTATAATTGCATCCTCACATAAACAAACAGAAGCAAAACATGGATGTCAGATGCCAATTTATCTGGGCTTACTCTAACCTCCACAGTATGGTCCTAGGAATACAAATGCCAACTTGCAGGGACTTACAGTTGTACCCTCACATAGAATCAGACAAAGCAACTTATGATCATAGGAAAGCAAATGCCAACTTGCAGGGACTTACAGTTGCATCCTCACATACAATAAACAAATGCATCAAGCAAAGATAAGATGAGTGGCCAATGTGATGGTCTTATACTCACTTCCATATCCTAGGAGCAATGGCCAATGGATGGTCTTACAATTGTCCTCAATGGGTAAACAACAATGATAAGTCACAAAGACAAATGAAATGGTTATGCATTAATGAGCAATAAATGATGATGAGTGCATAGAGCATACAAGCAAACATGTGCATATGAAACAACAAGCAATCAATGAAGTCAATCAGCACACACTATAACCAAACAAGGAGGCTCATACAAAAGGGTTAGGCATTGAAGCCAACTGGAATAGGGTCATAGGTGCTCTTAACCTTGCCATTGAGGGGCTAAGGTGAAGCAGATGAAAGGAGATGAGGGGTGTGCCTCATTGCTCTTATCCCTGATCAGGGAGAGCATTTGAATATCAGAAGGTGTGGGAGTTCAGAAAGTAGGAACTCTCTCCACAGATTATTGACTCAATAGATCTTGGGCTTGGATCTCAATGCTACAACCATGTAATGGGAGCAAGGAGAAGACTCACAGAATAGTAGGAGATAGGTTGCTTATCTCTTTGATCTACCAATTGCCTTGTTTAAAGGACTTTTCCTGCTCGGGACAAATATAAACACACACAAGCATTGCCTCTTAAGGAGGACTTCAGACAGTTGCCTGGCCAAGTAACATGCCAGGTCTTCCAGACTACATGAAGAAAAAGGGATTATACCTCAAAGCAAATTGCTATTAAAGCAAAGCAAAGCAAGTTCAAAGAACTAAGCAACTAATGGTACCTGAAATAGTCAAACAGATCAGTACACAATTCAAAAGATAAGCAAAAGGAGGTAGGAATCAACAGTCAAAACAGACAGACAAGTGTGCAAAGCACAAGACTCAAATCATATGATTCAAGCCACCTACAAAACCCAGAGGTTAGCTCATGATAAACAAATAAACTCAATCAAATTGTAATGATCTCTTTGAAGCATTTGTGCTTAACCTGAAAACAGGAACTCAAACATAAGCAACAAGACCACTAGGACAAGCCTAGGGTCAAAATGAGATGAGAAAGTCAAAACAGCAAGGGATAGTCAACCAAAATCAAGTTTAAACATTTAAGAAGCAAACTCAATTGGTCCCACATTCATATCATTCATCATCATGATTTCATAAGCAAAAGAAGTCAAAGCATGGCAAATGAAAGCTCATAGAAGTCAACAACAAGACTTAGCTCAAAACCAATCATAATCAATTCCAAAAATCATCAAATAATTCATGATCAATCATAATCCATAACATGACATGCATATCAAATTTCAGCTCAATTGGATCATGGGAAGATAGTCAATGAAAATCAGAAAGTCAAAACAATTTTAAGCATGCTCAAAGAAGTCAAACAATCATGTATCATCTTCAAAAATTCATAAGTCAGTGATAACAAATGATAAATGAATGGGATCAACACCATGACAAAGCTTAAGATGTCTAGTAATCACATGTAAAATTTCATGATCATCCAATAAAGTATGAGAATTTCACAAATGGAATGGCAACATGTATCACACAAGTCAACATTTTGGTCAAACAGGGGATAAAATCTCAAAAAATTAGGAAATGCCTCAAATAATTCCAAGAAAATTCACATGTGAACTAGACATACAAGAGTAGGTTCATGCAAAAATTCAGATCCATTGGAGGTCAGGAAGCATGTCATCAAAAATCATGAAATTGCATAGCATTGGTGTGACACAAATTGTCTCACCCTAATTCAAAAATTCATAACTCCCAAACCAGATAAGATAAATGCACAAACTCTACATCAAAATCACCATGAATGAGTCTAGTTTGTGTACAAAAAATTTCAGATCAATTGGATATATCCTCATCATTTCACAATTGAATTGGCAAGATGTACAAAATATGCATACATGTCAAAAACCCTAATGTCATTAAAAACCCAGCCATCCAAAAAATCAGCAAAAATCATGATAAAAAAGTAGACATTCATATGAACAATATGCAAAAATATTCATGAATTTTGGAATTAAAATGAGTGAATTATGATTTTTGGAAGATGAGGTATCAATTTGGAACAAATGAACAAAATAAACATGGTTTAGTAGGTCAAAGTGGTTGACCGGTGGCATAATGGTAAATATGGGGCTCATTAATCAAAACGGTGCGCATTAGGGCGAGGCAGGGAAATGTTCTGATTGGCCCATGCCAATAGAACAGTAACAGCATACATGCAACACGTGAAAAAATCAAGTTTCTGGAAATAATTAGGGTTTGCTACAGTACAGGATTTGTGAAGGCTACAGTGAAGCTTCATCACTCTCATTCAATCGAAAATTTCAAAGTACCCAGAAATCACAATTAACCACAACAATCGAACCAGCAAAGTATGAATAGCACAAATCCAACAATAGATTTCATTAAATCATCTCAATCAAAGCAAATCGAGCAAGAACATGTTTGAGCATAGAATTTAAAATCCAGATTTCTCTTAACACAAACAACCATTTCAAGTGACACAAAGTTCAATGGAATCAGCATCAAAAGATCTATCCTAAGCACCTCATGATTTTGGAAATAAAGAAGGTCGAAAACTTACTTGTATTTGAAGAAAAGAGTGAAACAGTTGTTATCTTGGTGATGTAGGCTCAAACAGATGAAGATTATGGTTGGTAATGATGACTGGAGGATGGCTTGTAGCTCAACAACTCTTGGAAACGCCCAAATCGAAAATCACCATTGTTGGGTTCATGGAGAAACAGAACTTGAAATGCTGTTCCAGCTGGTGTTTGATACTTCAAATTGCTTCTAAATGATGGCCAGGTGATGAAGCAACAAAGGAATCCTCGGGCTCTTTGAGTTTTTTTTGCAGAAAAAACAAAGATGAGGAAATGGTGATTTTAGAGAAATGAAATATCTGTGTGTAATGAGGCTGCCGCTAGGGTTCAATTTGCAGAAAAAGTGTTTATATACATCTGTTTTAACTTGGCTAAACAGATGCTAAACACTATTATCTCAAATTAAGTAAATTGCCATTTTGCTAATTTTCCAACAAATGCACATGGAGGGTGTGTGTTCTGCCCGAGTTTGGGCCTTGCACAAGCTTCAAATAACATTCCAAGCAAGTTCCAATTGGCCAAATGTTTAAAAAATGCCTAATTCAAAAAGTCAACTTTGCACCATACTTGAATTTAATTAATGCAAGTCCAAAAAGGCCATTTTGAATGGTGAGGTTTTGGTGCATGAGGATGACATTTTTGGAAAGAGGGGATCAAATATGACTTGTAGGAAAAAACCCCACCAATTTGGCCAAATGGTTTGAGAGATATGGCCTTTTGAAGTTCACAAATTTTTGAGAATGATTTGATCATAACTTGCCAACCATACATGGGAATTGCGTGTTCTTGGACTTTTTGGAAATGGGAGAACAAGATCTTCAACTTTCATGTTGGGCAAAAATTCATTTGAAGCTTGTATCATGATGTAAGATTAAGATCAAGAAGTTTCCATTTTTGGCAAATTTGAATTACAGGTCAACTTTCTATTTTGGGAAATTTCTGTTTGACTTTATTTTCTTCATTGTGGATGCTTGACATGATATATGAAGCTTGTATAGGCATGAATGAGACCTCTCAGACCAAATTCCATCACCAAATCACTGATTAAATGGACAGTTGACCAAGTTTGACTTTCTAGGGTTTTGCCTGACTGAAGCATGTTCTGGTGAATTCCAAACCCTAATTCCTTGAGATCTTGATTCCAAATGGTATCTCAACATATATGAACCCTTGATGATTGATCATGGTGCCCAAATTCTGCAAGAATGGCCACCATCCACTGCAATGACTGACTTTGACTGATTTTGACCTAATTGCTGATGGTTGCTTCATCTGCAAGTAACATGGTTAGCTGACAATATTTTTGTACTTTTTGGTTAGTAAACAAATGAAAAGCAAAAATATACAAATGCAAAACATGCTTGGTGATCAAGAACCACACTCACAAGGTGACCCACCCACTAGGAGGGAAGCTAAGGCATGCAATGATCCTTGAGGCCATGATATGATATGATATGGGCCATGAGGGATCTTAGGGCCAAAATTGGGGTCTTACAGATGCCCCTATTTAAGGTCATTCTAGCCGGAGAAGTGAAGTTTAGAAATCTTCATCTTGACGCGGTAGAATGGGCTTAAATAATAGTAATGAGACAAATTTGGTCCCTAAGAGACCTCATGATGCAAATGTATGTATGCAAAAGACACAAATTCTGTGGGGAATGTGATTCACACAGAAGAAAAGACGATCCATCGGAGTAACACACTCACCAGGAACAGAGACTCTGACAAGACTCTAGTTGGGGATATAAAAGAGAAAGAAATGCGTGAACAAGACACGACTCTGGTTAGGGAAATACAGAAATCAAACTGGAGACCTCACTGGGGAGTGAAAGACTCACACTGGGGAAAAGAAATCCAAAGGAAAATAAATCCATTGGAGAGACACAAGCTGACTCCTGGGGAGAAGCAACAGGAAAACTTCACTGAGGAAGCACCAAAGAAATGAGGTGTCACCGGTATAAGGGTAACAAACTCAGGAAGGAACACCAAGGATACGGTTTGTAGGTATGTAACAGGCGACCGACCAAAGACGTGAATTGGTGTGTGTTCCAAAACACTCATCATCCTGAAGAGAGCGAAAGCAAACTTGTTTATAGGATGGATATTTGATTCTGTAAAGAATGCAAATCTTACTCAGTTGGGGAAACAAACAAAGTATTCGACAAGAGAGTGCATGAGATATATTATCTATAGCCGTCAAAACGTAGATAATGTACTCGCATGGAAAATTATCCTGAACCGGGTTGTAGGTTGTTTGTAGGATAAAATCCGAAGACGTGAATTGGTTTGTGTTCCAAAACACTCATCATCCTGAAGAAAGCTAGAACAGCAGACTTGTTTATAGGATGGACATTTGATTCTGTAAAGAATGCAAATCTTACTCGACGGAGAAAACAATCAAAAGATTGACCCAAGAGCGAAAGAGACATAATATCCATTACCGGCAGACCGTGGATAGTATACTCAAAAGGAAAAGACACCAGAGATACCAAAGTATATAATAGGTGACTAACCAAAGACGTGAATTGGTATATATGCCAAAACACTCATCATCCGAAAGGAGGGCTTGAAAAAGCAAATCGACTTACAGGATGGACATTCGAATCCACAACGGGAAAACGAATCTTACTCAACTGGGGACACAAACCCAAAGAGTGCATGAGATACAATATCCATTACCGGCAGACCGTGGATAAGACACTCGCATGAGATATATTATCTATTACCGTCAGAACGTAGATAATAAACTCGCATGGTAAGAAACACCAGAGATACCGGTTACTGGGTATATAATAGGTGATCTACCGAAAACGTGAGTTGGTATATATGCCAAAACACTCATCATCCAGAACACAAACTGGTTAAAGGATGGATATTCGATTCTAGAAAGAATACGAATCTTGCTCAGCTGGGGAAAATCAACAAAGGATTCCAACTAAGGAGCGCATGAGACATATTATTCATTACCGGCAGACCGTGAATAATATACTCGAAAGGAAAAAACACCAGAGATACCGAAGTATATAATAGGTGACTAACCAAAAAGAGAGACAATCGATACCAAGCATCCGGGTAAACGAAAGACAACTCAAAGGATAAATTGCAAGCATCCGGCAATTATCCAACAACCAAGAAATATTCGATTCCACAGAGGGAAATAACGAATCTTACTCGACCAGGGAAACACGAAAGGCTTCAACTGAAGAGTGCATGAGATATATTATTCATTACCGGCAGACCGTGAATAATATACTCGCATGGAAGATTATCCTCAACCGGTTACTGGGTTAATAAAGGATAAATCAACCGAAAAGAAAGGCATCGGGATACCAAACTAGGTATATAATGATGACCAATCAAAGGGAGCAACAGACATTACCAACAAAGGGGGTAAATGAAAGGAGATCTGCTGAGGATTCATTGGTGAGAATCAATGATCCGGGGAACACAATCACTGACACCGGGTGAAAGGACCCACTGGGGATAAAATTGCTAGCATACGGCAATTATCCACAAAATATTTGCTAGGGATATAAGTGCTGATCTGAGCAACTTATCCAAGCAAAGGAAAATCGACATCAAGAACTAGATGAAGATAACCACAAGGGGGAAATTGTCATCGGTTGGGATGAACAACAAAGTTAACTCTGCAAGTGGAGAGAACAGGGTTTACAACTACCGGTTTGTAGGTAGAAAAACCGCAAAGATAGGACTTACGACTGCTGGTTTGTAGGAAGAGGGCCAAAAGGGTGGAGGATAACCACAAAATTAGGGTTTACATCTACCGAATACGGGGTAGAAGACCAACAACTCCGCGTGGGGATAGAACAAATCACAAATCCGCGCGGGAAACCAAAATAGGGTTGATAACAAACCACAAACTGCTGGAGAGCAGGAAAATAGGATTTACAAATACCGACTGTTAGGTAGAAAACCAACAACCCTGGCTGGGGAATAAAAGGTGTATAACCACAAATTCTGTCAAGAAAGCCAGGAAAAATAGGACTTATAACCACCGGTATGAGGGTAGAGGCCCAAAAATTCCGCTGGGGAACAACCCACTGGGAAGCACAAGACTTTTGACAAATAGCCAATTCGGGAATAATCCGAAAAGACGGACTGAATCAAGACACGTCCTAATGAGAATGTAACTCAAATAGGAAAATCCATCACAATATATGTGTTGGGAGGAAACGGAAGAAACCGTCATCCACGAGGATATATCTCAGTGGGGAACTGCAGAAGGAAAGACCAACACTTTCTGCTTATGGGGCTGACTCTATATGGAGAGATTTTATAACACCCGACATCTGCTAAGGGAAGATCTATAAAGAAGATCTGTATCACCCGTTGCAGGAGACACGACAAACAAAAGATATATGGCAAGAAATGCAACATGAATATTTGAATGTTTATGAGTATGCATGAATATGCGTGATTTATATTTGATGAATGCTGACAAAACAGATAATTCTAACACAAACAGGTCCAGGAACCAAACGCCCGGTATTATACTTCCAGGGGAAAACCAACTGGAGAGCCAATCTGCGGAGATCTACATGCTGAGAAGCAAAGATCTGCGGGTACTGCTGAAGAAGCAGAGGATCAGAGATATCAGGAAACAGCCCAATCAGGGTACAAAAAGTCACAACGGGCAAAAGACAGCCACCAAGACAAATCTGTCGGGGGACCAGAGAAAATCTCAAAGTATCTGCAGGGGATCCCAGTGTCGACTGAGAAACAAAAGGTGCATTGCATAAGCACGAACTGCTGTAGAAGCAAATCCACATAACTCCACTGGGGAACAACCCACTGAGGGAGAATGATATCATCCAAATAGAATCTAACTGCATAAGCAACTCTACTGGGGAAAACTGTCGGCTGCTCTCTTGGGGAACAAACCACTGAGGGAGGACAGATCAAACAAGTAGATTCTGCAACGAACCACTCCACTTGGGGAGAATACTCATAGCAAACTGATCACAACAAGTAGATTCTGCAATACAAGCCACTCTACTGGGGATCAGAGGCAGTCAGGAAATCAATCCGTTCACTGGAGGCCAAAGCCATCATCCGACCATATTGGGGATTGAAAGGAGTATTCAACGGGAGAAACTGCCACAACAAACATCCTGCAGACTGAGCTGAGGAAAAGATGGATGTAATACTGGGATGTCAATCCCAAATCAACCACTGAGTAGGAAAATAAATCCTGCTCTGCTGAAGAGAAAAACTCTGATGGAGAGATAGCAACAAATCCGCAGACGACTTCGCCGGGGAAGAGGTAAAGTACCGGGTATCAAACCACTGACTTACTGAGTCTTCAAAAAGAAAGCGATCGTGCTGAGGAAACAGACAATTCCGCTGGCAACTGCACTGGGAAGAGTGATAACAACTCTGCTCGCAAATCCGATGGGGATATCAATAACATCTCTACTCGTGACTGTGTTGAGGAGACAAATAAAGTCTGGGAATGTCGACCCACTGAAGAAAGTGACAGGGCACCAAGATGATAAACCAATCAACCGCCGAAACTCACAAGGAAACACCCATGCTGGGGAAAACTGCTGCTGGAGAAAACGAAGCCTTCAACAACACTCTGCTTGCGACTATACTGGGGAACAACCCCACCAACAATTTTGTTTGAGGGACAACCCCAACAAAGATCTTAAGAAAGAAGATACAACCAAACCAGGAATATGAGCAAATGTCTTACCTGTTGGAAATCATGCCACCCTCGGGAGAGCACTGAGATTTTCTTGAGTATCCTTTCAATCTTGTGAATGTTCACTTTGTTTAAAACAATATATATTTTTTTGAAAAATTTGTTTAAACAATGACATTTTATCAATTTAAAACATGCAAAACATTTGTTGAATTGAAACAAATAAAAGTGCAAATAATTGGATAAAAAGCTCAAATTGATTTGATGGAATGGTAGCCTGCAAATGGCAAGACCCCATAGATCTGTACAAATTTGAAATCAGTGATATATATTGGAAGAGGGCTACATTGAACATAATGATCCTTTCTCTACCAATTTGAATCTCGATGTATCCGAAGCTTCGGTTGACGACGAATCGAGAATCTTCTGACGAAATGACGACTGATGAACCAGAAAGTCTTGTCAGGATGCAGTTACTTGCCAAATCCCTAATTTTTGCCTAGATTGCCCCAGGGTGAGGTACTCAATCTAGCGGGATGCAAATATTCTTTTTTTTTCAAGTCTCTAATTTTGCCTGGATTACCCTTGCGGGTTCTCCACCGAGACGCTCATTTTTGCCTAAGCCGCCCTTTCGGGTTTTCAACTTAGCGAGCTATTCTGTTTTTTTCATTCTTTTTCATTTGCATATACTTTTTTTTTTAGGCAAAGTATCTCTTGACTGCATCTGAATTCACAGGACGAGTGAAATCCTCCCCATCCATTGTTGTAAGCATCAAAGCTCCGCCTGAAAAGGCTCTCTTAATAACATATGGACCCTCGTAGTTTGGAGTCCACTTGCCCCTGGAATCGGGCGCGAAAGACAAAACTTTCTTGAGCACGAGGTCACCTTCTCGGAACACACGAGGCTTGACCTTCTTATCGAATGCTTTCTTCATTCTCTGTTGATATAACTGACCATGACACATGGCAGTTAACCGCTTCTCTTCAATCAAATTCAATTGGTCGTAACGACTCTGAATCCATTCAGCATCAGTCAACTAGGGACTTGAGGGTATAATTTTTCTTTTTTCTTTTGAAAAATCTTTGAAAATTTTTTCCTGATTTTTGATTTTTTTTTTTTTTTTCACCCTCTTCTTCTTCTTTTTTTTTTTTTTTTTTTTGATTGATTGCATTATGCAATGCCCCAGTTTGACTGTTGTTGATTCTCATGATACAGCTGAATGAGCTCTTTTGTGCTCAAGATGGTGGGTAATCTCATCAGGAATCCCCTTCAACATCATCTTCCTCTGCTTCAAATACAAGGAATTCAAGATTGGGAGATGGCGTTGGATCATTATGTTCAATGGGTTTAGAGATCCCTGCATAATGATTCTGGATAATGAAAAGCTTTTGAATTTAAACAAGCAAATCATTTATGCAGATGAAAAATGTTGTTTTCTTGTTTTTCAGGGTTTTTTGTGATCACTGATTTCATGCAAAAAGCAAAAAGTGAAAACAAATGGAAAAACAAATGTTTAACAATGCATTAATTGAATGAAAACATCATTGTATTAAATGCTGCCAACAATGTCATCACTTCTCCTTTTGGCATGGGAGAAGGGTTTTGAACAAAGTGAACAAATCACGCTGACTTATGAATGACCGTAGGAACATCCACAGCGACCCAATTGTGGCAGACACCACCAGGAATAACAAAATTGTTCACATCTTCTGCATCTTCTTCAATGATAGCAGCAGCTTCTTCTTCAGGTTGATCATCATGGATGAATCCTCTACTTGTGAACAAACCTTGCTCATTACATGCCCCAGAACAGTAGCCAATGCCAGCCCGGGATTGGTTAACCAGGAATAAATCCATCAACAGTACTAAGTCTGGCAAATATCTCTCTGAGTTCACAATTCCCTTGCTCAGGATGATCCATCAATCTGGCAGAGTCGTCTCTGGTATAGTACCGGCGAAGTGCGTCTTCAAAATAAATGGAGATCGCAGGGTCAGACCACAGGACGGGAGACCGGAACAAACACCCGCTTATGCAAATGATGCATGAAGTGTTTATGCATATGCTTGTTTTTATATCAAAGGAACTCGAGGGTTTTATTTGCAAACTTTGAAATATTTAAGCATTTTGATCATACATGAGAATATCTCATCAGATATATCAGGTGAAAATTTTTTCCTGGTTTTTCATGTTTTGAAAATTTTTGCAAATAAACTCCTTTGAGTTCCTTGAAAATTTTCTTTTTTCTGATGATATGAATGCAGATGAATGTATGAATGCATGAATGCAACAATCACACTCAAGGATCAAGCAAAGCACACCAGACAAAGGTCGTGGGAAAGCTCATTGTATCCCTAATATCAATCATCCATTTTGGTGGATTTAGGTTTTCACCTTATCGACACCCAAGTTCCATTGATATTAACGGTACATGAACCGGCTCTAACATTCTTAATATCAACCAGCCGCTTTGGTGGATTTAGGTTTTACACCTGATCCGGGATCCATTGATATTAACAATGTTTGAACGACTCAACCACGAATCATGGGTTTGTTAAGAGTCACGAGCATGGAGTCTCGGTTAAGAACCACCCAAAGGGAGTGTACTAGGGTTTAAACCTGCCAGACATGTTCTATCAGAGGTTCCCATAATCATCGTTCCATCTTTCGAATATTATCGGAGGAACGAATACTCGTATTCCAAGAATATTCTCAAGAGAAACTCTTATGAGTGTAGTATCGCGTAACAATCGTATCAGAACTGACATCTGAACGACCTCCGCACTACGTTCCTAAAAAATAGGCCAAGATGGGTTTGGTAAACTAAGGTCCTTGGCTTCTGCGGCACATGATTGAAGGAATAATGCCTAACCACAAATAACTTGTGTGACATTATTAGTCCAACATGACCTCCACCAAGTGAATGGACTCGCAAGTCAACTGGCTAAGGAATACTCCACACCAGTCAACAAGACTATGCCATTCTCCTATCCTAGAGTGCACTCGAGTTCGGGTATAGAACTCATCTCACGGATCACCAAAGCAAACAGCATTTGTATATCAAGCAATTCAAACATTACAATCAATACAGTTATCCCAAATGGTACAAAAATATGTCAAATAACAAATAATAATATAGCACAACAAGGGTGAAAAGTAGGCAATACCACCAAGGATGATGTATATATCCCCAGCAGAGTCGCCACTTTTCTGTAGCGGTGTATTCGTCGCTATATGATTTATCGATTAAACCATAAGCAAGGTATACAATGATTTTCGAGTCGCCACCGCACTTTTATTTATCCAAAGGACTGGCTAAAAAGCGAACAAAAGCCTAAGAAGTTTTACACGTAGAAAACTAATAAAAAGATCAGAGAGTCTGGGTAAGGGGTAAATTACGCAATGGGAAGGTGTTAGGCACCCATCACGTCCTAGGTACTCCTAGGGAGCCCTTTTCACACTTGTTGTATAAAATTGTTATTTGTTATGACATAAATATTGTGCAAACATGATTGGGATGATGAGAAAAGAATATACAATTTTTATTGGGTTTGAACGGATGAACCCGTTGCCTACGTACCTTCCATCAAAGGTAAGGATCAAAACGCCGTAGTTCGGCTAAAAGATTTCCAAAAGTTGGTGGATTCAGTTTTAAACACAAGCACTGAGGCTCTTCATTATCAATGGGAGAAAACTCGACCAAGACCAACATCCACCATGCGAGGATAGCTTCGACGTACTAGAGGGGTTAGCCCTGTTTTCAGTACGGAAGTCTTACTGTCGACTCACTAAAGATAAGGTGAGGTTTACATCAACCACAATGATAATTGAAACCTATGGATAATGCATGAAAAGATTAACAATGGACAAAGCCAAAACAATTGAATGAGTGAAGTTAATTGATTGTGATTGTGAAAGTGGAGTCAAAGTATGATTAAGATTAATTCAAAGAAGTATTATGAAATGGAGTTTGAAAAAAAGTCAAGGACTTGGGGTCCAGGTTTTTAGTTTGAAAACATGAAGATGTTTGCACAATATCTATCTCAAGTTTGAAATCAAAGTGTGAAAAGGTTTAGGACATAATGAGGATGAATGGATGGAGATGGATTGTAAAACTTCTTAGAAGGTTCACTTCTTGAAATCATATAGAAGATGATTCAAGTGTGTCCTTTGGAATGGAAATGGATAATAATAATGTAAGCAAACAAATGATACCGGATGCCACTCAATGGTCTTACTCCAATCTCACAAACAAAAAGCGGATACCGGATACCAATAGATGGATTTACACCAATCTCCTAAAACAGAAATGGATATCAGAGGCCACTCAATGGACTTATACTAATCTCCAAAACAAAATGAAACTTGGATACCGGATGCCAATCTGTCTGGACTTATACCAATATCCAACATATGATCATAGGAAAGCAAATGCCAACTAACAGGGACTTATAATTGCATCCTCACATAAACAAACAGAAGCAAAACATGGATGTCAGATGCCAATTTATCTGGGCTTACTCTAACCTCCACAGTATGGTCCTAGGAATACAAATGCCAACTTGCAGGGACTTACAGTTGTACCCTTACATAGAATCAGACAAAGCAACTTATGATCATAGGAAAGCAAATGCCAACTTGCAGGGACTTACAGTTGCATCCTCACATACAATAAACAAATGCATCAAGCAAAGATAAGATGAGTGGCCAATGTGATGGTCTTATACTCACTTCCATATCCTAGGAGCAATGGCCAATGGATGGTCTTACAATTGTCCTCAATGGGTAAACAACAATGATAAGTCACAAAGACAAATGAAATGGTTATGCATTAATGAGCAATAAATGATGATGAGTGCATAGAGCATACAAGCAAACATGTGCATATGAAACAACAAGCAATCAATGAAGTCAATCAGCACACACTATAACCAAACAAGGAGGCTCATACAAAAGGGTTAGGCATTGAAGCCAACTGGAATAGGGTCATAGGTGCTCTTAACCTTGCCATTGAGGGGCTAAGGTGAAGCAGATGAAAGGAGATGAGGGGTGTGCCTCATTGCTCTTATCCCTGATCAGGGAGAGCATTTGAATATCAGAAGGTGTGGGAGTTCAGAAAGTAGGAACTCTCTCCACAGATTATTGACTCAATAGATCTTGGGCTTGGATCTCAATGCTACAACCATGTAATGGGAGCAAGGAGAAGACTCACAGAATAGTAGGAGATAGGTTGCTTATCTCTTTGATCTACCAATTGCCTTGTTTAAAGGACTTTTCCTGCTTGGGACAAATATAAACACACACAAGCATTGCCTCTTAAGGAGGACTTCAGACAGTTGCCTGGCCAAGTAACATGCCAGGTCTTCCAGACTACATGAAAAAAAAGGGATTATACCTCAAAGCAAATTTCTATTAAAGCAAAGCAAAGCAAGTTCAAAGAACTAAGCAACTAATGGTACCTGAAATAGTCAAACAGATCAGTACACAATTCAAAAGATAAGCAAAAGGAGGTAGGAATCAACAGTCAAAACAGACAGACAAGTGTGCAAAGCACAAGACTCAAATCATATGATTCAAGCCACCTACAAAACCCAGAGGTTAGCTCATGATAAACAAATAAACTCAATCAAATTGTAATGATCTCTTTGAAGCATTTGTGCTTAACCTGAAAACAGGAACTCAAACATAAGCAACAAGACCACTAGGACAAGCCTAGGGTCAAAATGAGATGAGAAAGTCAAAACAGCAAGGGATAGTCAACCAAAATCAAGTTTAAACATTTAAGAAGCAAACTCAATTGGTCCCACATTCATATCATTCATCATCATGATTTCATAAGCAAAAGAAGTCAAAGCATGGCAAATGAAAGCTCATAGAAGTCAACAGCAAGACTTAGCTCAAAACCAATCATAATCAATTCCAAAAATCATCAAATAATTCACGATCAATCATAATCCATAACATGACATGCATATCAAATTTCAGCTCAATTGGATCATGGGAAGATAGTCAATGAAAATCAGAAAGTCAAAACAATTTTAAGCATGCTCAAAGAAGTCAAACAATCATGTATCATCTTCAAAAATTCATAAGTCAGTGATAACAAATGATAAATGAATGGGATCAACACCATGACAAAGCTTAAGATGTCTAGTAATCACATGTAAAATTTCATGATCATCCAATAAAGTATGAGAATTTCACAAATGGAATGGCAACATGTATCACACAAGTCAACATTTTGGTCAAACAGGGGATAAAATCTCAAAAAATTAGGAAATGCCTCAAATAATTCCAAGAAAATTCACATGTGAACTAGACATACAAGAGTAGGTTCATGCAAAAATTCAGATCCATTGGAGTTCAGGAAGCATGTCATCAAAAATCATGAAATTGCATAGCATTGGTGTGACACAAATTGTCTCACCCTAATTCAAAAATTCATAACTCCCAAACCAGATAAGATAAATGCACAAACTCTACATCAAAATCACCATGAATGAGTCTAGTTTGTGTACAAAAAATTTCAGATCAATTGGATATATCCTCATCATTTCACAATTGAATTGGCAAGATGTACAAAATATGCATACATGTCAAAAACCCTAATGTCATTAAAAACCCAGCCATCCAAAAAATCAGCAAAAATCATGATAAAAAAGTAGACATTCATATGAACAATATGCAAAAATATTCATGAATTTTGGAATTAAAATGAGTGAATTATGATTTTTGGAAGATGAGGTATCAATTTGGAACAAATGAACAAAATAAACATGGTTTAGTAGGTCAAAGTGGTTGACCGGTGGCATAATGGTAAATATGGGGCTCATTAATCAAAACGGTGCGCATTAGGGCGAGGCAGGGAAATGTTCTGATTGGCCCATGCCAATAGAACAGTAACAGCATACATGCAACACGTAAAAAAATCAAGTTTCTGGAAATAATTAGGGTTTGCTACAGTACAGGATTTGTGAAGGCTACAGTGAAGCTTCATCACTCTCATTCAATCGAAAATTTCAAAGTACCCAGAAATCACAACTAACCACACCAATCGAACCAGCAAAGTATGAATAGCACAAATCCAGCAATAGATTTCATTAAATCATCTCAATCAAAGCAAATCGAGCAAGAACATGTTTGAGCATAGAATTTAAAATCCAGATTTCTCTTAACACAAACAACCATTTCAAGTGACACAAAGTTCAATGGAATCAGCATCAAAAGATCTATCCTAAGCACCTCATGATTTTGGAAATAAAGAAGGTCGAAAACTTACTTGTATTTGAAGAAAAGAGTGAAACAGTTGTTATCTTGGTGATGTAGGCTCAAACAGATGAAGATTATGGTTGGTAATGATGACTGGAGGATGGCTTGTAGCTCAACAACTCTTGGAAACGCCCAAATCGAAAATCACCATTGTTGGGTTCATGGAGAAACAGAACTTGAAATGCTGTTCCAGCTGGTGTTTGATACTTCAAATTGCTTCTAAATGATGGCCAGGTGATGAAGCAACAAAGGAATCCTCGGGCTCTTTGGAGTTTTTTTTGCAGAAAAAACAAAGATGAGGAAATGGTGATTTTAGAGAAATGAAATATCTGTGTGTAATGAGGCTGCCGCTAGGGTTCAATTTGCAGAAAAAGTGTTTATATACATCTGTTTTAACTTGGCTAAACAGATGCTAAACACTATTATCTCAAATTAAGTAAATTGCCATTTTGCTAATTTTCCAACAAATGCACGAGGAGGGTGTGTGTTCTGCCCGAGTTTGGGCCTTGCACAAGCTTCAAATAACATTCCAAGCAAGTTCCAATTGGCCAAATGTTTAAAAAATGCCTAATTCAAAAAGTCAACTTTGCACCATACTTGAATTTAATTAATGCAAGTCCAAAAAGGCCATTTTGAATGGTGAGGTTTTGGTGCATGAGGATGACATTTTTGGAAAGAGGGGATCAAATATGACTTGTAGGAAAAAACCCCACCAAATTTGGCCAAATGGTTGGAGAGATATGGCCTTTTGAAGTTCACAAATTTTTGAGAATGATTTGATCATAACTTGCCAACCATACATGGGAATTGAGTGTTCTTGGAATTTTTGGAAATGGGAGAACAAGATCTTCAACTTTCATGTTGGGCAAAAATTCATTTGAAGCTTGTATCATGATGTAAGATTAAGATCAAGAAGTTTCCATTTTTGGCAAATTTGAATTATAGGTCAACTTTCTATTTTGGGAAATTTCTGTTTGACTTTCTTTTCTTCATTGTGGATGCTTGACATGATATATGAAGCTTGTATAGGCATGAATGAGACCTCTCAGACCAAATTCCATCACCAAATCACTGATTAAATGGACAGTTGACCAAGTTTGACTTTCTAGGGTTTTGCCTGACTGAAGCATGTTCTGGTGAATTCCAAACCCTAATTCCTTGAGATCTTGATTCCAAATGGTATCTCAACATATATGAACCCTTGATGATTGATCATGGTGCCCAAATTCTGCAAGAATGGCCACCATCCACTGCAATGACTGACTTTGACTGATTTTGACCTAATTACTGATGGTTGCTTCATCTGCAAGTAACATGGTTAGCTGACAATATTTTTGTACTTTTTGGTTAGTAAACAAATGAAAAGCAAAAATATACAAATGCAAAACATGCTTGGTGATCAAGAACCACACTCACAAGGTGACCCACCCACTAGGAGGGAAGCTAAGGCATGCAATGATCCTTGAGGCCATGATATGATATGATATGGGCCATGAGGGATCTTAGGGCCAAAATTGGGGTCTTACACTATACACAATACCATGAAGAATGAAAGACTTACAATCTCACTTACTAGAATGTTATGCCTTGCGGGACAAATTTAGCTCTATGTTAAGCAATCGTATTGGACTTATGTAAAAGTCATAACTATCTGAGATCGGGAAATAAAGATATTGGTGCTAATGCATGTTAGATACTTGGTACAAAGAACCAAACTCCTAAAATATACCACACACAAAAATAAAGATGTGATGGACCTATCTCAATCTAGCTCATGTTGATTCATCTGACACAAGTTCATTGATGAATCAACTAGCCTTTGGACATTAGAGAAATCATTGGTTAATGATAGATTAGGAAAGAATAGGGATGAAGATGAAGAAGGGAGGGGAAATAGAAAACCAAATTCATCACAGGAGGAAATTCATCTGATAAATACTATCCATTCATCTTGAGGGATGAAATGTACATTTCATTAACCCCCTAAATCCAATAGTATTGATCAAATAAAAATTCAAATCAACCATGATCAAGGCCAAACAGAAAGTCAAACATCACAAGGTCAATCAAATGGCTCAACAATATATTTAAATAATTAAACAATTAAAAATCAATTTTAAAAATGAATTAAAATGCATTTTTAAATGGACCAAACCTCAAATCCCATCAAATCACCAAATAAATGGCCAAGGGATTTATCATAGGTCAAACAAGGTCAAAAGACCTTAGACAAAAAAAATGAAATTTTTTGGAAAGTCAGAAGTATTGAAAAATATTTAAAAATAAGTCAAAAATAATTTAATTCACAAAAAATATCAAAATCAATCCAAAAATGATTTTAATTCAAAATATGGAAGAGGAAAATATTTAAAGATTTTTGGTAAAAGTCTCATATTTTTTGGATTAAAAGTGAAATTTCTATGAATTAAATAAAATAAGCTAATTAAAATATAAAATCAGAAATTTAAATAAATGAGAAAAAACAAGGCCCATCAGATCTCCCTCACTAATTATGGTGGCAGATCTTGGCCACGCATATGGTGTCCACCAAACACACTAGTCAAACGCGCTACAAACATGGTCATGCAAACCAATGACCATGATTAAAACGTTTAAATATGATCAGATGCTTGTTAGGGTGCCAACACACCACCGGAGCCCTAGCTCCCGTCTTCTTCTACGGTGGACCTCATCGGACTGGTACACCACCAACCTCTATAAAAATGAAAAGTGAGTTCAATATTTTGAAGGAAAAATCCCAGGAATCTAAATCTCACCTTAATTTCTTCCAATTTCCAGTATATTGAAAGATACATGGATTTTAAATTTGAGGAGTATGATATGAGTTGCTTCGATTTGACCTCAAAGCAACTCAATGTTGTTGCATACATTGGTAGGACTTCGACCAACCAAAAACCAAGTTAAATGATGGAGAATTGAGGGAGAATCGAAGAAGGAAAGTTTCAATAAATTCACCTTCTGTTTGCAGTGATGAAACTCGATCTGGATCTCAATTTGCTTGGGCTTGGTTCCACTAGCTTGCAGGAGATGAAATGGATGCTCAAATGGTATGGACTCTTGGAGTTTCAATCTCAAAACAGAAGTGAAATTGAAATTTAATTTCAAAGAAATCATCAAGATTATCCTATCAATGGAGGGTGGGAATGTTGCAGGAGCAAGGCCTGGGCCAGGTGTCCTAGATTCTGAGCAGAATGACTTGCATTTATAGGCTTTCTAATTGATTTCCACACACTTCCATTCAAATGCCAAAAATAGTAATTCAAGTGTGCATGTTTGCATGGGCGTGTGATATGCCCATAAAATGATTGGAATTTGTCCAAAGTGATCTGTAAACCAACCTGAAACAATAGCATGAAGTCGTGCATTAGTGAAATGAAAGTTGATCATGGAACTTACCAAATTAAGCCATGCATTACACCCATGCGCAAGTACTTCAAAAATGCTCCAAATTCCATGATCTTGGATGCTTTAGAAAGGTAACATTAAGGGGAACAACTTTAATGTTGAAGACGCTTCCATTTGGAGCTTGGATCATGATAAATTTCGAGGTGGAAGTTGGATAAGTCAAACATAGTTGAAAAATTTCTAAGTATAAAGTCAAATGTTCACTTTTTCCACCTTGAATAACTTTTGACATGAGCTTCAAATGAAACTTCTTCCTTCATCGAAGTTGTAAATTGTTCATTACTCTTCAATTTGGTCACAAATTTTACACCATTTAGATCTTTCATGGGGGAGTTATGGATTTTAGAAGTTGAGGAAAATTGCTTGTTCAATGATGATGGCCCAAAATGACCTATAATGTTCCCTCTTGGTACATGCTCTTGAAAGTTGAATTTGACATTTCTCAAATAATAAAAGTTGGATAAGACATCTTTTATTTGATCATGAAACTTTGATGGTATACATATCATAAATATTGAGCAAGTTATGGTCTTTGGAAGTTGACCTCCTAACAAGGGCATAAACAAAATGACTTATAATCTATCACCATAAAAAATGACTTTCCAAGAAAACTTAGCTCTTGATGTCAACATGAAAGTTGTTTGGAATGTCATAACGAGTAACTTTTCTCTTGAAATCATTTTCATATGATAAAACTTGAAGGAGATAGGGTCTAGGGTACCCTAGATTTGACTAGTTGACTTTCTCTGGTCAATCTTCTTGAACCAACTTGCAAACTTGAAGTTCCTTTGTTCTTTGGGGCTCATTGAGAGTAATATATGCATAAGATGATGTATAATGAAGTATCCCTTTAAATATTTGACTATTTGTTGAAGCAACTTGCTGAGGGAGTCACACAAGATATCCAGATGAATTAGGGTTTCCAAGGCAAACAATCTTCAAATATCTTGATGAATCCTTGATCAAATTGACAAATAAAGAACATAAGGATCCTAATATGATGATTAGAACCGTTGTGAACATTTCCTTGATTGATTTCTTTGCATTTAGGGTTTCAAACCCTAGATGTGGGCTCAATGGTACACAAATGAACTCACACACTACCTAGAAAAGAAATGAAGCTACACTAGACATATTTTTGGTATTTTAGTTAGTAAACAAAAAAAAATAAAGTATGATACAATCAAATATACTTGGTGATCTCTCCTAATGTAAACCCAATGAATAAGGGGTGAGGAGGACACCAAGGTGTGATCCCAAAGCCAATGAAAATGATGAGATAGCATGAAGGATCTTAGGGTCAAAATTGGGGTCTTAGAGTTGTATTTCATTTGTTCTACAAAAGTCTTTGTAGCGGTAAATTCGTGACCATTAAGTTATGGATAAATTTAACATCAATAAGACAAGAGTCGCCACCGCGCTTTTATTGTTTCCAAAGGAAAAGGGAAAAGTACGAACAAAACCCAAAGATAAGAAGTTTTCAAATCAAAACTAATACAACGCCAGAGATTACAGGTAAGGGGGTTGGTTACATAGAGGGAAGGTGTTAGCACCCAAAGTGTCCTAGGTACTCCTAGGGAGCCCTTTTTTATGTGTGTATGTGTTTTGGTATAAAATGATGTTTGAGAAAAAATAGAGTGTGGGGGTGAGAAAAAGAATTCATTAATTATAATTTTGTGTTTGACAAGACCTTCAGACTTGTGCCTACGTACGAACATAAAAAATGAGGGATCTAAACCTCGTAGTTCGTGGTATCAATTTCAAAGTGAGTTAATTACTTTTAACAAAAGTTTAAGTTTAAAATAAGCATAAAGGGTCTAAAAGAGTTTGCATGAGTGTTAGTTCTTTTTTTCTTTTGAAATTGTAAGTCAAGGACGGTTAAGTTTATTTACAAGTTTAATTTAAGAAGAGAGTTTAAAAATGCAATAGCATAAGGTCAAAGTTTCTAATTTGCAATAAAGTCTGAATTTAGAAATCACAAGCAAAGAAGATTTTGAAAGAGGGGAGAGATTTGAAATTTAAGAAATGGTAGGGGATGAAGAGACTAATCCTAGGCAAAAATTTAAAAGTTAAGAGTTGAAAAGATCTGACCAGTGGGATGCAATCCAATAGACAAGAGTGTCCTATAGAAACCCATTTTTCCTTTAGACTTTAGAATCAAGCAATATCAATAAGAAAGCAGCAAAATAAAGAGCAAGGCATCAAATAAAGATAGCCACGTCCAAGCTAGCAACTTTATAGTCTTCTTTATAATCTTCCATGTATCAGATGACATACTCCTTGAATTGCTCAGGATAAGGCATTAGACACAGGTTCAAAGTAACATTTTCATCAAGACTATGTAGCAGATGAACTCAAATGTATCCCAAAACTTGCATCAGATGGAAGCTCAAAGTACAATACATTGGTTTTAGAAATGTTGGCATTGGCCAAGTCCTTTTGCATAGAGAATGTTGCCTAATTCTAATTCCAAAGCTCATATCAAATCCAATAGTCCACACAAACATTTTTTAGTATTTTTGTTGTTTATTAGGTATTTTAAGGTCCTAAGACCACAAACACAAACAAGATACATAAACAAATATATACAATTACAATATATGGCTCAAGTGAGCAAAAGGGAAAATGGCATAAATAGAAACAAGTTAAATGATATGTAAATGGAAAATGGGATAGTAAATGGCTTGAATTTAAATGACATAGATTAAATGAATTGAAATTAAAAGCAATAAGAGTAAAAGTTGGTCAATTGTTAGTTGATTAGATGTTAGTGAGTTTTGCTTTTTGATTGATTAAGTCATTCTTTGGAGAACACTCAACCCTCTATTCACAAGCATGGATCCTTGAACCAAGACATCTTCCAAAGAAAGGAAAAAAGGCCAAGTTTCCACACAATACCATGAAAGGGGGAGACTTGCAATCCCAATTACTAGAATGTTGTGCCTTTTGGGTCAAAATTTAGCGTTATGTTAAGCAATCATAATTGGACTTACGAGGAAGTCACAACTATCTGAGGCCGGGTGTCGCATCACGCGAAAAACCGGCGGGAAAAGAAGAACAACAGAGCCGCCACCGTGCGTTATTTATCCCAAAAGAGGGAAAGGAAACACTCAGAGTAAACCTGGGAAAAGACATGGTCTCGCGACCAAAGAGAATGGGTTCGGGAGTCGGTTATGCGAAGGGAAGGTATTAGCACCCCTACGCATCCGTAGTACTCTACGGGATCCACGCACAAAAGGGAGGAATATTGGTTGCTAAACACTGCTCAAACTCACACACACTGGCTGAAAGAGACACAAGAAAACAGACTGAAACTGACTCGGTAGGATGTCGCATCCTGGGCCTACTTAGTCTATCAGGCATAGACATCAGAGTCGAAGTAGTTCGGACTGGGGAAACGACACATGCTCGCTAGGATGTCGTATCCTATGCATACGTATCTTCTCGGACGAGAGAAGAATCAGAGCATTCGTAGCTCGGCTGACACGCACACGAACAAAAGCAGGCAAAGGCAAACATGGAGCCCGAATGCCAATCACTGGACTTACATCAGCATCCGAACCAAAACACACTCAAAGAGGCAAACGTGGAGCCTGAATGCCAATAGCTGGGCTTACATCAGCATCCGAACCAAACACACGCACACTGGAACCTAACTGCCACTCGATGGACTTACATCAGCTTCCAAGCACACAACAACACAACAAGTTAATAGGGAGTCGGGGACTCGGGCCTATAACTGTCAAGCACACATACAAACAAACGGACAACAGGTTGCTAAGGAGTCAGGCACTCAAGCCTAGCAACTGTCAGACAACTCACACAAAAAGAAAAAGGGCGCCCGGAGAGATCAGCTCTATCTCCTGCCTACATACTTCATCTGGTATGAAGATCAGGGCGATGTAGTTCCCCTACGGAGGGAAAAAGGACTAGCCTAACCAGATAACAGAGGGAGACACAACTAGGGAGACTACGACTCGAGCCTAGATGTTATCATACAAATTCATCCCTAAGTTAAGGTTTCTAGCTAACTTGCACAGGAAGCAAGCCTATCCTAATCATGACTTGCACAGGAAGCAAGCCACACACACATTTAACTTGCACAGGGAGCAAGCCAAGCAAAAACCTAACTTGCACAGGAAGCAAGTCTAAACTAACCCTAACTCGCACAGGAAGCAAGTCAAACAAACATACAAGCACAGATAGCACACACTATACACAAGCAAGTGGCTCAAACAAGGGTTAGGTTTTAGTCGAGGGGGATTCGAACCCCAGACCTTTGCCTCAAAGCTTCAGATACCAAGTGATATGACCCCTCGACTAAAACCTAACCCTTGTTTGAGCCACTTGCTTGTGTATAATGTGTGCTATCTGTGCTTGTATGTTTGTTTGACTTGCTTCCTGTGCGAGTTAGGGTTAGTTTAGACTTGCTTCCTGTGCAAGTTAGGTTTTTGCTTGGCTTGCTCCCTGTGCAAGTTAAATGTGTGTGTGGCTTGCTTCCTGTGCAAGTCATGATTAGGATAGGCTTGCTTCCTGTGCAAGTTAGCTAGAAACCTTAACTTAGGGATGAATTTGTATGATAACATCTAGGCTCGAGTCGTAGTCTCCCTAGTTGTGTCTCCCTCTGTTATCTGGTTAGGCTAGTCCTTTTTCCCTCCGTAGGGGAACTACATCGCCCTGATCTTCATACCAGATGAAGTATGTAGGCAGGAGATTGAGCTGATCTCTCCGGGCGCCCTTTTTCTTTTTTGTGTGAGTTGTCTGACAGTTGCTAGGCTTGAGTGCCTGACTCCTTAGCAACCTGTTGTCCGTTTGTTTGTATGTGTGCTTGACAGTTATAGGCCCGAGTCCCCGACTCCCTATTAACTTGTTGTGTTGTTGTGTGCTTGGAAGCTGATGTAAGTCCATCGAGTGGCAGTTAGGTTCCAGTGTGCGTGTGTTTGGTTCGGATGCTGATGTAAGCCCAGCTATTGGCATTCAGGCTCCACGTTTGCCTCTTTGAGTGTGTTTTGGTTCGGATGCTGATGTAAGTCCAGTGATTGGCATTCGGGCTCCATGTTTGCCTTTGCCTGCTTTTGTTCGTGTGCGTGTCAGCCGAGCTACGAATGCTCTGATTCTTCTCTCGTCCGAGAAGATACGTATGCATAGGATACGACATCCTAGCGAGCATGTGTCGTTTCCCCAGTCCGAACTACTTCGACTCTGATGTCTATGCCTGATAGACTAAGTAGGCCCAGGATGCAACATCCTGCCGAGTCAGTTTCAGTCTGTTTTCTTGTGTCTCTTTCAGCCAGTGTGTGTGAGTTTGAGCAGTGTTTAGCAACCAATATTCCTCCCTTTTGTGCGTGGATCCCGTAGAGTACTACGGATGCGTAGGGGTGCTAATACCTTCCCTTCGCATAACCGACTCCCGAACCCATTCTCTTTGGTCGCGAGACCATGTCTTTTCCCAGGTTTACTCTGAGCGTTTCCTTTCCCTCTTTTGGGATAAATAACGCACGGTGGCGGCTCTGTTGTTCTTCTTTTCCCGCCGGTTTTTCGCGTGATGCGACAGCTGGCGACTCTGCTGGGGAATGGCGAAGCGACTTCGCTGGGAGGAAGACCCAACCAATCTTCAGATAGGGTAAACCCTGCTTTGGAGAATGTCTGTTACTCCGCTAGGGATAACCCACGCGATCCATAGGTAGAATCAACTCAGCTGGGGATGCAGATATTAGTCTACTACAGAAACTCGTCCAATCCACTGGTAGGATGAACTCTGCTGAAGAAATAAATGCTACTCCACTAGGGACGACCCAACCAATCCATATGTAGGAAAATCACTGCTGGAGATGTATTTCATGAGACCCGCTCCACTCGGGGGTAACAATCGAAAGATTGACCAAAGAGTGCATGAGATATATTATCTATAGCCGTCAAAACGTAGATAATACACTCGCATGGAAGATTATCCATAACCGGGTTGCAGGTTGTTAAATGAATAATCGACCGAACAGAAAGGCATCTGGGTACCAGACTAGGTATGCAAAAGATGACCAATCAAAAGAGGATAAAGTTGCTTATTCGGAGCAAGTATCCAAAAAGAAGGGGAAGACCCACTGGGGACAATACTGCTTGATCAAGGCAAATATCCAGAGGGGAAAGAATGTCAATATCACGAACCGGATACTGATAACTGCAAAGAGGGGATTACATCTACCGGTTAGTAGGCAGAAAACCACAGAAAAGTAACCAGTCATCGATAGGATGAGCACAAAGGGTTAACTCCAACAAGGGGATGAAAGTGGGATTTTACAACTACCAGCTAGTAGGTAGAAAACCACAAAGATAGGACTTACAACTACCAGTAGTGGGTAGAAGCCAACAAACGAATCTACTGAGAGACAGAGTGAGAAAAAAGGATTTACAACTACCGGGTAGTGGGTAGAAGACCGTAAAGAGAGGACTTACAGCTACCGGTTCGTAGGTAGAGGCCAACAAACAGAATGAACCACAAAGGTTACCTCTGCTAGGGGGTGAAAGTGGGATTTTACAACTACCGGCTTCTAGGTAGAAAACCACGACGATAGGACTTACAACTACCGGTTTGTAGGTAGATGCCCACAAATCTCGCTGAGGATAAGATGAATGAATGCCGGTTAGTGAGCGACTATTCATTTATGCCCCAGGGAAACACAGGAGATAGCCAACAGGAAGCCAGTTTAGGGTCGATCCAAAAAGGCAGACTGAAACAGGACTCATCCTAATGAGGAAAGAACTCAATAGGGAAAACCCATCCCGTGTAGGGAGGGAACGGAAGCAACCGTCATCCACGAGGATGTATCTCAGTGGGGAAATGGCAGGAAAAGATTGACACTTTCTGCTTAAGGGGTTGGCTCTACATGGAGAGATCAGACACACCCGACTCTGCTAGGAAAATCTACTGGGGAGATTTGTATTACCAAATAGCAGGAGGCAATCCTCAACAGATACACGGCAACAGCTGCAACATGAGTACCTGAATGCTATGATTATGCATGTATGCTTTATACCTAAAATGCATGATGAATGTTTGACAAACAGACATGCTTAACACGCAGGTCCGGGAATCAACCATCCGGAGAGAAAACCAAAGTCACCAGAGAGCCAAGAAAATCCACTGGAGGCTGGGACAATAGGAAACAATCAACATCCTGCCGAGTCAGTTTCAGTCAGTTTCTTGCGTTTCTTTCAGCCAGTGTGTGTGAGTATTTGAGCAGTGTTTAGCAACCAATTTTCCTTCCTATTGTGCGTGGATCCCGTAGAGTACTACGGATGCGTAGGGGTGCTAATACCTTCCCTTCGCATAACCGACTCCCGAACCCATACTCTTTGGTCGCGAGACCATGTTCTTTCCTAGGTTTACTCTGAGCGTTTCCTTTCCCTCTTTTGGGATAAATAACGCACGGTGGCGGCTCTGTTGTTCTTCTTTTCCCGCCGGTTTTTCGCGTGATGCGACACCGGGCAATGGAAATTTAGGTGCTAATGCATGTTAGAGATATGGTATAATGAACCATATTCCTATAACATACCACACTCAAAAACAAAATGGTCAAAGGGTGGACCTAATCTCATCCATACTTGTATTGATTCATCTAATATAAAGTTATTGATGAACCAATTAACCTTAGGATATTGAGATGGCATTGGTCAATGGAAGGGATGGGAAAGAATGGGATTGAAGATGAAGAGGGAGGGGAGATGAGACAAACACAAATTGATCATGGGAGGAATTTTATCAAATTAAAATCATTCATTAATTTTGGGAGATGATATGTACATTTCCTCAATCCCCTAAATCAAATGATTTTAATCCAACAAAAGTCAAATCAACCTTGACCAAGGCCCAAACACATAGTCAAACTTCACAAGTCAATAAAAATGGTTCAACACAATTTATTCACAATTAATCAATTAAAAATCAAATTAAAATGTATTTAAATTAAATTATGTTTGATCAAAAACCTTAAACCTTTTCAAAACACCAAATAAATGGCCAAATAAATGACCAAATAAATAGACAAAAAATTTCATAATTTTTGGAAAGTCAAAAGTATTTTTAAACAATTAAAAATATGCACAAAAACAATTAAATCATAAAAGAATATCAATATTGATAAATAAAAAAATGTAATTCAGAAAATGAAAGAGAAAAATATTTGAATTTTTTTGGTGAAAGTCCCATATTTTTTGGATCAATAATGAAATTAATATGAATTAATGAAAAATAAACAATTAAATGGAAAATCAGAAATTCAAAAAAAAAAGGACCATCTGATTTCCCTCATTAATTGAGGTGGCAGATCAGATGGTGATCAACACGCGTCCCACATGTGCCTTAGTCAAATGAGATGCACACGTGGTAATCAGAACCAACACACGAGATTAAAACAAATTGAAGGGATCATGTAGTTGGGAGGCAAGACACCTCATCACCGGAGCCAGATCTCCAGTGTTCTTCTCCGGTGGATCTCACTGGACTGGTCCGCCACCAATCATCACCAAAATGAAAAAGTAAGACATGGATTTAAAGAAAAAATGCTTAGGAGCTCGAATTTGGCCTCAATTTTGTCCAATTTCAAGTATATGAAAAGATACAGGGAGTTGAATTTTGAGGATCATGAACTAAGTTGCTTTGATTTGACCTCAAAGCAACTCAATCTTGTTTCCTACATTGATAGGACTTTAGAAAACCAAAAATCACAAAGAAAGGTGAAGAATTGAGAGAGAATCGAAGAGATGAAGTTTCTGAAAAATCACCTTCGAGTTGGTTCAAATCCAGTTGATCTTGATCTGGATTTGATTGCTTTCTCCTCCTCTTTCTTGTAGAAACCAAATGAGATAAAAATGGAAGTGAATTTCGGGAGTTTGAACTTCAAAACAAAAGATGAAGTTCAAGCTCAATTTCAAGAGAAACCTTCAGAAATTCTATGGCAGTGAGGTTTGAATTGGTCTAGCAAAGCTTGGGTAAGGTGGTAATGATGAATTTGAAGCCTTAAACTTGTTTAAATAGGCAATGCACTTGATTTTTGCACCACTTGAAAATTGGACAAATTTGGAAACTCCTTTGCATGGGTGCATGGGCAGTCATTTGGGCCTTAGGGATGATGCAATCCACTCTCAATTCATGTACAAAGGGTGTTTAATGCATCATGTGTAATCAGGCAAAACAATTTGATTATGTGAAATCCAATCTTGCCAAAAACACTTTCCATAATGAAGCCATGCGCAAGTACCTCAAATTTGATCCAAATAAGATGATCTTGGATGTTTTGGAAAGGTGAGATCAAGAAGAACAACTTTCATGTTTAACAATTTTATTTTTGAAGCTTGGATCATGATTTTTTTTTGAGGTGGAAGTTTGGGAAATCAAACATATTTAAAAAAATTCTAAGTACCAAGCAATATGGTCACTTCTTCCATCTTGAATAACTTTTTCTAGGTACTTCAAATGAGAAACGTTCCTTCACCAAAGTTGTCGCTCTTTCAAATCCATTCAATTTGGTAACAAATTTTACCTCATTTGGATTTGGAATGAAGGAGATATGCATTTTAGAAGTTGAGGAAAATCACTTGTTCAATGGTATTGGTCCAAAATGACCTATAATATTTCCTCTTGGCGCATGCATTTGTAAGTTGAATTTGAACTTCCTCCAAAAATAAAAGTTGAATTATACATCTTGATTTTGATCATTAAATTTGAATGGATATCATCTCGTAAAAATTGAGCAAGTTATGATCTTGGGAAGTTGACCTTCAAACTAGGGTTTAGACAAAATGACATATAATCTTTCACCATAAAAATTGACTTTCCAAGAAAAACTAGCTCTTGACCTCAACATTAAAGTTGTTTGGAGTGTCATTTAGAGTAACTTTTATCTTTGAATCATTTTCATATTACAAAAATTGTAGGAGATAGGGTCTATGGAACCCCAGTTTTGACTAGTTGACTTTCTCTGGTCAACCACCATGAACCAACTTGCTAGCTTGATATTATATTGACTTTTGGGACTCATGGAGGATCATATATGCATAATATGATGTGATGTGACGTATCCCTTGAAATATTTGATCAATTATTGAAGAAGTCACATGAGATACCCAGATGAATTAGGGTTTCCAAAGCAAACAAACTTCAAAGTCTTGATGATTTCTTGATCAAAATAACATTTAAAGATCATGGGGATCCATATATGATACTTAGAGTCAATGTAAACCATTTTCTGATTGAGCTCCTTGCATTTAAGGTCTTAAACCCTAAATATGAGCTTGATAGAGCATATGTGAGCGTACCCACTACCTACAAAAGAGTTAAATTATACATTGACATATTTTTGGTATTTTGGTTAGTAAATTGATAAAAAAACAAAGTATTATACAATCAAATTATGCTTGGTGATCTCTTCCAATGCAAACCCAATGAATGAGGGGTAAGGAGGATGCCAAGGTGTGACCCCAATGCCAATGCATATGATGAGATGACATGAGGGATCTTATGGTCAAAATTGGGGTCTTACAGTCTCTAACAAAAGATATAATTTGTTTTTACTATAAATTCAAATTTAATTATCCATTTAAATTGAATTGATTTTTAACAGGTGTCAAACAAATCTCACAAACGCATTGCTAAAATATAGCAACAACTCTTGTTGCACAAGTGTAGCGGGGTATTCGTTACCATTAGAGATATTGATTAAATCCAAGGTAAGTCATACAAGTCGAGTCGCCACCGCACTTCTATTTATCCAAAGGAATGGTTAGAAAGCGAACAAAAACCTAAAAGTTTTTAACAAAAACTAGTAAAAGAAACAGAGATCTGGGTAAGGGGGTTGGTTATGCAATGGGAAGGTGTTAGGCGCTCAAAACATCCTAGGTACTCCTAGGGAGCCCTTTTCACACTTGTGAAGGTTGTTGTTTTGTGAAAATTTATTTGTGCAAACATGATTGAAGAGATGAGAAGAGAATATACAAGTTTATTTACATTTTGTGTTTGAATGGATAAACCCATTGCCTACGTACCATCTTAAAAAGATTAGGATCAAAACCTCGTAGTTCGGGGTAAAAATCTCAAAATGAATGAGTGGATTGATTGGTCCAAAATCCTTAAGGTATTTTGTTATCAAAGGGAGAAAACTCAACCTAAAACCACAAGTCCACCATGTGAGGATAGCTTCAACATGCTAGTGAGGGGTTAACCCTATAATAAGCATGGAAGGCTCATTGTCCATCACTAAGGACAAAGGTGAGTATTACATCTACCACAAAGATAACTCAAACCTAATAGCTAAAGGTTATGGAAAAAAAATTGATTAAGAAGTGGCCATTGAAACCAGAAAAGAAATTTGAATGGGTTATATTTACCAATTAGAAGTATATACAAAAAATGGTCAAAGTGGATTAAAAGGTTCAATTCAAAATAAGTATTATGAAGAGAAGGTTTGAAAATCAAAAGCATAAGGCTTAGGTTTCTGATGTTGAAAACAAATGGAAATGTTTGCACAAAAAGTTTTGGCTTGGGTTAGAGTGGACAGAAGAAGAAGAAGGGCTAAGTCCTAAATGAAATAAAAAGGGTAAAGGGATAAGTAAATGAACCACACTAGGAGTTCCTCTCTTGAGATCATGTTGATGATCCAAGTAGCTCCCATCCTTTGGAATAAGCAATCGCAAGCAAATATTTCAAGCAATCAAACACAGATTATGCTTCTAAGAATTCTCTCATGGCTTTTGTATCTCTCACTTTGGATGCTCATGGTAATGGTTCCTCAAAGTGACTCAAAGTGGGAATCCCCTAGCACAAGAAAACAAACATCAAAAAGTTCTATAAACAATCAAAGAATGGACAAGAGGAAGTTTAGAATATGGTCCTTTCAAAGTTCATCCTTTAAGCTTTAAGCATTCTAAAGGCATGAGGCCTAGTTGCTCTTCAAATTCCATTTGCTTAGGTAGGGTCCTAAATTCTAAGTCCATATTGTCCAATTCTTGGCATTTGGTCACAACAAACAGACAAACACAAGCACAAAAGATATATTCACAATTATAAACCCAAGTGGGCAAAAGGCAAATGGCATTAATATAAACATGTGCTCCAATGAGCAAAGGAAAAAGCAAATGAATAATATGTGCAAGAATTGTAAATTTCATAAAAGTAAATTGCATAAAAGTAAATGTTAGTTTTTAGTGGTTAATAGTTAGTATGCCATAAGGCAAAATTTAGCGCTATGTTAAGCAATCGTAATTAGACTTATGTAGAAGTCACAACTATCTGAGGCCGGTCAATAATAATGTAGGCAACAAACACAAGTTAGGAGTCTTGATTAGTGAACCAAGTCCTAACAACTTGCCATGCCAAAAAGGAGAAGAGAATTGATCTTGTATTGGTTTAAGCCATTTGCATGATTTAGAAGACAACATATCCTTAATGTAAAGCCATTCACTTGATCAATTGATCAAGATGAATTAGATTTAAATCAAGGAATGTTAAATTTCCCTAATCAATGCTAACTTATCAACCTTCAACTCATTGATCAAAAAGAAAAGAAGTAGAAGGAGAAGAAAGAGAAGATGGATAAGAGAAAATGGAAATGACAAAATAAAATGCATTAAATGGAATAAAATGTACCAATCCTCATATGTTGACCAATAACATTGAAAGTCAAGGTCAAACAATCAAAAACAGAAGTGAGATGAAGAATGGAAGTCTAGAAAAGAATAAAATATTTTTGGCATCTTTTAATATTAAAATAAACTTGAATTAAAATAAAATGGAAAGGTCAAACTTCAAAATCACTCCAAATCAACCTTGAAAGGTCCAAGTGATTTATCCCAAGTTCAACAAGGTCAAACAAAGTTTGACAAAAAATCTCAGCATTTTTAAAAGTCAGAAACTATTTTTTATCAATTAAAAATGAATAAAAATAACCTAATTGAACTAAAATCTCAAATAAATCTCAAATCAATTCAAAAATTGATGAGAATATTTTTCATAGATCCATCATCATTCAAATAGGTTAGGAAAATATTTTTGTATTTTTTGAATATCAAAAACTATTTAAAATGAATTAAAAATAACCATAAAAGAGAAAATTCACAAAAAATATCAAATGATGAAATAAAAAAAATTAAAAATCAGAAATAGAAACTAGAATTTATTTGGGAAATAATGCAATTGGTCCCATAATTTTTGGAATTAAAATGAGAGAGATGTGATTTTTTGAAATAAAAGGAAATAAACAAAATAAAAACAGAAATTAGAAAAATGCAAAAAAATGAGAGCCCTTGGATCTGAGCTCATTAATTGAGCTGGCAGATCCAAGGATCCAGAGGCGCACGCTCATGAAACACCACAGTCAATGCCACCACATGGGAAAGAATAAAAGGTCATAACAAGCAATGGCCATGATTGAGTCTGGAGATCACATCCAACGGTCCAGATTCAAACTGGACATGATGAAGCCACCGGAGCCTTCATCTTCTCCGGCGAGCTTCCCAGATTCCGGCCAAGTTGCAGAAAATAAAAAGGCAACCAAAACGTGCGATCTATATATCAATCGAAGGAGGAAGTGATGTACATCACTCCTATGCCATGCACTTCCACTCTAGATCCCTATAAATGGAGAAATCAGAGCTGGAAGTATGATGGTGTTCATCATGAACTTCATGTTTTTGCAAAATTGAAAGCACAAATCAAATGCCTCTATTGAGAGGACTTCAGCCAACAGTAGATCCAAGCAAAAAAGTCCATGGATGAAGAGAATCGAGGAAATTACCAGTTGGAGTGCAAGCTTGAGTTCTGGTGAATGGAGCACGAAACCTTACTTGCTTTATCAAAACAGAAGTCCAATGGATCAAGGTGAAGAGGTCTAGGAACTTTTAGATCAAAGAAAATAGTCAAGGAAACTGAATTCTAGATCTGAAATTTTTAGAGAAAAGAGAGAGTTCCTTTGAGTGTGGTTGAGGATTCAATTCAGCAGAGGTTCAGGCGCCTTCAGGTTAGTGAAATTAAGCTCATATGCAATGTATTTATAGGCAAGGCAATGCTGAATGCATGATTTCAACTTTGCATGAATGGAAAGGGCCTCCATGCATGGGCCTGTACAGGCGCATGGAGAGCCCAATTCCACTTGGTTTTGGCAGCTGATCCCCATCATGTAAGTTTTGGACGTGCAGATGAGGTATATTTGGATCATGCATGGCAATTGAAGTGATTTTCATAAAATGCACTATTTCATTGAAGCCTTCGAAAATGCCATGTCCAAAATCAAAATGCAAGCTTATGAGTAATGGTTTGAAAGCTTATTGCATAAGGAACAAATGTCATGTTGGTCAAAACTTCATTTGGGCCTTGGAAATTAGTGAAATTTGAGCTTGAAGAGTGATGTGCAAACATGTCAAGGCAAGGTTTCTAAAATTGGCCAACTTTCAAACCCTTCTGTTTTGATGATGGAAGCTCCAAATGGAAAAACCTCCAACATCAAAGTTGTAGATCTTTTCAATACAATCAAAATGGACTTAAATTTTACATCATTTTGATTTTTGATGAAAGAGTTATGGGCACTTGAAGTTGGACTCTTTTGACTTTTAATGCCTTTGGTCAAAAAGGACCTATAATGTCTTGCATTATCACATGCATTTTCTTTGAGATTTTCAAATTTTGTCCAACATAAAATTTGAAGTAGACATCTTAAGTTTTCCAATTCATTCGATATCACCTCAAAATCATACAAAAATGAGTGAGTTATGTCCTTGGGAAGTTGACCCAAAATTAGGGTTTCAGTCAAAATGACCTATAATGTATTGGAGTGGCAGATGGTCTTCCAAGCTTCAAATCAATTTTTGGTAAACATGAAAGTTGTTCATATTGTCCTTAAGAACATTTTTTCTTTTGGATTCATCTCCATTTGACCAACACATAAAACGTTAGGTCTCAGTGCATTTCAAAATAGTCAGATGAATTGACTGATCAACTTCTCAAGTCCATGACTCATATCTTGATGAATTGATGATTGAGGATACTCAGATAAGTTCAAATATGCATGAAATGATGAATTAAATAACTTCCCTTGATTGTATTTGACCATGGGCTGAGGTTGCTTCATGAGCAAGGCATAGTCAATGCACAGTTGAATTAGGGTTTCCTTGGGAAACAATCCTCAAGCCTTTTAGTTTATCTTTATCAAATTGACAAATTGAGATACTTGGGAGGCATATATGATGATTTAGAGCTTTGGGAACCATTTTCATGCTTGCTTCCTCCTCCTCCTGACCATGTCTTTGTACCAATGGCCTCCTTGAAGCTTTTGGCCTTGTGATTGCTCAAGCTACAACCAAAAGATGTTAGTGACATATTTTTGTGCTTTTGGTTAGTAAACAAGAATGAGAAAAGCAATGATATACAATTCAAGCATGCTTGGTGATCTCAAACCACTCACAAAGAGTCCCACCCAAAGGCAAAAGAAACCAAGATGCTCAATGATCCTTGAGGCTATGCAATGCAATGTTATGATGCCATGAGGGATCTTAGGGGCAAAATTAGGGTCTTACAACAAGTAACAGAAAAATCATGTAAAAGACATATGGAAAACATGCACATACAACAACAACCTTGTCCTGCATATAAGGGCCATGTGTTGGGACATTTATTTTCACATGTGACTTTCTTCAAAAAAAAAGCATTTGGGGGTAGATGTGACACGCTAGCTAGAACATCATGCCCAACATGTATTCATACTATGTTGTTTTGCATTATATAGTCAATCTAAAAAAGAACAACAAAAGCAAACAAAATATGTAAAAGAGTGTAAATAAAGTAAGTTAAGTAAATAAGTCAAGTAAATAAGAAAATGTAAAAATCTTAATTTTATTGAAATAGAAGTGTTGCATAAAGTTTTTAATAATAAAGAACAAAAATGAAATATAATATAATACTAAAAACTAAACTAAGATTGAAATAAAAAATAGAAACCATGATGGAATTGTGTAAAATTTCATATAATATTGAGAGCATATAGCTCTTTATGTAGTTGAGGAACCATAATGACTTGCTATAGAGAGACAATTACAAAATATCTCTTTAAAGTTGTCATTTTGGAAAATGAATGACCAAGAGAATTCAATAATTTTTTAAAGAGAATTCAATCATGGTCATTTGACCACTCAAAATGATTTTTCAAAACAAAGAGAAATTCGAGTAATTCTTTAAAGAGAATCCAAAAATTATATTTGATAATTTCTTAACTCAAACGAGGAGAATTAATATAATTCTCTAAAAATAATTCAACGAGTAGAAAAAAAAGGGGAGAAGTTGGCGCTTCGACAATTCGAGAGACGCGGAGTTATGAGAGTGAGGAAGAAAAAGCTCAAAATAAGTTTTTCGTGTGTTTTAGAATGAAACAAGGAATTTCCTTATATAATAAAGTGAGGAAGAAAATATATCTCACCTAAGCAATGTAGGATTAAGAAATTTTTTAGACTAACATACAATATGGAACTTCACTTTGAACGATAAACAATTCATTCAAGTCTCCTATTTGTTTGAGTTTTGCGCCTTAATATGCATAAGTTTTCACTTTCTAACCTGAAGATCAGTTTTGCATGAAATGTAGTAAAAAGAATCTAAAATTAGACTTAAATTTGCAAATAAACCCATAAATGTGATGCTAAACAACATTTAATTTACATATCATAAGTGTTCCAACAGAATAGAATATGATATGAATTATCATGTCATAATAGTTTAAATCACACCCTTAGAAACTTTTCTAATGCATCTGATTTGAATTAGACTTTTACCTTATTAGAATAACACTTCAAAATTGCTCACTTAAAAAAGTTCTTAGTGCATGTTATTTGAATCACATTATTTCATTATTTAATCACGCTTACATTTTTTTGTAAATTTTTAATGGGTTGATTTGAATCCTATCAAATGTTAAAAAATGTTGATTCAAATGATGGTGTTAAAGTTCACTTGCATCGAAATACTTATTTTCTCTCATAATTTCATTTAAACATTTGTTGGTTCTTCTACAAATCTCTTCATCTCATTGATATCTCTTTAATCATTTCCAAGGCCTTTAAAAATGATTGAGGGGTACAATAACATGGTAAAAAATAAACTACAAGAGAAATACTTTATTCGTTTTCTATTATAAGTCGTTTTTTATTTTTCACATGTATTAGGAAATATAATAATTGTGGTATGAAAAAGATAACTTATGAAGAGTTTTATAAAATTGTCTTTCATTAATGGTATTGAAAAGACAAATTGACATAACTAAAAGAAGAGAGCGTAATAATTATTTAAAGGTATAATAGAAAAAATAACATTATTTATTGATATTATAAAATGACTTATATTTGTGATACAAAATACTTTTTCAAAACGACTTATAATAAAAAATGGAGGTAGTACTTGTTTAGAATATCAATGGGATACTAAAGAAGAAAAATTGGGAATTGGATTTTTAGTCTAAGAGTAAAAAAAATTAGTGATCTTGACCCTATAACCATTTCTTTCTATATTTTTCATAGTTGATGCAAAGAGAATTTTATAATTTTAATTGAAATTCTCCGCTTCTGTCTTAATTTTAATTAGACATTTTTAGGAAATGAAACTCCATGCACATTTTGAATTAAGTCAATTACTCATTGAGTTTATGGAAAAAAATCGTTATTGCGGCTTATTTTTCATCTATTGAATGATTGTGAGCACAATTGTATGATTACATGTGTGTTGTTTCCTCTCAAACATATATCATTGTCATTTTATCATCTCTTCTCTTTCCATAACCATTTCTCACTTCATTCCAATATTTAAGAAATGGTTATATGACATGCTTAACTTGATCAGCTTTTGCCGATGTCACCCGTGAGATTTACTTAACATTACCGTGAGTTAAGGTCAATATCAACCCTCAAGTCCATCTAGACTTGTTAGTTACTTTCAAGTGTTGTCTAATGGCTGATTTAGTATAATTGTTATGGTTTAATATGTTTGGATCTCATTCTAAAAGCTAATTTAAAGGGTGGGGTTGTACTCATATTTATACATTCTAAAACTCGAGAATTTAAATAATATGAGACTCCAAACAAACTCTAACAACACAGATACAACTTTATTATCCATCCACACACTTAACATTAGCCAGAGTCTAATTCCCACATTACAATCCTTAACTTGACTCGAATACTATGTTAGCAAAAGATAAAGATGAAGGGAAAGAGAAAGGAAAGTAGTGATTCCATCAAAATGATAGAAATCTACATATCAAGAATTATAATTGAGCATAAATATAAGATAATAGAAAAAGATCAAACTACCCTTACTAAAATATTAGAAAAATATCAAACTACCCTTACTAAAATATTATAAATATATAAGAATATAATAATAGTATTATCTAATATCTCTTATAAAACTCATGATGCATTAATAGTAAGACCTAAACGTTTTTCAATCAAAAAACAAAAACGTTTAATAGAATACATCTTTGTAAACAAATCAATAATCTCTAAGGAGGAAGAGCAAACATTAGAGTAATTATTCTATGTTGAAAATGGTGACGAGTGAAGTGACAATCAATCTCAATGTGCTTGATACGTTCAAGAAATACTAAGTTGTGAGCACTATGACACTTTTGATATCAAAATATACAGAAGTTGATTCAAGAAAAGGGTACTCATGTCCAAAAGTAACCAACACATCAAACAATTTCAATAGTGGTGGATGACAAGCATGATGTTCAGATTCTATAGAAGAGGAAGATAAAATATCGTGTTTATTAATTTTCCAATAAATAAGATAGTATATAAGAAAGATACAAATCATGTGGTAGACTTAGATACGTGGAGTCTTCATTCCAATAAACATCAGAATAAACACGTAACTTCAATGAGAATGATGAGGGAAATAAAATCTCTAAAACTAGGTTCGCTAAAGATAACTAAGAATGCGAAAAATAACTGCCCAATGTGTTATAGTGGGAAAGACAACATAGTCACTAACATGAAAAGTATAAGCAATATCGGGCTTGATAATCATAAGGTAAAACATGTTACCAACCAAAGCACGATACAAAATGGAATTTGATAGAGTTATAATCTCAACGTGAGTCTATTTAGCATTCAATTCAAGATAACTATTTGTTTATCTATTATCATAAATACATACTTGTTCAATGATGTTGGAAATGTAGTTAAATTGAGAAAGAGTGTAGTATTTAGGAGAGTATGAAACTTTAATCCCCAAGAAGTAGTGAGGAGTACCTAAATTCTTCGTCTCAATCTGTTTTGCTAATTGTAATTATAAATCACTAATCTCATTAACATTATCACACGTAATTATCATATAATAAAATTAAAATATGACCACGAGAAATGGTCCTGACAAATAAGTCTAAATCATGATCACTGGAGTCAAAACTAAGAGATATAATACCAATGATAAACTTATCAAACAAAGCACGTGAAACTTGTTCCAAACTATATAAAGCTTTCTTCAACTAACAAGATTCCCCTTTATTATGAGAAACACATGGAAGAGGTACATATAAATTTACTCATGAAGATCACCATTTAGATAAGCATTTTAAACATCCATTTAAGAAATATAATACTAGAGAACTAATGAAACTACATTTAGAATGCAAATAGTAGTCATCTTGGCCAGTAGATTAAAGGTTTCTTCATAACCCATACCATGTTGTTGAGTGAATTACAAAGAAATAAAATATGCTCTTGCAACACTCAACTGACCCATCAAACTTAGTTTTTTTTTATATCCAATGAGACCCAATATCATGTTCTCTAAGAGGAAGACAAACTAATTCCAAAGTATACGTCTTGCGTATAACATAGAGTTATTCTATCATAACCAGATGTCAAATACGGTGAAGTATATCCTCTTTATAGGAATAAAGCTCATAAAAATTATGAATAGAGATTAGAATAGAAGAAAAAGAAGCTAAGTGGGATAGACAAAATCAGAAAAATTGAGTACACTTATATAAGTATAAGAGTGCAACCTGAGAAGGAGGGGTGAATTACGTTTTATGCATTTTTCTTGTTATTTTGCAGATGTTCTTATTCTTTTATTTTTTTGGAATAAAGTGTATGGACTTAGAAAAATAATGCATAAAAATAAAAGCGCGGGAAAGTAAAAGAGACACGAGAAATTATACTAGTTCTCTTTATCAACCAAGGGTACGTCTAGTCCCTTCACACCCCGTGAAATATTTCAATATGTTAGATCTTTTTTAAACCTCACACCAAGACTTTCCTAAAATCTTCTAACACAACATACCAAAAATATATGGTGGAATTTGAATCTTCCCGATTCAAATGACCTTTTTACAACAAACACCAAATACCTTGTTGGACTTTGAATCTCCCTAAGTCAAATCACATTTTTGCAACAAACAGAAAGAACACCACTTCCTGTATGCAAACACATGTAGAAAGTACAAACACTTTCTTTACAGACAATTTCACCATACACTTGATGGTTAATTTACAACAGACAAATAAATTGAGTACAAATAATTGTGTATGTTTTCAATATTCTGAAAATTTTATCTTCTCTTTCCAATGAACAATTCAAGAATATATAAACATTAAGTGATAAATTGTTTATGAAACCTTTTCTCTATTATATGAAAGTTATGTTGGTCAAAATAAAAGAGAGATAAAGAGAGTATGAAGGAGAAACAAGAAAGATAATAGTAAAAAGAAACAATAATTTTTATGCGAACTTTGAGGAGATGTTAAATAATAACCATTCATCTTTCTTGTTTTATTGGTTATAAAGGCCTTGTATCTTTCATTTGTAATCATCAGAACATAATTTCAATATATTCTTTTAGTATAATTGAGTTGTGAAATTTTCATGTGAGGAGAGATTAATGAATTTATATATTTTATTTTCATTAAGTTTGTGTGCTTCCGCGTTAATTTATTCTTCCACAAATCTGATAATATGGGGAAATTTTGCATAGTTTCCTAACAACTGGTATCAGAGCCAGTTGGTTGATTTTTCTAATTTTTTCTAGTAAAGAAATTTTTAGAGACGATCCTGTGAAAATCAGATTGTCGTTATCTCGAAATGTTGCTTTTAACATTGCGAAGGAGAAGACAACCGCTGGTCTTTTGAAGGCTCTTTCAAGCATGTATGAAAAGCCTTCAGCATCAAATAAAGTTCATTTGATGAGACGATTATTTACACTTCGAATGACATAAGACACATCAATTGCACAACATATCAATGAACTCAATATTGTAACAACCCAATTGAGTTCAGTTGGAATTGAGTTTGACGATGAAGTACGAGCATTGATACTTTTGTCTTCCTTACCAGATAGTTGGAGTGCCACTTTCACGGAAGTGAGTAGCTCGTCAGGAAGTACAAAGATGAAATTTGATGATGTTCGTGATCTGGTTCTCAATGAAGAGATCAGGCGAAGAGAGTTGGGTGAATCATCATCCTCTTCAGTATTACATACAGAGGAAAGAGGAAGAAATTCAACCAGGGGATATGGACGTGGTAAATCAAAGGACCGACGATCCAAATCCAGAAATCATCGTAGTTTCAATAATTCGAAGACTATCGAATGATGGAATTGTGGAAAGAAAGGGCATTACAAAAATCAATGTAGACTCCCACCAAAGAATCAAGAGGTAAAGGATGAAGCAAATGTTACTTCCACTTCAGGAGGAAAAGACGCGTTTATATGCTCTTTGGAGAATAAGGAAGAGTCTTGGGTGTTAGACTCTGGAGCATCCTTCCATGCCACTTCCCAGAAAGAATTCTTTAATAATTATGTCTCTGGAAACCTCGGTAAAGTTTACCTCGGTAATGAGTAATCATGTGAGATTGCAGGTAAAGGTGTAGTGAAGATTAAGTTAGGTGGGTCTGAATGGGAATTGAAAAATGTAAGACATATTCCCGACCTGACAAAGAACTTAATCTCAGTAGGCCAGTTGGCTAGTGAAGGCTACACAACAGTCTTTCATGGTGATCAATGGAAGATTTCAAAGGGTGCAATGACAGTTGCTCACGGTAAAAAGAGTGGTACTCTTTACAAGACAGTGGGAACTTGTAACTTGATTGCCGTTGCAAAAAATGAAAGTCCCAATCTATGGCACCAAAGATTAGGCCATATGAGTGAGAAAGGGATGAAGATCATGCACTCAAACGGAAAACTACAAGGTCTTAGGTCAATAGAAATTGACATGTGTGAAGACAGTATACTTGGAAAAGAAAAGCGAGTCAGCTTTCAGACAAATGGGAGAACCCCAAAGAAGGAAAGGCTTGAGCTTATTCACTCTGATGTTTGGGGTCCAACTACCGTCTCATCTATTGGCGGGAAGAAATACTTCGTGACTTTTATTGATGACCATTCCAGAAAGGTCTGGGTATACTTTCTGAAATATAAGTCTGACGTATTTGAGGCTTTCAAGGTGTGGAAAGCGATGGTAGAAAACGAGACCGGATTGAAGATCAAAAAGCTCCGAACTGACAAAGGTGGTGAATATATAGACACCAAGTTCAAGAATCTATGTTATGAGCACAAAATCAGAATGGAGAGGACTGTGCCAGGTACGCCTCAACAGAATGGTGTAGCTGAGCGTATGAATCGAACTTTGACTGAAAGAGCCAGAAGCTTACGTGTGCAGTCAGGCTTACCGAAGCAGTTCTGGGCAGAGGCAGTCAACACATCAGCTTATTTAATCAACCGAGGTCCATCGGTACCATTGGAGCATAGAATACCAGAAGAGGTATGGAGCGAAAAAGAGGTAAAACTCTCACATCTTAGAGTTTTCGGATGTGTAGCATATGTGCACATTAGTGATCATGGCAGGAATAAGCTTGATCCCAAATTAAAGAAATGCATTTTCCTCATTTATGGTGAGGATGAGTTTGGCTATCGACTATGGGATGATGGAAACAAGAAAATGATCCACAGTAGAGATGTGCTCTTTAATGAAAGAGTTATGTACAAAGATAGGCATAACACAAGCACCAATGAATCAAAATTAAATGACCTAGTTTATGCAGAGGTTGATGATATCCCAGAAAGTCCTATAATTGAAAATCCTCAATTAGAGGAATCAACTGAACAAAGCAGTGAGCAACAAGATGACGCATCAGAGACTTGTACTCCAACTTCTATATTGAGAAGGTCTTCTCAACCTCATGTTCCCAATAGGAGATACATGGACTACATGTTGCTAACTGATGGAGGTGAGCCTGAAGACTATGCAGAAGCATGTCAGACCACAGATGCTAGTAAGTGGGAGCTTGCAATGAAAGATGAGATGAAGTCTTTAATCTTCAACCAGACATGGGAACTAGTTGAGTTACCTAGTGGAAAGAAGGCACTTCACAACAAATGGGTGTATCGAGTAAAAGATGATCATGATGGTTCTAAGCGATGCAAAGCTCGACTAGTTGTCAAAGGATTTCAGCAAAAAGAAGGAGTTGATTACACTGAAATCTTTTCCCCAGTTGTGAAACTCAATACTATCAGGTCAGTTTTAAGTATTGTGGCCAGCAAAGAGCTCTACCTTAAGCAATTGGATGTGAAGACTGCATTTCTTCACGGAGACTTAGATGAGGAGATCTACATGCACCGACCTGAAGGTTTCTTAGAGGAAGGGAAACAAAATATGGTGTGCAGATTAAAGAAGAGCTTGTATGGCCTGAAACAAGCTCCAAGACAGTGGTATATGAAGTTTGAAAGCTTTATGCACAAGGAAGGTTTCCAAAAGTGCAATGCCGATCACTGTTGTTTCTTCAAGAGATATAAGTCCAATTACATCATTTTGCTACTCTATGTCGATGATATGTTAGTAGCAGGTCCAGATATGGATGAAATCAGAAACTTGAAGATGCAGTTATCAAAGGAGTTTGACATGAAGGATTTGGGTCCAACAAAGAAGATTCCTGGAATGCAAATCATGAGAGATAAGCAAAGAGGAATTTTGCAGTTATCTCAGGCAGAGTACATCAATCTTATTTTGCAAAGGTTCAACATGGGCAATGCCAAACCGGTTAGCACACCTTTGGCAAGTCATTTTCGCCTATCCAAGGACCAGTCTCCTCATACGGAGGAAGAAATAAAATTCATGGATAAGATTCCATATGCTTCAGCCATAGGAAGTTTGATATACACAATGGTATGTACTAGGCCAGACATTGGCCATGCAGTGGGAGTTGTAAGCAGGTTTATGGCAAATCCAGGAAAAGCTCATTGGGAAGCAGTCAAGTGGATTTTGTGGTATCTACAAGGCACTAAAAAGAAATGTCTATACTTTGGCAAAGGAGAAATATAAGTACAAGGATACGTTGATGCAGACTTTGCCGGTGAAGTTGATCATCGAAGAAGTACGACTGGCTATATATTTCATGTTGGTACTGGAGCAGTTAGTTGGATATCGCGAATACAAAAGATTGTTGCTTTATCCACTACTGAGGCTGAATATGTAGCAGTCACAGAAGCTAGTAAGGAATTAATATGGCTTCAAGGATTGTTAACAGAGTTGGGTTTCATGCAGGAGAAGAGTGTTTTGTATAGTGACAGTCAAAGTGAAATACATCTAGCAAAGAATTCTACATTTCATTCAAGAACAAAACACATTGGTCTTCGTTATCACTTCATTAGATCTCTTCTTGAGGATGAGGTACTAACATTGAGTAAGATACAAGGAAGTGAGAACCCAGCTGACATGTTAACAAAGGTGGTGACATTTGATAAACTGAAGTTGTGCTCTTCTTCAGTTGGCCTGCTAGAATAATAAATTGATAAATGTTGTTGTTTGACCAAGGTGTGAAGACTGATTAAAATCACTCTTCAAGTGGGAGATTGTTGGTCAAAATAAAAAGAGAGATAAAGAGAGTATGAAGGAGAAACAAGAAAGATAATAGTAAAAAGAAACAATAATGGTTATGAGAACTTTGAGGAGATGTTAAATAATAACCATTCATCTTTCTTGTTTTATTGGCTATAAAAGCCTTGTATCTTTCATTTGTAATCATCAGAACATAATTTCAATAAATTCTTTTAGTGTAATTGAGTTGTGAAATTTTCATGTGAGGAGAGGTTAATGAATTTATATATTTTATTTTCATTAAATTTGTGTGCTTCCGCGTTAATTTGTTCTTCCACAAATCTGATAATATGGGGAAACTTTGCGTAGTTTCCTAACAAGTTATACATTAAAAGTTTCTAAGGTATTTTGTATGAAAACATTGAAACAGATGAATTATTTGAAAATTATAATGAAAGCGGTTCTTGAGGTTCTTTTAAAATTCTGATAGAATCTGGTTTAAATGAGACTCATGATGCCTCTATGAAATGATAAAATGTTAAGGAAAATATTCATGAACTATTGCATTGAACAAGCATCACAATGACTTAGATTTTTCACAATGCTTCGGGAAATAATCGATTGTACTAAGGGATCAATCGATTGTTCTAAAGCCAACGTTAAAAAATTTGAAAAAATTACATAGTGCAATCGATTGTAGTGGAGGATCAATTGACTGTGGGATGAAAAATTCAAGGCAAAGTGAGACCTTAAAATCGATTGCTTCAATAGATCAATCGATTGGCACTAACCAAAATTTCAACTTTTCACAAACAGTAGATACAAGCAATCGATTGTTTCTTTTGATCAATCAATTATTCCTTAAAGAAAAGTGAAAATTTGACATTTAACAGATGAGGCTTGAATGTATGCCTGCATAAATTTTAGGAACTTTTATAATGGTTTATATGAAAAGTCTTTGATCACATAAAGCTTATATACATATTAATTGTCTTTGTACTTTATTTCATCATTCAATCCTTTGATTTCCATAATATCCAAAGTTTTTGCAGTCTTGATACTTAATTCCAATATTTTTCTTCTTTGATATTTCTTCTATGATAAGATTTTGTCTTTATAAAAACTAAATTAAGATAGATGATTCACAACTTACATTCATGAGATGGATAGTGAGAATGAGGATACGAACGATCAATAATCGTGGGAGGTTGTTGGGTAGCCATTGCGACAAAAGGCATGTTAATATTAAGATTAGAATTACTATTAGATTTGTAGTTCTCAAAATTACGATCACTATAAATATTATCATTAATACCAAAAGGGTCAACATATATGAGTTCTAGACTACTAGTAATATGAGAATCAAAAGAAAGAGAGTAAAAATAAATGTGTTTAAGAAATAAAACATGATGATAAACATAAATTCTTCTTGCTTGAAGATCATAATAATGATATCCCTTTTGACCATCCCCATAGCCAAGAAAAAGACATATGGAAGAACGAAAAGATAACTTATTACATTCTACTTGTGGATGAAGAACAAAGCAAGCAAAGCCAAAGACTTCGAAAGAAGAAGAATCAAGGATAAAAACATACAATTTACCTAAAGAAGACAAACTGATGTGACACAAGAAGAATAATGAAGTTGCTTAAACAAGCAATTTAACAATTATCACGATTAAATTTTCACACAAATCTCAAATTGAATTTGGTTAATCAAATGTTTAATTTACCATCAAGAGTTTATAGAGTCATAATCGTCAAAAAGAATATCTAAATGATTAGTTCTATCAGACATATGCTTATACAATAAATAACTATATGAAAATTAAATCTATCAATATATAATTCTAGGAAGACGATAAAACCTAAGTCATGAAAATCTATAGAGAAATGTAAAAATATAAGGATAGAGAGATTCTTCACCAGGTTTATACAAGTTTAGCACGTTAGTCCTTGCTTTATGCATAATCCAGTCTTCAACGGAGAACCGCTAAAAATTTGTTTGGTATTCCACTATTTTGCAAATTAATATACAACTAGATTAAGACCCGCGCGATGCGCGGTTGTAAAGTAGTTTATTCGTTTTTATTGAATTTTAAATATATTAAAAAGTTATTTTGAAAAACATGATTACTAAATTTATATTATACTAAATTATTGTATATTATAAGGTGTGTATTCTCAGTGTTAAACAAAATTAAAAGTTTATTTGCAAATATTATCGAATAAAACTTTATTAGCTTTATAAAATTTATATTTGGTTTTGTCAAACTTTAGTTACCTAATGAATAAAGGGTTGAAAATGTTATTTGCTATATTAATTTAATTGTTTTTTAAATAATTATTTTAATTTTATTAACGAGATTATAAAAATTTATCTGATTTTATCGTTGATATCAATTCAAATATGAGTGTTCATTTTTTAGACATTATTCTCAATATTTTTATTATACTTTATAAGGTCAAATGTCTAGCTAAATTTAAATAACTATAAAATAAATGTCTAGCTAAATTTAAATAACTATAAAATAATTTTTGTTTTATTTTGATTCTCATGTCTTTTTAGTAGTTATCTTTAATTTGTATATTTAATTTTAAATTCTTAAAGGTGTGTATTCTCAGTGTTAAACAAAACTAAAAGCTTATTTGCAAATGTTATCGAATAAAACTTTATTAGCTTTATAAATTTTATATCTATTTTTGTCAAACTTTAGTTATCTAATAAATAAAGGGTTGAAAATGCTAGTTTCTATATTAATTTAATTTTTTTTAAATTAATTATTTTAATTTTTGCTTTATTTGATTTTATCTTTGATATCAATTCAAATATGAGTGTTCTTTTTTTAGATATTATTCTCAATATTTTTATTATACTCTATAAGGCCAAATTGGAATTTTAGAGTTGAAATTTAGAAGAATATATATAGTTTGAATAGCGATTTTCTTATTAGATCATTTTTGTTAAAAATGAGAATTTCCTTCGTGTTTTCCAAGGTTCGAACCCGATATATAGTTTGAATAGCGATTTTCTTATTAGTTCATTTTTGTTAAATATGAGAATTTTTTTCGTGTTTTTCAAGGTTCAAACCTGGGACCTCCAATAGAGATTAAATATTGTATTTGTATATTTGAAAAGTGAAAATAAGATTTTAGAGGTGCCACATAGAACTCTATGATGATGTGGCACAAATGTAATAGACTTATTAACATGTGGCGTAATATAATATGATGTTTCAGATTTAATATATTATATAGAAGTTTTTGGTATAACACATAATATAGATAACATTGAATACTTCAAGTCCAATTAATGCTTAAGCCAACACATGTCTAAATTTGAATTTCCTTTATGTTGTAGCAGAATGCTCATATTACTGAATTCATAAGATCTTCACTTGATTTTGTGAAGAAGATATATTCTACTTAGGATTGATTTTGATGAAGACAATTACATATCAAAGAAGAAAAAAGATTAAAAAAAAGGTGGGTGACTAGTGCATATTAAGTATGATGTTGTCATGAAGATTAATTAGTGGAAATCAAGATATCATTTAAAATGATTAGAAATTTTAAAGGTACACATTATAAATCACTTTATATTATTTTGAATACATACAATCATCTCTCCAACTTCATATACAAATTTCTCAAAACAAAATCATGAATATCCTTGAGGCTAGGTTGTAAAATTGATGATTTTCTGTAAATAAAATGCAGTGGTAATCGGTTTATGGGTTGTGGTAATCGATCATGGGAAATAAGACATATTTTCATCAAACAAAGTCATTGTTTTGAATGACAAAGCTTCATTGAACCTTTTCAAACTTATACATCCATTCATAGAGGTTTTTAAGGTTGTATATAAGACATTATACACCAGAAAAATGAATTTACCTATGTATATTTCAATTTTCATACAATTTAAACATTCTTTTAATTGTTCATTGATATTTCAAAATTTTGGAACTTTGCATCTTTCACATATCTGAAAAGTTTCATTAAAAGTTCTGAGCACTCAAGGTATAAAAAAGTTTTATTGTAATTTAAGAATGAGAAGTTCAACATTACAAGTGTTAATTTGGAAATTCAAGCCAACAATAAATATTCTTAAAAAGAATTTACAAAGTGTGTGTTTATACTTATTCATCAGAGTGTGGTGAAAAGTATAAGGTTAAGAAATTAGTGTTCTTTGTTTGTGATTGTGTTACTAGTTTGTAAACAGGTCTATGTGTGAGACTTGTACAAGAATATAAACAATAATGGAAAATCCTCTAAGATAATAGAGGGACTAGGCATATCCTTAAGTTGGTAAGGGTAGTATAAATCCTTGTGTCTTGTTTATTTTATGAACTCAAAAACTATACATTTATCTTCTTAATACATATCATGATGGTTACCGCTTCAGTCAATTTTAACAAGTTAAGAAACTTTGAACAAAAATGGGAAAATTAAACAATCATAATTGACCCCCTCTTAGATTGGATCTCATAGTTACATATATTGACCCAAATTCTTTATTAGAACCAAAGTTCTTCTCCAATCTTCTGTTCTACATCAATATTTACTCGACTTCATTGGTCCTTGTTAGAGCCCTTGTTCTAATCAAGGATCTTAGAAACTCTCAACTTTGTTTTGTAACTACCTTATTTTGATACTACTGAAGTATTCAATGGAGAACAAAATCATCTTTTCTTGTTGGAATTTAGTATTCAAGCACCATAATCTCAATATTGAACCTTCAATCTGATACACAAAAAAACAGTTGATTCCCTAATGTATCTTGTATCTACCACTCACACTCAATATTTATAGTTGCATACAACAATAATGAGGTTTCTTTGTTCAATGTTAAATATGATCTACTATATTGGAAAATAAGGTGTGAAAGAAGAACACGTAAGGACTTCTATATTTATATAAGTATGAGTTTATAATAGTTTAAGAATATATAATTATGCATCATTTATAAGTGTTAAATGCATCGTGTTTCATGTTTATTGTTCATGTTGGATTGGCTATTAGGATTGACTGCATTTTAGCAAAACAACAAATTGGAGAATGTCATACCCCAAAATTTACCCTACCTCCACATCACCTTCATAAACCTAATTCATAAGCATATAGGCATAATCTCATTTACGTTTTCCTCCATAGCAAGAGAAATCATAAACTCAAGGCAAGGTGTTCATATTTGAGAATCATCAAGATCCCCAAGATCATGTTGGGGTGTGCCCAAGTCACCCTAAACCCTAATCCTCATCCTCAAGCATCCTTTATCCTTGGGAGATGACACAATCCATTTCATTCACTTCCAAAGCCCTAATTGGTTGGTCAACCCTCATTGGAGACTTTGCATATTCATCTGGTCATCCATGGGCCTCAACCCTAATCCCTTGCTCCTTTGTGACTTGTGAAAGTTATCCTCCACTTTGTGCTTTGGCCTTACCTTAGAGGAACCTTAATATCCAAACTTTTTCTATGCATCAACCTTGTGATTTACTCCAAGACACTTCTTGTACCCCAAAATCCTAATTTGTTTGACCGTGGCCTTCGATGAACCTCATGATCCAAGAAACCCTAATTTGTGGACCCATTTTCTTCTAGGAATTTCCTTATTAGATCACCTCATCATCACTTGGACCAGTCATATATAATTCAATCTATTTTCAATCCTCATTCACCAAAAATACATTCATTTCATCCATGGTACAAGGGAAGGTTTGGTTTTGAACTTTGAACTTATGAAACATTGGTTTCATCCATGAACATGACCTATAATTATCCCATAAGACATCAAGGCTTGTTTTCCATCAAGATATAATCATTTGAGCTTCAAACATTCATCATGGTTCCTTGGAATTCAAGAAAACTCAAAATTGCATTTTTAGGCCATGATGGTTGGTCATGTTTTGGCAAGTTTGGCCTATCATTTGGTCCAAACCCCATAAAATTTTCATACTTCAACCTTTTAAGGATATTATTTGAGCCAAATGTCCTAATTGAATCCCTATTCAACTTTTTTGCAAGGCCTAAGACCTAATTGATTGAGCGGGGACATCAAATTATGGATTGGCCAAGCTGGTAAAGTTGTTTAGTCAGGCATAAAAACATCTCCCTGAACTCCACATTGCATCAAGCACCACAACTCCTTTTGACCTGGTTCTTTTTTCAACTTGTTAAGGGTATGGCAAAGATTAATTATTCTAAGTTTCATTCAAAATGCACGAGCCAATTTTAATTGACCCAATTGCAAAGGTAGGGTTTCATCATGGTGCATACATCATACCAGTTTGGACCAAGTCATGCCAAATCATGCATTAAGTCCCTAAACCATTTTATTTCACTCCCATTTGATCCCAAACATATGTTGTATCATTGTGTGACACATTTGCAAGTCAACTTGAATGCAACAAAGGCACATGTCAGCAAACCCGATCTATGTCCAAAAACATAAAACTTTTCCCAAAATGGATAAAAGCCAAGGAACATAAGCAATGTTGAAGCCACCATTGCTTCACTAAAAGCATGCAAGTTGCAAAGCAAACTGAAGGAAGAAGATTGCAGGCCAAAACACAAACGACCCTTTGCAAGCGAGCTTCTCATTTTTTCACTTTTTAGGCTCGACACATGTCTGAGAAACTCCCTCCAAACCACGTCATCATCGTCCCTATAAATAGAGGATCATGTTCCATTCATTTCCTAAGCTTGGAAGCCAAAAAACCTATGCATAAATCAAACTCCTTTCTCTCCAAAAATAGAGTATCGGGTTTGAACTTTTAAGCAATCTCAACACCACTTAAACATCCAAACACCTTAACCCAACATCCCTAAAGATATCTGAAACCTTAGAACCATCTAAAACCATCTTACCTGAGCTTCTCATACTCATCGGAACCTTCAACTGAAATCGATTATGATAAGGTAGTTAACTTCATCATTTCTGAAATTCTAGTTAACAGACTTTCGATGTCACAAGGGATGTTATGACATCCAATTCTGTGCAGACAAGAATTATGCAGAACTTTAGAAAGTAAGTGCAGTAAATAACACAAGGAATTGTTTACCCAGTTCGGTGTCACACACACCTACGTCTGGGGGCTACCAAGCCAGGGAGGAAATCCACTATTAGTAGTATTAATTCAGACCTTAAACCAACTGTTTAACCCTATCACTTAATACCTACCCAATGCAATTTCAATCTTACTCTAAGATCAGAGTTCCTACTCACTCCCCCTCAATCACCTCAGTGATTAAAACCTTTAATTAGATTAAAGTTTATAGTGAAGTCACACTTCAAACAACTCTTGATTGTGCTTAACAACTTTAATCAAGATACACAGCACTCACGCTTAAAAGCTTACAGTGACACAACACTTACAACTCAATGAACACCCTAGTCCAATGCAATCATCTAGGTGATAATTGCTTGGCTCACAAGATACACCTAATACAAGACACACACAAAAATACAGTAGTGAAGTATATGGAACAATAAAATCTTCACGCCTAAAATCCCCGATTTCTGAATGAAGGACTGCCATCCTTTTATATTGCAGCACTTGGGCCTTGTACTTGTATTTCCTGAAATTAAGGTCAAGCAAGTTAACCTAATTTCCACATATTAGGGTACTAACAAATAGGCTATTTGTTAGGTTCATTAATTGTAGCTCAGTTGTTAGTTTCCTGGATTTTAGCTCAGTTGTTAAATTCCTGAAGAATAGCCTGAGAAAAATGCTGAAACAGAAAAACTAACCAACCTACAATTTAGCATATGCTGTCAGGAATGAATGTCACAACATTCAGTTTGACGTCCAAATCATAGACCATATGCTAAGTCTGTTATTTTCTTGAAAACAGACTGTACAAAATTGCTGTACTGTAGAGGACCAACCCGTTCATACTTCAGTATCAGCTTACATTAATAAATGTCAAAACATCCAATTTGACATTTACACATAGAGCCTAATGCCATGGTCTGTTGTTCTCCTGAAGAACAGACTGAGATACATACTGAAATGTAGCAGAAAACCAACCTGCCTATTATTCAGTATATGTTGTCAATGATGAATGTCATAACATCCAGTTTGACATTCAGACAGTAGGCCATGTGCCAGGTCTGTTATTCCCTTGATAAACAGACTAAAAATAAATACTGAGTTATACCAGAACACCAACTGTTCTATTCCTCAGTATCTGTCGTCAGGGATGAATGTCATAACATCTAGTTTGACATTCAGTAGATCCTGTATTAGCTAAACTTGCAGCATATTACTCAAGTATGTCATGACATCAGTCAAGACATCAGAGTACAGTTAGATGATCTAACACAAAATGAAGCAAATCAAACATCTCCAGAGCATATCATGACATCATTCAAGACATTAAAGTCCAGTTAATGTTTTAACATAAAATGCAGCCAATCAAACATCTACAAACTCCCCCTTTGGAAATTTTTTGGCTAAAACCCTTTGGCATCACAACAGAGTTCACAGCAGCGGAAAACACACATGTAGCAGGGAAATTAACCTAGCTAATACACTCAGAGTCAGCAGCACACTCAACACACATATAAGTTAAATAAAAACTTCACATATCAGCACACATAAACACACTCACACTCATAGAAGTGGAACATCAGCTGCAGCACAACCTCTGGATTAGAGGATCTTCAATATCTGTTTAGAAAAACAATTTGTTGTCTTGGGGCATCAAAGGTGTTACTCCCCCTTTTTGTCAAAAATGTTGCCAAAGCAACACTTTAAATTACAGACCAAAATACACAGAATTACACACAAATAACAGAACCACAATCTTGATTTTACTTCATAGTTTCAATCAAGAATACCCCCTGTTGATCTTGCTTTACAGCTTTGATCAAGACACCACCTACTTGATCTTGCTTCACAGCTTTGATCAAGTAGTCACACACTCTTGCTTTACAACAGGTACCCCCATATCAGATGCCATGACTTTGAGTCTGACATCTTGAACCACTCTTGCATGAACCCTTTCTTGAAGTCTAGCAGGCACATAGGCTGTCTCATGTTAGGATATCCCCTTAACATCTTGTTACCACACTTGCAGCAAGTAACATAACTGTGATATGTAGTCCAATCATAGCACACTTTCAATTGTTTAATAGGTTGAGATATTAAACAATACATCCCAAACATCATTGGTTGCTATAAATCCTCAGAGAGGCATATTCCCAATTTGCCCCTTAAGTTTTCAAACTGAGTAGCATCCAGAGCCTTTGTGATTATGTCAGCAAGTTGTAGTTCAGTGGCTACATGTTCCAAAGTAATCACTTTGTCTTCCACCAGATCTCTGATGAAGTGATGTCTAATGTCAATATGTTTGGTTCTGCTGTGTTGGATGGGATTCTTGGAAATATTGATGGCACTGAGATTGTCACAGAACAATGTCATGGCATTTTGAGAGACATTGTACTCAGTAAGCATCTATTTCATCCACACCAGTTGGGAACAACTACTTCCAGCTGCTATGTATTCAGCCTCTGCAGTGGACAGAGATACACAGTTCTGTTTCTTGCTGAACCATGATATGATATTGTTTCCCAAGAAGAAACATCCTCCTGATGTGCTTTTTCTGTCATCAGCACTCCCAGCCCAATCAGCATCACAATACCCAGATAGGACAGGCTCAGAGCCATGAGAGTATATCATACCATAGTCACAAGTCCCATTGACATACTTGAGAATCCTCTTGACTTGATTTAAGTGGCTCACTTTGGGTTCTGCTTGGTATCTAGCACACACTCCAACTGCATAGGAAATATCAGGTCTACTTGCAGTTAGATATAGTAGACTACCTATCATGCTTCTATACAAGCATTGATCAACACTGGGACCTCCATCATCTTTGGTTAACTTTAAATGAGTAGGTGCAGGAGTTCTTTTGTGCCTAGCATTATCCATACCAAACTTCTTAACTATGTTTTTGGCATATTTGCTTTGGGAGAGAAACATAGAATCCTCCATTTGGTTAACTTGCATTCCAAGAAAATAAGTTAGTTCCCCAACTAGACTCATTTCAAACTCAGATTGCATCTGGTGAACAAAATGTTTCACCATTTGCTCTGACATTCCACCAAAGACAATATCATCCACATAAATTTGGGCAATCATGATTTTGCCATCTTCATCCTTCACAAACAAGGTCTTATCTATCCCACCTTTTCTGTACCCATGAGAGGTCAGAAATTCAGTCAACCTTTCATACCAAGCTCTAGGTGCTTGCTTCAACCCACACAAGGCTTTCCTCAACTTGTACACATGTTTAGGTTGGTTAGGATCACAAAACCCTTTAGGTTGTTCCACATATACTTCTTCATTCAAGTACCCATTTAAAAAGGCACTCTTCACATCCATTTGGAACAATTTGAACTTTAGAATGCAGGCCACACCTAACAGCAATCTGATTGACTCAAGTCTAGCAACAGGTGCAAACGTCTCATCAAAATCAACCCCTTCAACTTGAGTATATCCTTGAGCCACTAGTCTTGCTTTATTCCTAGTGATTACTCCTTTCTCATCAGATTTGTTCTTGTAGATCCACTTGGTACCAATGATGTTAGTCCCTTCAGGTCGTGGAACTAACTCCCATACTTCATTCCGCTTAAACTGCTCCAGTTCATCTTGCATGGCATTGATCCAATATTCATCACTCAGGGCTTCTTTAACATTTTTTGGTTCAACCTTGGATACAAAACAGGAATTTGAGCTATTCTCCCTTGATCTGGTAGTCACACCACTATTGGGATCCCCTATGATAAGATCCTTGGGGTGGTCCTTCTGAATTCTGATAGAAGGCACTTTGTTGGATGCATCTACCTCACACTCGGGAGGAGTCTCCTGTACCTCTTCTCACTTGACTAAAATGTCTGTTGACGTATCAAGGAATGTTCCAACATCCTCTATGACATTGATTCCTTCCTCTCTATCATCCATAATAACATTTATGGATTCCATCAGGATATTGGTCCTGTAGTTGAACACTCTGTAGGCTCTGCTGTTAGTTGAGTATCCTAGGAATATACCCTCATCACTTTTGGGATCCATTTTCCTTCTCTGTTCACGATCTGTAAGAATGTAAAATTTACTTCCAAAGATATGAAAGTACATCACAGTGGGTTTTCTGCCTTTCCATATTTCATACAGAGTGGAAGAGGTTCCTTTTCTCAAGATAACTCTATTGTGAACATAGCAAGCTGTATTCATCGCTTCGGCCCAAAAGTGCATAGGAAGCTTCTTTGCATGAATCATTGCCCTAGCAGATTCTTGAATAGTTCTGTTTTTCCTTTCAACTATCCCATTTTTCTGAGGAGTTATAGGAGAGGAAAACTCATGACTTATCCCTTCAGACGAGCAAAACTCATCAAACTTGGAATTCTTAAACTCCGTCCCATGGTCACTCCTAATCCGGACAACACAACTGTCCTTTTCCCTTTGAAGTCTGATACACAGTTCTTTGAAGACATCAAATGCATCTGACTTTTCTCTGATGAAGCTTCTCCAAGTGTATCTGGAATGGTCATCAACAACCACATAGGCATACCTCTTTCCACCCAGACTCTCAACCTGCATAGGTCCCATTAAGTCCATGTGCAAAAGTTCCAGAGTTTTGGAAGTTGTAGGATGTCCCAGCTTAGGGTGTGACATCTTGGTTTGCTTGCCAACCTGGCATTCTCCCTAGACTCTTCCTTCATCAATAAGTAGCTTTGGGATTCCTCTAACTGCTTCCTTGGATATGATCTTTTTCATTCCCTTTAGGTGGAGATGACCAAGACGTCTATGCCACAGCTTCACCTCCTGTTCTTCCTTGGCTGAGGAGTAAATTGTGGAGTAGTTTGAGACTTTAGGTTCCCACAGATAATAGTTATCTTTGGATCTAGATCCTCTCATAACTTTCTGATTATCTCCATTTGTCACAACACATAGCTCCTTAGTGAACTAAACATAGAACCCTTGATCACACAACTGGCTTATGCTGATGAGATTAGCAGTTAGTCCTTTTACTAACAGCACATTATTCAGTTCTGGAACTCCAAAGCTGTCCAGCTTACCCACACCTTTGATTTTTCCTTTAGCACCATCACCAAAGGTCACATAATTGGTAGTATGAGGTTGTATATTCACCAATAAAGTCTCCATACCAGTCATATGTCTTGACCGACCACTATCAAAGTACCAGTCTTCTCTGGTAGAAGCCCTTAGAGCTGTGTGAGCTAACCTAGCAAACCATTGTCGTTTCTTGATGGGGGCATTATGCTTATATGCCTTATGCTTAGGTCTGACATGAGGTGTTTGGTTAGGATAACCATGCAGCCTGTAGCAGAAGGCTTTTATATGACCAAACCTACCACAGTAGTGACATCTCCATCTCTGAAATTTCTTCTTCTGATGGTTACTCATCCTGGTTCCCCGATGTTGAGACATTGGGTGTGACCTCCGCTTGAATTTTTGAACTTCAGCCTTTGAGCGTTTGAGGTCAGCTGAGGATTTCTTCACAAAGCCTAAACCAAACATGGTTCCTGACTTCTATCCCACCTTTAGGATCTCTTCCAAGGTGTCCGTTCCTTTATTCAGCATTCTGATGGATTTCGTCATTTGATCTAGCTTGGAGGTCAGCAAGGTTATCTCACCATTTAGACCATCTATGACTGTCAGATGCTTTTGTTTCTCATCCTCCAGATCCTTGATGAGTTTCTTCTGCTTTTCTCCTTGTACACGTACTTCTGCACTTTTGACACATAGCTCTTTATATGACGTAGCATGTTCATCGAAGGTCAGTTCATCTCCACTTGAGTCATCATCAGTGGCACAAACACTAGTTAGTGCAGTGACATGTTTAGCAGATTCTCCTTCAGATTCACTCTCAGAGTCACCTTCAGACCATGTGACAGATAGCCCTTTCTTTTGCATCTTGAGGTAAGTAGGGCATTCAGCTCTAACGTGTCCAAAACCTTCACATCCATGACACTGGATTCCCTTGCCTTGGTTGAACCTTTCTTCAGAAGTTGATCTTTTCCTGATGTCAGACGAGATGTTCTTGACATTTGGTCTACCTTTTTGATCAATCTTCTTTACGAACTTGTTGAACTGTCTCCCAAGCATGGCTATGGCTTCTGATATGCTTTCATCACCACCAGTACTTTCTGCTTCTGAATCCTCTCCAGTATTTGATACAAAAGCTACGCTTTTGTTCTTCCTTTCAAAATTCTCACCCAAGCGCATTTTAAAAGTTTGGAGAGAACCAATAAGCTCATCCACCTTCATATTGCAGATATCCTGAGTCTCTTCTATAGCAGTGACCTTCATGGCAAATCTCTTAGGTAATGACCTGAGAATCTTTCTTACAAGTTTCTCTTCAGCCATTTTCTCACCTAAGCCACCAGAAGTGTTGGCAATTTCAAGAATATTCATGTGGAAGTCATGAATAGTCTCATCCTCTTTCATCCTCAGATTTTCAAACTTGGTGGTCAGCATATGAAGTTTAGACATCCTCACCTTCGAGGTACCTTCATGAGTTATCTTGAGGGTGTCCCAAACTTCTTTAGCCAGCTCATAGTGATGCACCAGTCTGAAGATGTTCTTACTTATTCCATTGAACAGTGCATTCAAGGCCTTAGAGTTTCCAAGGGCTAAAGCCTCTTGTTCTTTGTCCCACTCTTCTTTTGGAATTTGCATAGTGATTCCATCTTTCCCTGTCTTCGTTGGATATTCCCATCCTTTGTTGACAGCTCTCCAGGCTTTGCTATCTAGAGACCTCAAGAAGGCTATCATACGAGGCTTCCAGTCATCATACTTAGAACCATCTAGCATGGGTGGTCTATTTGAGTATCCTACATCCTTGTCCATGGTACTAGAAAGTAACTTCCCTAGATCTCACCCAGAAAATAACAGGCAGGGTGCCTGCTCTGATACCAATTGAAATTCTAGTTAACAGACTTTCGATGTCACAAGGGATGTTATGACATCCAATTCTGCGCAGACAAGAATTATGCAGAACTTTAGAAACTAAGTGCAGTAAATAACACAAGGAATTGTTTACCCAGTTCGGTGTCACACACACCTACGTCTGGGGGCTACCAAGCCAGGGAGGAAATCCACTATTAGTAGTATTAATTCAGACCTTAAACCAACTGTTTAACCCTATCACTTAATACCTACCCAATGCAATTTCAATCTTACTCTAAGATCAGAGTTCCTACTCACTCCCCCTCAATCACCTCAGTGATTACAACCTTTAATTAGATTAAAGTTTATAGTGAAGTCACACTTCAAACAACTCTTAATTGTGCTTAACAGCTTTAATCAAGATACACAACACTCACGCTTAAAAGCTTAGAGTGACACAACACTTACAACTCAATGAACACCCTAGTCCAATGCAATCATCTAGGTGATAATTTCTTGGCTCACAAGATACACCTAATACAAGACACACACAAAAATACAGCAGTGAAGTATATGGAACAATAAAATCTTCACGCCTAAAATCCTCGAGTTCTGAATGAAGGACTGCCATCCTTTTATATTGCAGCACTTGGGCCTTGTACTTGTATTTCCTGAAATTAAGGTCAAGCAAGTTAACCTAATTTCCACATATTAGGGTACTAACAAATAGGCTATTTGTTAGGTTCATTAATTGTAGCTCAGTTGTTAGTTTCCTGGATTTTAGCTCAGCTGTTGAATTCCTGAAGAATAGCCTGAGAAAAATGCTGAAACAGAAAAACTAACAACCCTACAATTTAGTATATGCTGTCAGGAATGAATATCACAGCATTCAGTTTGACGTCCAAATCATAGACCATATGCTAATTCTATTATTTTCCTGAAAACAGACTGTACGAAATTGTTGTACTGTAGAGGACCAACTCGTTCATACTTCAGTATCAGCTTACATTAATAAATGTCAAAACATCCAATTTGACATTTACACATAGAGCCTTATGCCATGGTTTGTTGTTCTCCTGAAGAACAGACTGAGATACATACTGAAATGTAGCAGAAAACCAACCTGCCTATTATTCAGTATATGCTGTCAATGATGAATGTCATAACATCTAGTTTGACATCAGACAGTAGGCCTTGTGCCAGGTCTGTTATTCCCTTGATAAACAGATTGAAAATAAATACTGACTTATACCAGAACACCAACTGTTCTATTCCTCAGTATCTGCTGTCAGGGAGGAATGTCATAACATCTAGTTTGACATTCAGTAGATCCTGTATTAGTTAAACCTGCAGCATACTACTCAAGTATGTCATGACATCAGTCAAGACATCAGAGTACAGTTAGATGATCTAACACAAAATGCAGCCAATCAAACATCTCCAGAGCATGTCATGACATCAGTCAAGACATTAGAGTCCAGTTAATGTTTTAACATAAAATGCAGCCAATCAAACATCTACAATTTCCATCCAAACAAGTTACCATTCTACTCCATTTGATTCTCTAATGTTAAGCCACGTAGTTCGAGCTTCTATTACTTAGTATCCACGATTTAATTTTGGTTTTAGGTTTAAGCTTTCCTTCGTGTTCTTAAGAAATACTCCATACTCAGAGCCAATCAATGGCTCCTGAGTATGGAGAAGGCAACTGTGACCTTTGATTGATTGGAATCCATGGTCGATTCCACTTAAAAATGAGAGTTGCAGAGATTCAATTTCTAGAAATCCAAGGTTGAAGATGATGACTCATACGTTGCTTCGCGCATTTATTCAGTGTTTAAATTCAAAATAATACATTGTCACGTTTGTAAGACCCCAATTTTGGCCTTAAGATCCCTCATGCAATTTCATCATAAGCATTAGCATTGGGATCATACCTTGGCATCCTCCTTACCCCTCTTTCATTGGGTTTGTTTTGGGAGAGATCACCAAGTACTTTGTGATTGTATCATACTTGTATTTTATCATTTTTACTAACCAAAATACCAAAAATATGTCTTTGTATTTGCCTAACTCTTTTGTAGGTAGGGCATGATCTCCATTGATTCATCAAGTTCATATCTAGGGTTTGAGACCTTCATGACAAAGAGCACAACCATGGATTGATACAAGAATGGTTATGATCATTATATATAAGTTCCATTGATTCCTATATGTTATATTGATCAAGTTTTCTTCAAGAGTTTATGGGTGATTTGCCTTGGAAACCCTAGTTTGACTGGGTATCTTGAGTAACTTCTCCAACAAGCTATCTCACCAATTGATCAAATTTCTCAAGGGACACTTCAAAATTCCTCATCTTATGCATATATGATCTACCATGAGCCTAGAAAGTCAAGAGAATTGAAGGTTAGCAAGTAGGTTGATGGTGGTTGGCTAGATGAATTCATCTGATCAAAACTGGGTCTCCCTAGACCCTATCTCCTATAATTTTCATCATATGAAAATAATTCCAAGCGAAAACTTACTCTAAATGATATTCCAAACAACTTTCATGTTGAGACCTAGATCTAGTTTTTCTTGGAAAATCACTTTCTATGTTGAAACATTATAGGTCATTTTGTCTAAACCCTAATTTGAAAGTCAACTTCCCAAGGCCATAACTTTCTCAATTTTTATGATATGAAAGTTTACAAGTTGCAAAATCAAAGTCAAGATGTATACTTCGACCTTTATGTTTGGAGTGAGAGCTAAATCAACTTTTATGAGCATGTGATATGAGGTTACATTATAGGTCACTTTTGACCTATGCCATTGAACAAGTGATTTTTCCAAACTTCAAAAATGCATAACTCTATCATTTCAAATCCAAATGACATGAAATTTGTGAATATTTTGAAAGTTGTTGAAAGAGCTACAGATTTAATGAATACACCTTTCTAATTTGAAGTTCACATAAAAAGTTAAGCAAGGTGGAATATTGAGATATATGACTTGACACTTAGAAAAAATTTCAACATGTTGAAATTTCGAAACATCCACCTCAAAATTCATCATGATACAAGCTTAAATTGGAAAAGTGTTGAACATGAAAGTTGTTCCTCTTGATCTATCCTTTCAAAAAAGTCCAAGTTCATCCATTTTGGATAAGAATTGCTAGGGTTGCGCATGGCATGAACAGGGTATTATCATTTGGCAAAGATCAAACTTCAAATCTTCACACACACTTGCCTTGATATCCAAGTTGATATCAGACTCTCTTACACTCATTTGTGGACCTAAAGTAATGATCTCATGGGCCTGTACACACCCATGCACCCATGCATCATCAATTGCCAATTTTGGAAATTGATTTGGAAGGTGCAAATATCATGAGCTACAAGCTATAAATAGAGACCTCTAGCATCAGAATTCAACACACATCCGCGCCAGCTTTAATCCTAAACCCCTAACCCTTCCATTTGAGAGGATAATCCTGAAGAATTTCATCTTGAAATTGAGTTTGAATCTCACTGTTTTGAGACTCAAAACTCCAGGGATCCAAGACCTTTTGTGCATTTCATTCTACTTCTGCAAGCATTCTGAGTGAGATCAAGCACGAGGCAAGGCAAGAACAGTTGAATCCAGACCTACATTGAAGGTATTTTCCAGAAAAATTCATCTCTTTGATTCTCTCTCAATCTTGCTCAATTCTCTTGATTCTTTGGTTGTCTGAAGTCCTACTAATGTAGGCAAGATGATTGAGTTGCTTAGAGGTCAAATCGAAGCAACCCAGTTGACATACCTCAAAATTCAACTCCTCATATCTTTCTATATGTGAGGAGTTAGTTAAAATTGAGGTGATATTCGTGATCTACACCATATTTCCTTTCAGATTATGTCCTCCTTTTTCATTTATGATCTGGTGATGAATGGAACAGTCTGGCCAAGGTCGCCTGAGAAGACGACTGGTGCTTTGCTCCGGCAATGATGTGGCACGGTCTAGAGCCATTGGATTGATTCAAATTGTTTTAATCAGGAATGTTGCTTGTGATGACCAAGTGTGTGGCGCGCTGACTAGCGTGTACTATGGAACGCGTGTTTCTCACCACTTGATCTGCCACCTCAATTAATGAGGCAGATCAAGTGGTCCACGTTTTTTAGATTTTCTGATTTTAATTTTTATTCCTTTGATTTTCATTAATTCATATTAATTTTAATATTGATCCAAAAAATATGAGAGTTCCACCAAAAAATTTCAAATATTTTGCTCTTTCATAATTTGAATTAAAATTATTTTTTGGATCATTATTAATATTTTTCATGATTTAATTGATTTTTCATTTGTTTTTAATTGTTTAAAAATACTTTTAAGTCTTTTAAAATTCTGAAAAAATTTCTCCAAGGTCCTTTGATCTTGTATGACCTATGATAAATCTCATGGCCATTTATTTGGTCTTTTGATGAGGTTTTAGGAATTTGACAAACCATATTTAATTTAAATGCATTATTTTAGTATTTTTTAATTGGAATAAATGCCAAATAATTTTGTTGACCAATTGTGAGACTTGTTGGTGTTTGACTCTTGTTGTTAGGCCTTGGTCAAGGTTGATTTGAGTTTGTCAAATTAATATCATTGGATTTAGCGGATTGATGGAATGTACATTCCATCTCCCAAAATGAATGGATGATATTAATTTGGTAAAATTCCTCCTTTGACCAATTTGAGTTTTCATCAATTCCCCTCCCTCTTCATCTCATTCCCATTCTTTATGCATTCACCTCATTTGGCCTATGATATCTCAAAGTCCTAAAGCTAGTTGATTGAAAAATTAACATGAGTATGGATGAGATTAGGCCACACCTTTTGCATATTCTTTTTTGTGTGTGTTATGTTTCATGAGCATAGTTCATTGTACTATGTCTCTAACATGCATTAACACCAAAATTCTATTGTCCGACCTCAAATAGTTGTGACTTCTACATAAGTCCTATTATGATTTCTTAACATAGCGCTAAATTTGTGACATAAAAGGCATAACATTTTAGTTAGTGAGATTGTAAGTCTCCCCTCATTCATGGTATTATGTGGAAAATTGACCTTTTTCCTTCCTTTGGAAGATGTCTTGGCTCAAGGATCCATGCTTGTGATAAGTGGGTTGAGTGTTCTCCAAAGAATGTCTTAAAATGAAAAGCAAAAGCAAAATAATACTAACTTCTAACTCATTAACGACTAACTTTTAATTTCAAGCCATTTACTTTAATATCATTTAATTCTTGCCTTTATTCATTTGCCATTGTTCATATCATTCTAATTGTTTATGTTAATACAATTTTCACTTTGTCCATTTGGACCATATTGTGTGATATATTTTGTTTGTGTATACTTTGTTTGTTTGTGTGGCCTTTGACCATTAATGTACATAATAACAAAAAAAACCCTAAAAACTTTTTTGTGGACTGTTGGCTTGATCTTGGACCAATGGACTTAGAATTTAGGCAACATTCCTATGCTAAAGGACTTGGCCAATGCCAACTTATTGAAAAACCAAGTGCTTGCAATTTGAAACTTCATCTGATATATCATTCGAGATCTCTCTGATTTCATCTGCAACATGATCATTATGAAGCTGTTATTTTGAACCCATGACTTGTGGAATTCATCTGTTACATGGGCTACCTGTAAGAAGATCATGGAATGGATAAGCTTGGATGTGGCCATCTTTATTTGATGCATTGCTCTTCAAGATAATATAATTGTGCATTTGTGTGTTGCTTGATTCTAAAAGTCCAAGGGAATTATGGGTTTCTATTGACATTCTTGTCTATTGGATTGCTACCCACCTGGTCAGATCCTTTCAACTCTAAACTTTTAATTTTGTACATAGTATTAGTCTCTTCATCTTCTCTCCATTTCTTTAATTTCAAAATATCTCCCTCTTTTTCCAAAACCTTCTTTGATTGAACTTATTTTGCTCTAAACTTTGACCACTTTTGCAAAAAGATAGAAACTTTGGCCTTATGCCATTGCATTTTCAAACTTCTTTTCTTAAATCAAATTTGTAAATAGACTTAACTATACTTGACTTAAACTTTCAAAAAGCCAAAAAGAACTAACTCATTCAAACCATTTTTAGGCCTTTGTGCCTTTCAAACTAAACTTTTTTGTTAAAAGCAATGCATCCACTTTGAAATTTGTATCACAAACTACGAGGTTTTGATCCCTCATTTTTATATTGGTTCGTAGGCACAAGACCGAAGATCTTGCCAAGCATAAAAATATAATTAATGAATTCTTCTCTCATCCCCCATTCTATTTGTTTGTAAACATCACTTTGTACAAAATACATATGCACACAAAAAGGGCTCCCTAGGAGTACCTAGGACACTTTGGGTGCTAACACCTTCCCTCTATGTAACCAACCCCCTTACCTGTAATCTCTGACTTTTTATTAGTTTTGATTTGAAAACTTCTTACTTTTGGGTTTTTTTCGTACTTTTCCCTTTTCCCTTGGAAACAATAAAAGTGCGGTGGCGACTCTTGTTATTTGATTTCTAACTTATCCATAGCTTGATGATCATGAATTTATCGGTACAGAAATTAAGTGGCGACTCTGTTGTGGAGTAGTCTCCAGTGGGTTTAGGCTACTTTTTGTGTGTATATATTTGTATATATGTGATGTTTGAATATATGTATGTGTTATATAATCTGCTTGTTGTGCTTGGTGATCTCTAAGTGGTGAGATAAGTTCTAACCCGAACTTGAGTGCAATTAAGATAGGAGGATGGTATAGTCATGTTCGACTTGTGTGGAGTAGCCCTTAACAAGTTGGCTTGAGATCCATCCGCTCAGTGGAGACTCTTTTGGATTTGGAAATGTCACACTAGTATTTATGGTTAGGCATTACTATCTCTAATTTGGGTCTGAGAAGCCGGGGACCGTAGAACATTCACCCCCACTTGGCCTATTTAGGACGTAGTACAGAAACTGTTCAAGTGTAGACTTGATAACAGTTGTTACGCGATACTACACTTAGACGAGTTTCTCTTGAGAATATTATGTGTCGATGAGTCAGTCATGTTTACCTGTAATATCCGATAGATGGAACTAAGACTCTGGGAACTTTTTAGAACATGATCTACAGGTTTTATCCTTAGTTCACTCCTTTGGGATGGTTCTTACCCAGACTCCATGCTCGAGACTTACAACAAACCCTTGATTCTTGGTTGATCCAATCAAGTCTTGTCAATATCAATGGAACTTGGGTGTTGATAAGGTGTAAACCATAATCCACCAAAATGGATGATTGATCTTGATAATGACTTGATTCATCCCTTGATCTTTGTTTGCCTTGTGTGTGATCCCTTATTTGTGATTGTTGCATTCATGCATTCATGCGCATCATAACATTCATCACACAAAAATTTCAAGGAACTGAGGTATTATTTGCAAATATTTTCAGACCATGGACTGTGGACGAAGGAACACTAAGAAGTACAGTTTCAGATGCCCAGACATGAAAGAGTTAAGGAAGCTAGCATCTTTTATATTAGATCCCTCAGACTTGAAACAACGTCATGGGAAGCTTTTGTCCATCTTATCTGCTGATGTGGTTGAAGGACTCTTGAGTGTATTTGTGCAGTTTTATGATCCTCTCTACCGTTGTTTCACTTTCCCAGATTTTCAGCTTGTGCCTACCTTGGAGGAGTATTCTTATCTTTTGGTGATACCTGTTTCTAGTAGAGTGTCTTTTAGTGGATTGGAGAAGATTCCCCGATCTAATCTTATTGCTGAAGCTCTTCAATTAAAGAAGTCTGAGATAGAGGCTCATTGGGTGAAGAAAGGAGGGTTATTTGGGTTGCCATCTGATTTCCTCATCAAGGAAGCTACTGCTTTTGCTCAAGCTGGTAGTGTGGACGCTTTTAAAGCTATCTTTGTGCTGCTCATTTATGGATTAGCTTTGCTCCCTAACATTGACGGTTTTGTTGATGTTAACGCCATTAGACTATTCTTGATTGGGAATCATGTGCCTACTTTATTGGGTGATATGTATTTCTCTTTGCATCTAAGGAATTCTAAGGGTGGGGGAACGATTGTCTGTTGTATTCCTCTTATGTACAAGTGGTTTAATTTGCACTTGCCTCAGACAACTTCTTTTGTAGAGAACAAACAATGTCTAAGGTGGTCTCAGAGACTTATGTCTCTCACTAATGATGATATAGCTTGGTATGATCCGTCTTTAAGCAGTTTGGAGATTATTGATAATTGATGTGAATTCTCTAATGTGCCTCTCATTGATACACAAGGATGAATTAACTACAACCCTGCCTTGGCTCGTCGTCAACATGGGTTCCCCTTGAGAGACAAGCCTAATAACACATTGTTAGAAGGTATTTTCTATCAAGAGGGTAAATATCACCAACATTTAAAGCAGATGGTTGTGCATGCTTGACATAATGTGCATAGGAAAGGAAGATCCGAGCTTGGTCCGTGCAATTGTGTAGCTTTGGAAGCTTACACTCTTTGGGTGAAGAAGAGAGCTTTGGAGTTGAAGATGCCTTATCCTTGTGAAAGACCTATGTCTATGGTTGTGGTTGAGCCATCAACTCTCCCTAACCAAGATGTAGAGGAGTTGGAAGATGCGTTTGTCAAGATGAAGCAAGAGAAGGACGTGTGGGAAGAGCGTTTCCGTGCTTTAAGCAAGAAGCATGAAGAGTTGCAGTTGGAGTCTAAGGACAAAGATGCACTTATTGAGATACTTGAAGACCGAGTGACGAAGAGACAGAGAGAGCCAGAGGTTTCATATTCTAGCATGCCACAGGCTTCTGTTGCTTTGAAGAAGATTGTTGACCAGCTTGCCCTCGAGAAGACTCAGATGAAGGCTTCTTTTGAGAGTGAGATCTGTCGCATTCGAAGGAAGTACGCGCCTGCAGCCAGATCTTCTGACATTGTTGTTAGGGAACCTTAGGATGACTAGTCTCCTTTTCTCTTGTATTTTTCATTTGGTTTTTGAAATTGTACTCAGTATAATCCTTCCAATTTATATAAATAAAAAGAGATTTGTGGTCATATCAAATTGTTGTAATTGCCATTTAAATAAATATATTTGCAAATGATATAGTAAGTTCCTTGAAAATAAAAACAATCAAGCATTGCATCTCATGCATCATTTGCATAAGCAGGTTTTCGCCAGATGTCTGATTGGTGTTTCTTCTATGTTTTAGGCAAGTTGACTCATCGGTACAATACCTGAGCCAATCATCTCAGAATCATGGAGCACCTAGAGCAAGAGAACAAAGAGCTGAAGGATGAAATCGCCCGCCTGACTGCCATGATGAAGTCAGTTCTTGCCGCTCAAAGTCAATCTTCTCAAACGCCTATAACTCCTCCTGCGAGGACTGTTATTTCAGATGTGGTTACCTCTACCGTGCCTGATGTTGCCGCCCATTTCGCGCCAACTATGCCTGCCGAATTCGCGTGGGAAATGTCGTCCAACTTTGTGCCCGAAGGCTTTGTGCCTACCTTTGCTTCCATGTCGGCATCTAGCCCGGTCACGTCCGTGCCACCTCCCATTGTGCATACTTTGCCTAGCGTAGAGGACACCATTTATCATTCCGAGCCGTTTGAGAATCCGTATGCCTATGAGAAAATGGATGAAATGAAAGATCAGTTTCTTGAGTTGCGCAAGGAATTGAAGATGCTGAGAGGTAAAGATCTATTTGGGAAGAGTGTTGCCGAGTTGTGTTTGGTGCCCAATGTCAAGATCCCGGTGAAGTTCAAAGTGCCTGACTATGAAAAGTATAAGGGGAACTCTTGTCCGCTCAGTTATCTTGTGATGTATGGTCGCAAAATGTCTACTCAGACCGACAATGATCAATTGCTTATTTACTACTTCCAAGATAGTCTGACCAGCGCTGCGCTCCCTTGGTACATGGGATTGGACAGTGCCAGCATTCGCACTTTCAATGACTTAGGGGAGGCTTTTGTTAAGCAGTATAAGTATAATGTGGACATGGCGCCAGATAGAGACCAGCTGAGGTATATGTCTCAGAAGGACAAAGAGACATTCAAAGAGTATGCGCAGCGATGAAGGGAGTTGGCTGCCCATATCACTCCTCCTTTGGAGGAAAAAGAAGTGACAAAGATCTTCTTGAAAACTCTGAGTTCATTTTATTATGATTGAATGATTGCTAGTTCCCCTAGTGACTTTACTGAAATGGTAAACATGGGGATGAGGCTTGAGGAAGGAGTCCGAGAAGGAGGTTTGTCAAGAGATGAGGCATCAACAAGCAAGAGGTATGGTAGTAATTTCGGTAACAAGAAAGACAGTGAGACGAATGCAATAAGTAGTGGGAGGCAGAGGAGGCCTCAGATCAAAAGGAATCCAACATCCCGTCAACATCATCATCATCAAGTATCTTCCGTTATCCCGTTATTATCTAATTAACAAACAACACCAGTTCAACAACAACAACGTCAACAACAACAACCGCAACAACGAACGAACACCTATAACAACAACAATACCAACAACAATCATCAGCAATAGAACTTTGAAAGGAAAAAGGTCTCTTTTGACCCGATTCCTATGTCTTAGGTAGAGCTTTATCGATCCTTGGTTCTCAAGAACCTGATCCAACCAAGAAACCCGCCACAGATTCCAGAACCACTTCCTTGGTGGTATAAACCTGAGATACGTTGTGCTTTTCATCAAGGAGCACCCGGACATGATATTGAAAATTGTTATCCGCTCAAGTATGAGGTTCAGAAATTGATGAAGAGTGGTATGGTGTCCTTCGAGGACCGTGCGTCGAATGTGAAAGCAAACCTGTTGCCTGCTCATGGGAACTCTTATGTGAATATAGTGGATGGTTGTCCTGGGGAGTTTAAAGTTTTTTAGGTGCGTTTTATCCGAAGATCCTTGGTGCAGATGCATAAGGATGTTTATTTGGTAAGTGAATGTGAGTACGACCATGATGGTTGTGCTATTTGTAGTGTTAATCCGAGAGGTTGCCAAGTTGTGAAAAAGGACATCCAATGACTGATGGATGAAGGCATGATCCAAATTATTCAAACTCGTCATGTAGATGATGATGTCAATGTCATAGTGCCTGTCTTCAAGCAGCCTAAGAAGTTGGTGATCCAGTATAACTCCAATAATAGCAACAACAAAGATCAATATCGTCGTTGGTAATATGGGTAGCGGGCCCAGTCCCGTATTCATCTGATAAAGCTATGCCATATCAGTATAATGCTACAATGATGAATGATGGTCAAGAGGTCCCGTTACCTACGACTAGTTTAGTGGTGAGCATTGTTGATGTTACTAAGGTGACCCGTAGTGGTCGAGTGTTTGAGCCGGTGTTCCCAAAGGATAAAGAAGAAATAGTTGTAAGTAAGAAAGTGGAAGTGCCTGTTGAAAACCCAGTTGGGTGTTCAAAAGATAAGTCTGGTGAATCCAGTAACTTGAAACCCAATGATGATGATGAGGTACTTTGGTTAATTAAAAGAAGCGAGTTTAATATGGTAGAGCAGCTGCTCCAAACCCCTCAAAGACCTCAGTGTTGTCTCTGCTCATGAATTACGAAGCGCACAGAGAAGCACTGTAGAGAGTTCTAGAGCAAGATTTTGTAGAACATGATGTTACAGTGGATCAATTCGATCATATTATGGCTAACATCACTTCATGCAATAATCTTAGTTTTTGTGATGAAGAACTCCCTGAGGAGGGAAGAAATCATAATTTGGCTTTGCACATCTCGATGAATTGCAAAGAGCATGCTTTGTCAAATGTGCTTATTGACACCGGTTCATCAATAAATGTGCTTCCAAAGTCAACTTTGTCAAAGTTATCTTGCCAAGGAGCGCCCATAAGGTATAGCGGTGTAATTGTCAAGGCCTTTGATGGTTCACGCAAAACGGTTATTGGTGAAGTGGACCTTCTAGTTAAAATAGGTTCGAGTGATTTTCAAATTACTTTTCAAGTAATGGATATCCACCCGGCCTACAGTTTCTTGTTGGGAAGGCCATGGATCCATGAGACAGGAGCAGTTACCTCAACTTTGCACCAGAAGCTCAAATTTGTGAAGAATGGCAAGCTAGTGATTGTTGCTGGAGAGAAGGCATTGTTGGTTAGCAACGTGTCATCTTTCTCTTATGTGGAAGCTAAGGATGAGGTTGGAACTCCATTCCAAGCCTTATCTATTGATGTTGAGAAGAGAGTTGGGGCACTTATGTCCTCATTAAAAGATGCTCAAAAGATTGTGGAAGAAGGCAATGTCGATCAGTGGGGGCGCATGGTAGAGGTCTCCGACAACAAAGTCAGAACCGGTTTGGGGTTCTAGAAAGGTTCATCAACTGCAAGGTCTGAAGATATGCAACTTAGTTTCCGTGGCGGAGGGTTCATTCATGGCAATGAACAACACTTAGTTGTTGGGATAGGGGATGACGAAGAGGAAGACTGCACCAATTTTATGACGCACGAAAAGACTTGCAACAATTGGACTGCTGTTGATATTCCTGTTATTTTGCATCAATCTAGGTAATTGCTTTTATATGTTTTAAAATCCTTCTCCTATGCCTAAGGGAGAATTGAACATTGTTTGGGCATTTTCAAATTGATCATCAATAAAATTAATTCTATTCATCCACATCTACGATGTTTATTTTTACTTTTTGCTTTATTCTGAAAATGGTAATCACGAAAAACATAAATAAACAATATAATTGTCCATCTGCATAATATTTGGTCACAAATTCACTTCTCTAAAATCAAAATATCAAATCATTATGCAGGTTGGTTCCTAACCCCATTGAATACAATGATCCTTCTCCTTCTCCAAATTTTGAATTCCCTGTGTTTGAGGCTGAGGAGGAAAGTGATGTAGAAGTGAGTGACGAATTATCTCGTCTTCTTGAGTAAGATGAAAAGACCATTCAACCATTCGAAGAGCAAGTCGAGTTAGTCAATTTGGGTTCCGAGGATGATGTGAAGGAAGTCAATATTGGGTCTCGACTGTGTCCAGAAGTCAAGAAGGGGTTGATTGATCTTCTTCGAGAGTATTCAGATGTGTTTGCTTGGTCCTATCAAGACATGCCTGGTTTGGATTTCAAGATTGTGGAGCATAGATTGCCATTGAAGCCAAAATGCCTGCCAGTCAAGCAGAAGTTGAGAAGAACGCATCCTAATATGGCTGTGAAGATCAAAGAGGAAGTGAAGAAGAAGATTGATATCGGTTTCCTTATAACCGCTGAGTATCCGCAATATGTGGCCAATATTATGCATGTGACGAAGAAAGATGGAAAAGTATGCATGTGTGTCGACTATAGAGATTTGAATAAATCCAGTCCGAAAGATGATTTCCTTCTACCACACATTGATATGTTGGTAGACAATACTGCTAAATTCAAAGTCTTTTCGTTTATGGATGGATTTTCCTGATATAATCGGATCAAGATGGCACCCGAAGATATGGAGAAGACCACATTCATTACACCTTGGGGAACATTCTGTTATAGAGTGATGCCTTTCGGTCTAAAGAATGTTGGTGCGACTTACCAGAGAGTAATGACTACTCTTTTTCATGATATGATGCATAAAGAGTTTGAAATATATATCGATGACATGATTCCTAAATCTATTAATGAAGAGGAACATGTTTAACATTTGTTGAAGCTATTCCAGTGTTTGAGGAAATATAAACTCTGCTTGAATCCCAATAAGTGTACTTTAGGTGTTCGTTCTGGTAACTTATTGGGATTTATTGTCAACGAGAAGGGTATTGAAGTTGATCCTGCCAAGGTCAAAGCAATACAAGAGATTCCTGCGCCTAAAACTGAGAAGCAAGTCAGAGGTTTTCTCGGCCGCTTGAATTATATTTCCAGATTCATTTCCCAAATGACTGCCACATGTGCGCCTATATTCAAGCTTCTTCGGAAAGATCAGTCTTGTGATTGGACTGAAGATTTCCATAAAGCTTTTGACAGTACCAAGGAATATTTGCTTGAACCTCCGAATTTGTGTCCACCTGTTGAAGGAAGACCGTTGATCATGTATCTGGTTGTGCTTGATGAGAGTATGGGTTGTGTTCTTGGTCAGCAAGATGAGACTGGAAAGAAAGAATTTGCAATCTACTACCTCAGTAAGAAGTTCACCGACTGTGAGACTCGGTATTCCATGCTTGAGAAAACTTGTTGCGCATTGGCTTGGGCTACTAAGCGTCTGCGCCAATATATGTTAAATCATACCACTTGGCTGATATCCAAAATGGATCCAATCAAGTATATATTTGAAAAGCCTGCTTTAACTGGCAGAATTTCCCATTGGCAGATGTTGTTATCAGAGTATGATATCGAATACCGATCTCAGAAAGCAATCAAAGGTAGTACCTTGGCTGACCATTTGGCTCACCAACCAATTGAAGATTACCATTCAGTGCAGTATGACTTTCCTGATGAAGAGATTTTGTACTTAAAAATGAAAGATTGTGATGAACCATTGCTTGAAGAAGGGCTAGAACCTGGTTCCCGTTGGGGCATTGTATTTGATGGAGCTGTTAATCAATATGGAAATGGCATTGGGGCAGTGATTATTACTCTCAAGGCACACATATACCATTTACAACTAGATTGACTTTCAAGTGTACAAACAACATGGAAGAATATGAAACTTGCATTATGGGGCTTGAAGATTCATGTTCCTCCGACACTATTGAATGTTATCTCTTTCCCATGGCCTTTCTCCATGTGGGGAATTGATATGATTGGGATGATTGAACCCAAAGCTTCGAATGGACATCGTTTCATTTTGGTGGCAATTGACTATTTCACAAAATGGGTTGAAGCGACATCGTAGGCAAATGTGACCAAGCAAGTTGTTGTAAGGTTTATCAAGAATCAGATTATATGCCGTTACGGTGTGCCAAGCAAGATCATTACTGATAATGGATCGAATTTGAATAACAATATGATGGAAGCTCTTTGCAAAGACTTCAAGATTGCACATCATAATTCTTCTCCCTACAGACCCAAGATGAATGGGGGTGTTGAAGCTACGAACAAGAACATTAAGATCATTCAGAAGATGGTTGTCACATACAAGGATTGGCATGAGATGCTCCCATTTGCTTTGCATGGGTATCGTACATCCATCCGCACTTCAATAGGGGCAACCCCTTTTTCTCTTGTATATGGTATGGAAGCAGTGCTCCCCGTAGAGGTTGAGATTCCTTCATTACGTGTGCTTATGGAAGCCAAGTTGACTGAGGTTGAATGGTGTCAGACCAGGTATGATCGGTTGAATTTGATTAAAGAGAAGAGATTGACTGCCATGTGTCATGGTCAGTTGTATCAGCAAAGGATGAAGGAAGCTTTTGATAAGAAGGTCAGACCTTGTGTGTTTAGAGAAGGTGACCTTGTGCTCAAGAAGATTTTATCATTCAAACCAGATTCTAAAGGAAAATGGACTCCTAATTATGAAGGCCCATATGTTGTTAAGAGAGCCTTTTCAGGTGATGCATTGATCCTTACAACTATGGATGGTGAAGAGTTCACTCGTCTTGTGAACGCAGATGCAGTCAAGAAATACTTCGCCTAAAAAAAAGAACGGCTCGCTAAGTTGAAAACCTAAAAGGGCGGTTTAGGCAAAAATGAGCGTCTTGGTGGATTGAAAACCCGAAAGGGCGATCCAGGCAAAAATTAGAGACATAAAATTGAAAGAATTTCCCGATAAGTTGAGTACCACACCCTGGGGCAACTTATGCAAAAATTAGGGATTATGGCAAGTAACTGCATTCTGCTGATCCTCAGTATTTTGAAAACTTGATTGAGCACAAGGGTTGACATCAATTCATTACCCCGACGGAGGTCGAGAGCATAATGGACATCAAGAGTAGGTAGAAGGATTAAGGATCATTTGTATTCAATGTAACCCTTTTCCATTTAAATTACCATTTTCAACTTTGTAAAAATCTATGGAGTCTTGTCATTTACAGACTACCATTCTATCAAATAAAGATGAGCTTTTATCCAATTGTTTCTACTCTTATTTATTTCAGCCAATAGTTTAAATTTTATTATGATCATTTTTTGAAAATTTAAAATTTTTAAAGTTTTTTTCTTAAAACATATAAAAGAAAGGACTTTCCAAGGCAATTAAAGGAAATATCAACAACACTCTGATGGATAACAAGTCCTTGAGTGCGAAACATCAGAGCTTCCCCAAGCAATTAACCCTTCGGGTATCCCTAGACGATTGTGTTGATTCAGTTCCTCGGCGAAATTTTTGATTCCCCAGTAGAGCTCCGTTCCTTTTTCTTAGCTGAGTTGGTTGATTCAAGTACCCTGCGACTTGTCTCCCTCGACAAAGTTTCTGCCTTCCCCAGTGGAGTTTGGTTTCCTTCAGCAGAAATGGTTGATCTCCCTAGTAGATCGCATTGGTTTCCCTGCCCATCGTTGTATTGGGGTATTCGTTACGTTATGGTTTATTGGCTAAACCAAAAGTAAACCTACAATTCGAGTCGCCACCGCACTTTTATTTGTCCAAAGGAAAGGCTAAAAAGCGAACACAAGCCAAGTAAGAAGTTTTATCAAATCAAAAACTAATGAAAATGTCAGAGATCTAGGTAAGGGGGTTGGTTGTGTGGGAAGGTTTTAAGCACCCAAAACATCCTTAGTACTCTAAGGGAGCCCTTTTTGCAAATGTGTGGTGTAGGTTGGTATTTGTGAAAATATGTGCAAAGGATTGGGGGGATGAGAAGAGAATTTATATTTACAAATTTCTTGTTGGAATGGATGAACCCATTGCCTACGTACCATCACAAAGGTAGGATCAAAACCTCGTAGTTCGGGGTAAAAATCTCAAAAGATTGGTGAATTGATTTGATCAAAAGCCTTAAGGTCTTTTGTTATCAAAGGGAGAAAACTCAATGTAAACAAACAATCCACCATGTGAGAAGAGCTTCAACATACTAGTGAGGGGTTAACCCTATAATAAGTATGGAAGACTTATAGTCCAATCACTAAGGATAAGGTGAGGTTTACATCAACCACTATGATAACTCAAATCTATGACTAATGTTTATGAAAAGGTTTTAGCAAAGGTGGCCATTGGAACCACAAAAATAACTTGAAGTGAGTTATATTTACAACTTAAGTGTATTTAAAAAGTGAAGTCAAAATGGAATTAAGATTCATTCACAATGAGTATTAATGAAAAGATTTGAAAAGTCAAAGGCATAAGGCCTAGGTTTCTAATTTGAAAACAATGTCAAAGTTTGCACAAAAAAGAGTTTGGCTTGGGTTAGAGTGAGGAGAAGAAAAGAAGGGCTAGTCTTAAAGCATACAAAGATGAGAGAAGAGATAAAACCCTTGGAGTTCCTTTTCTTGAAATCATAGAGATGATTCAAGATGCTCATTTCCTTTGGAATTAGCAAGCAACAAGCAATCAAAACAAATATACATTCAAGCTCCTAGGATCTCCATTTGGCTTGTATCTCATAACTTGTCTACTCATGACAATGGTCTTTCTTACCATCTCAAGATGGAATCCCTATCACACAAGAGAAAACATCAAAAAGTTCATAAAGGCATGAGTTTAGATTAGGGGGTCCTTTGAAGTCAACTTTAAGATTTAGCACTCTAAAGACATGAAGCCTAGTTGCTCTTCAACAAGTTTAGCATTCTAAAGGCATGAGGCCTAGTTGCTCTTGGTCTCCTTTAAGCATAGGTAAGTCCTAATTCTAAGTCCTTTCTCCTTTTTGAATTGGGTCACACAAACAAAGACAAAACAACCACAAAGCAACAATATATTTATATAAAATAATGAGCTCAAATGAGCAAAAGGAAAATGACATAAACATAAAATATGTGCTCAAGTGAGCAAAGGGAAAAAAGCAATATGAATAAATAAGCAAGAAGTAAATTGCATTAAAGTAAATTGCAAGAAATTAAATCCAATTAAAGTTAGTAATCAGTGGTTATGTTAGTGTGTCATAAGACAATTTAGCGCTATGTTAAGCAATCGTAAGTGGACTAATGTAGTAGTCACACCTATCTGAGGCCGGTCAATAAAACTATAGGCAAATAAACACAAGTTAGAGATCATGACTAGTAAGCCAAGCTCCTACAACTTTCCATGCCAAAAGAAAAGAGGAAAGGCCTTGTATGGACTTTAGATTTTTTGCTTGACCAAGTAGCAACCTATCTTGGACACAAAGCAACTCACTTGATCATGGACCAAGTTGAATTTGATTTGGATCAAAGAAGGTTAAACCTCTCATATGTCAAGACCAACCATAAGACATTAACTCATTGGCCAAAATAAAAAGAAATGAGATGAAGATGAAATGAATAAAAGGAGAATTCAAATGTCAAATACAAATGGTCAAAAGTGAATCAAATCATCATCAACCAATGTAGAACAAAAGAGGAATGAAGATTAAAAGTCAATAAGTCAAACATATTTTTTTGGTATTTTTGGAATTAAAATAAATGAAAAATTAAAATGAACAAAATATGGTCAAACCTCAAATTCAATTCAAATCAACTTCAACAAGTCCAATTAAATTCTCATAGGTCTAATATGGTCAAACAAGGTTTGACAAATTTTCTCAACAATTTTTGAAACCAGAAACTATTTAAAATCAATTAAAAAACAATGAAAAATAACACAAATGAATTAAAATCTCAAATAAATCTCAAATCAATTAAGAAATTGATGAGACTATTTTTCATCAACTTATCATGATCTATATGTGGTAAGAAAATATTTTTGGATTTTTCAGATATCAAAAAGTATTTAAAGTGAATTAAAAACTATTAAAAACCAAATAATTCACAAAAAATATTAAATGAAGCCACAAAAATAATAAAAAATCAACATATGAAACTAGATTTTTCAAGAAAAACTTTGCCATTGGTCTCATATTTTTGTGACTTCAAATAAAATATTTATGAATTTTTGAAAATAAAAGGAATTAATGAAATTAAAACAGAAAAAAGAAAATCAGGAAAAATCCAGCGCCACATGATCCTTTCATTAATTGACGTGGCATGATCACACAGCTTAGAAGCGCTGGTGCACGAAGGACCTTGGTCAAGCGCGCCACAAAAGGATTTAAAACAAGTCAACATAACACACGACCATGATTAAAACGTTTGAGAGAGATCCAAGGGATCAGAAGCTCCCACGTGGGGATGGTGGTGGAAACCACCATCTTCTCCGGCCAGCTAACTGTTTCTGGCCACCACGCCCAGGTTTTTCAACCTCAATAAAAATAAAAACTAAGGATATCAAAATGAAGCTGGGGTGAAGTACATGACCCCTGTAACCTTGGATCTTCCTCAATGTTTCTATTTAGAGAGAAACAAGAGGTTGAAGATCATGGTGTTTGATCTGAAATGTCATGATTCATGAAATTAAGACCACCACTGGCCTGCCTCTTGTTTGAGGACTTTAGAAAAAAGTTCAAACTCAAGCAATTCACATTGTATTTCAAGATCCGGATCAAAATAGTTTGGTGATATACCTCTAAAATGTAGCTTTGAACAGCACGATCTCTCCATGCTTTTGATCCAAATTTGATCTGGAGATGTAATGATGATGCAAGGCTAAGGAATTAAGACGTGAAGATCAACTAAGGATGTTGAAATTCAAGCTTGAAATTAAGAAATGAAAACTGAAATTCCTTTGAGTGAGGGTGAGGTTTCAATCCAGCAGAGTTTCAGATCTCCTTCAGGTTCCATTTTGAATGAGGAAGAGCTTCTATTTATAGTTGAGCTTGATGCAATGAGGAGTTATACTCGTGTGCATGAGAATTGGATCTTTCATGCATGGGCATGTAAAGGCGCTTGCAAAGCCCAAGAATGAATGGAAATGCATGTTGAAGTCATATTGAAGTGAATTGGACGTGCACAAGTCCTGGCATTAGCTTGCATTTCAAGTTATAAAGTGAATTGCACAAATGGACATAAACATTCATCTCTTCGAAACTCCCACATGGAGAATCCAAAAATGGTCATGTGAGTAATGGTTGGAAATCTCTTGAGATAAGGAACAAAAATCATGTTGGGCAAAAATTCATTTGGAGTTTTGAAATTTATGAAAACTGGCTTTGAAGTTAGGGGTACAAAACATGTCTAGGTTCCATTTGAAAAATTTTGCCAAAAGTGAGCAACTTCAAGCCCTTCTGTTTCAATGATGCATGCCTCAAATGGAATGGTATCCAACATCAAAGTTGTAGATCTAGTCAATATGATAAATTTAGACTTAAATTTTGAATCATTTGGAATTTTCATGAGAACGTTATGCGAACTTGAAGTTGGACATTTTTCAAATTCAATGGTTTTGGTCCAAAGTGACCTATACTGTTTTGTATTATCACATGTGTTTATTTTGGGATTATGAAATTTTTTCCAGCATAACATTTGAGGTAGACATCTTATGCTTTCCAAAGCAATTGGTCTCACCTCAAAATCATAAAAAATAAGGAAGTTAGGTCTTTGGGAAGTTTACCCATAGTTAGGGTTTCAGTCAAAATGACCTATAATGTTTTGACATGAATGATGACCTTACAAGTTTCAAATGTATTTTTGATGAACATTAAAGTTGTTCATATGGTTCTTAAGAACAGTTTTTCTCTTGGGGTCATCTTCATTTGACAAACACATCGCAAGTTATGTCTCAGTGATCCTCAGTTTAGTCAGATGACTTGACTGGTCAACTTCTCAAGGCCAAACTTCAAATCTTGATGAATGAATGATTGAGGATACTCACATAGGCTCATATATGCATAAACTAATGAATTAAAGAACTTCCCTTGATTTAATTTAATCATAGGTTGAGGTTGCTTCATGAGCAAGGCACAGTCAATGCATAGTTGAATTAGGGTTTCCTTGGGAAACAATCCTCAAGCCCTTTGGGTTATCTTGATAAAATTGGAAAATTGAGATAATTGGGAGTCATATATGATGATTAGGAACTTTGTGGACCATTTTCATGCTTTTTCTTATCTTCATCTAGCCATTTCAAATGAGCTTAGGAGCCTCCTAGGAGCATAGGAGCACATGATCACTTGAGCTTCAAAACAAAAAGAGTTAGTGACATATTTTTGTGCTTTTGGTTAGTAAACAAATAATAAAAGCAATAATGTACAATAAAAGCATGCTTGGTGATCTCAAACCACTCACACAAGTCCCACCCCTAGGGTTAAGGAGCCAAACATGCTATGATCTTTGAGGCAATGCATTGAGCAAATGATATGATGCCATGATGGATCTTAGGGTCAAAATTAGGGTCTTACAGATGCCCCTATTTTAGGTCATTCTAGCCGGAGATATGAAGGTTAAAATCTTCGTCTCGACGAGGTAGAATGGGCTTAAATAATAACAAACAGACGAATTTTGGTCCCTAAGAGACCTCATGATGCAAAATGTATGCATGCAAAAATAAAATCTTCATGGTGAATATTTGCCACGAAGGGAAGAAAACAGGAGAAACTGAAAAATTTGTAGGAATAACACACTCACTAGGGACACAAAGACTCTGGGGAAATAGGGTAAAAAATGCGTGAGCAGGTCACGATTTGAAAACTTGCTGAGAGCCACGAAGGGATTCCAGGAAAATAAAACGATGGAAAGACTCGAGCTGACGCAAAGATGCATGTATTGGGGAATATGCCAATACAGCGAAACTATCCACAAAGGATACTTCGGATAAAAATCCGGACTCAGACGAGGATGTCCACAACAGGACTCAGTTGAGGAAGGAACAACGAGATATCACCGATTACTGGGTATTGGGTGAGAGAACAACATGCTCAGGGAGAAAGAATATCTAAGATCGGTATAAGGGTGAGAGATATCACTAATCCGAAACATCTGAGGAGGACCCAAAAGGCACATCTCAACTCAGGAAAATCTGACTCCACAGGGGACAAAAAGTCATAACTAGGAGGAGAACAAAGGAACACCAGGGATACCGGTTACTGGGCATATAATAGGTGACCAACCAGGCGTGAATTGGGAACATATCCAAGACACTCATCATCGGAAAAGAGGGCTGAAAAAGCATACTCGTTTTACAGGATGGACATTCGATTTCACAAGGAAATACGAATCTTACTCGACTGGGGAAGAACAAAGTCTTCGACTGAAGAGTGCATGAGATACATTATCTATTACCGTCATAACGTAGATAACATAATCGCATGGAAGATTATCCACAACTGGTTACTGGGTTAATAAAGGATCAATCGACCAAAAAGAAAGGGCATCGGGATACCTGTTACTGGGTATAAAATGATGACCAATCAGAAGGAGAAACAATCATTACCAAATAAGGGTAAATGAAAGATGACTCACGGGGGATAAATTGCTTGACAAAAGCAATCATCCAAGAGAGATATCACCGGTTACTAGGTGGTATACTCAAAAACGAAGGAATATCAATACCGAATATTGGATAAAGATAACCAACAAGGAGGGGATTACATCTACCGGTTACTGGGTAGAAAACCACAGAAATAGAACTTACAACTACCAGTTACTGGGTAGGAGGCCACAAAGTTCACTGGGGAAAAGATGGACAATTACTGGTTATTGAGCAATTGAACAACTAAACCTTAGTGAACTGCAGGGGAATAACAAGAAGGGAGTCAATCTAGGAATAAACTAGAGAGACACACAATCAAACAAGACTCAACCCAATGAGGGTATAACTCAGGGGAGTAATTCCATCCCAATACACACTTGGGGAGGAAACTGAAACAATAATCATCCACGAGGACACAACTCAGTGGGGAATAAAGAAGGAAAGATAGACACTTTCTGCCTAAAAGGCTGACTCTATATGGAGACATCAGACACAAACATCTGTTTGGGGAAGAATATTTCACCAATAGCAGGAGATAACAAGCAAAGGTATATGGAAGAGAATGCAACATGAATATCTGAATTCTATGATTATGCATGTATATGAGTGGTTTATGTATGATTAATGCTGACAAACAGACACATCTAACACAAACAGGCTCAAGAGTCATGAATGGACATCCGGTATAACATCTCAAAAGAGAAAAGCCAGGCCCACAGGAGCAACTCAGCTCTGGTGAGGAACGTCAAATATCAAGAGACACAGACCACAGCTGGGGATAGGCAAAGTCACAACTGGGGAACATGCAGAGTTATTTCCTCAGATTGTCGGGGATATTCCAACAATTTTCGGGGACCAGGTGACAGGATATTGATAAGGTCTTTCGTAGAAGAAACTCTACTGGGGAACTTATCGAGGAAATGATGTGAAACTCTATGGAGAACAACCACTAAACAACTATTCATTAATCAAAACACTCCCTTCTAGATGTGGGAGAGACATCTTTGCTAAGGGGAGAGAGAACCATTTCCTCCGCTGGGGAAGGAAATAACACATCTTCCTCATCACCGTCCGATACAAGAAGAAATCTTCAATCATGGAGGGGATACAGATGTTAAGGTAGAACCAGGCAACTCCATTGGGGATGGACTGTAGGTGACCCAACTGGGGATAGTCTGTTATGAGCAACCCTACTGGGGATGAGCTGTAAGCCAACCTGCTGGGGATAACTACAAGTACCTCTGGAAGAACTGTCCTGACTGAGGGAATCGGAAGTGAATCCTTCGTTAACACGTGCCATGCTGGGGATGAGAAGGGGAATAAACCCTTCACCAACTTCTCTAGGCAACTACTGCTAAGGAGATATCTGAAAGATAGCTTTGCAGGGAACACATGCTTACTCTGCCGAGGACTTCTACTCATACTGGGGGAAGACCAACTTCCTCGTGAATAGGTAGCATATCAATTTTTATCAATTTATAAGGGATTTTAGGTCAGTCCACACAAGGGATGACAACCATATAATTGATAAAACACAAATGATAGTGCCTGATATAGAGATATACACATCTCTAAAAGATCGAGGCCAAAACTCCAGACTCTCTGGGGATCTGATAATGTCTTATTCTTTCTGCGCTCGCTGTGGATACAACCTGAAAGATGATGAAGAGGATACAAACATGCCAGAATATGAACAAATGTCTTACCCTTTGGAGATCATACTATCCTTGGGAGAGCACTGAAGACGTTCCAACTATCTTTTCAGTCATTGTGCATGTTCACTTTGTTTAAAAATAGTTTATAAAAACTTTATTTGTTTAAAACAATGATATTTATCAATTAAAGCATGCAAACATTTGTTAATCAGAAACAAATAAGAGTGCAAATAATTGGATAAAGGCTCAAATTTATTTAATAGAATGGTAGTCCGTGTAGCACCTCAAATTTGCACCTATCATTGTACATACATTCTCATATTAGGTCATAACATAACATGGTCCACTGCATAACATTGCATTGTCCCTTTTGCTCAAGTGGAAGCCATTCAGAAGAATTAGGTCAAACTGGTCAGGAGGTCAGTCAATCAAGCAAGCAAGTACAATTTCCATTGAGCCAAGGCCCTAGGGTTGGTCCAACATGTTCACATGACCTAGGGGTCCTTTTGAAGTGATTTGGTCAAGGATTGGATGCTCAGAAGTCATCAGTCAATGCACAGTCCATCAGAAACCCTAAAAAGTCAACCATGGTCAACTGGGCCTGATTTTATGGTTTTGATGGTGAGATTTGGTTTGAGAGGGCTCATTCATGTCCATATAGGCCTCATATAACATGTCAAACATCATCATGGACGAATTTGAAGCCAGACAAGAAATTTCCAAAAATAGAAACTTGACCTGTAATTGAAATTTGCCAAAAATGGAAACTTCTTGATCCTAAACTTACATCATGATACAAGCTTCAAATTAATTTTTGCCCAACATGAAAGTTGAAGATCTTGTTCTCCAATTTCCAAAAAGTCCAAGAACACTCAATTCCCATGTATGGTTGGCAAGTTATGATCAAATCATTTTCAGAAATTTTTGAACTTCAAAAGGCCATATCTCTCAAACCATTTGGCCAAATTGGGTGGGGTTTTTCGCAACAAGTCACATTTGATCCCCTCTTTCCAAATATGTAACCATCATTCATCAAAACATCATAGATCAAAATGACATTTTTGAACTTACTTGAATTAATTTCAAGTGAGGGTGAAATTTGACTTTTTGAAATAATCATTTTTAATCATTTTGGCCAATTGGGAATGTTCTGAAATGACATTTGAGTCATGTTACAAGGCCCAATTCGAGCTGCAGCCTCTTGCACCTCACCACTTAAGTAAAAATGCAAATTAGCAAAACTTCTCATTAAACCAAATTGTGATTAACATTCACTTAGCAAACCTTAAACAGAAGTATATATGTCCATTTTCTGCCAAACAGAAGCCCTAGCAGCCACTCTTACCAAAACAGAAATTCATCTCTCTCAAAAATCACCATTTCCTTCATTTTGGATTTTCTGTTAAAAACTCCAAAGAAGCCCGAACTTGCTTGCTCGTTCCATCCTTAACCATCATATTGGAAGCATTTTTAGGCCATGAATCTTAACTGTAACCAAAGAAAACCACTGCTACATCAAGCACTCATCAATGGCAGATTGGGATTGAAGCAAAACCAGGCACTCTTGAGCTAAACTTCTTCACTCATCCATCATTTGGAAGCTTTGTGTGCATCTGTTTTGAGCTTGCATCACCAAACAACAACTGTTTCTCCATTTTCTTCAAGAACAAGTAAGATTTCGATTTCCACCATTTGCTAAACCATGACATGCTTCTTATAGATCCTTGCATGCTGATTCTTTTGAGTTTTGAATCGTGTTGAATGGTTGTTTGTGCTGAGAGAAATCTAGTTTTAAAGTTTGTTGTTCATATTTGTTTTTACTCGATTCATGATGCTGGGCTTGATTTAATGTAAATGGCTTTTAGAATGTTGATGTGTGATGTTTAATGGTCATAATGATGTATCCAATTTGTATTTCTGGGCAAATTTATTTTTCGAGTTGTTGATGAAGATGAAGGCACCACTGTTCATAAAACCCTAAATTGCTTTGTCTGCCCAGATTTCTGTTCACGTGTGTGCATGCGTTTTTACTGTTTCATTGCCAACAGCCAATCACGTTATTTCCTTTCCATGGCTAATGCGCTGCGTTTTGATAAGTGGCCCTGGTATTTACAAAATTGCCACCGGCCGTGCCCCTTGTCCCATTGATTTCATGTTGTTTTATTTTTTATATTTCATTTTTGATCACTATCTTACAAAAATCATATCACATTCATTTTAAATCCAAATTTCATGGGAATTTTTGCATTGTGTTCATCTGGATCTCTAGTTTATTATCATATTTTTCCTGATTTTTTGGATAAGTGGATTTTAATTGGTATTAGGGTTTTGTTCATGTGCTCATATTTTGTACCTTTTGCCAAAACATTTGTGAAATGATGATGCATTATCCATTGGCCTTGAAATTTTTCGTGCATAAACTAGACACATCCATGGTGTTTTGGTATAGAGTTTATGAATTTATCATCTCTGGTCATTGAGTTATGATTTTTTGAAGTAGGGTGTGACAATTTGTGTCACACCATTGATGTGCAACTTGATGATTTTTGATACCATGCTTCTTGACCTCAAATTGCTTTGAATTTTTGCATGATTGAACTTATGTATGTCTAGTTTACATGTGATTTTTATTGGAATTGTTTGTGGCATTTCCTATTTGTTTGAGATTTTTCTCCCCTGTTTGGTCTTATGTTGACTTTTTGTGACACATGCTCCCATTTGTTTTGTGAAATTCTCATACATTATTGGATGGACATGAATTTTTACATGTGATTAGTAGACATCTTAAGCTTTGCCATGGTGTTAGTCCCATTCATTTATCATTTGCTATCACTGATTTATGATTTATTCAAGTTGGTGCATGTTTGGTTGACTTCTTTGAGCATGTTTGGAATTGCCTTGCCTTTCTGATTTTCATTGACCACTTTCTACTTGTCCAAATGAGTTGAAATTTGACATGCTTACCATTCTATGGGTTGTGTTTGACCATGATTTATTTGATGATTTTTTGGAAATGTTTGAGATTGGTTTTGAGTTAAGTCTTGCTGTTGACTTCTATGAGCTTCCATATGCCATGCTTTGACTTCTTCTGCTTATAAAATGATGATGATGATTGATATGAATGTGAACCCAATTGAGTTTGTTTCTTGATTGTTTGAATATGATTTTGATTGGATTTCACTCGCTGTTTTGACTTTCTCATCCCCTTTTGACCCTAGGCTTGCCCTAGTGGTCCTGTTACTTACATTTGAGTTCATGTTTTCAGGTTAAGCAACAATTACCCAATGAGACCAATACAAATTGGTTGAGTGTGCTTGTTTATCATGACTAATCTATTTGTTTTGTAGGTTGCTTGGCTCACATGCCTTGAACCTTATGCATTGCACATTTATCTGCTTGTGTTGACTGTTAACCTTTGTTCCATTCTGATTTAACTTTGACTTGTATACTAACTGTGCTTGACTGATTTCACGTACTTTAGTTGCTTTCAGTTCCTTGTGAACTTTGCTTTGCTTTGCTTAAGAGCAATTTGCATTGAGGTATAACTTCTTTACTTCATGTAGTCTGGAAGACCTGGCCTGTTACTTGGCCAGGCAACTGTCTGAAGTCCTCCTTAAGAGGCAATGTTTGTGACTGTTTACATTTGTCCCTGTACATATTCAAAGACCTCCTAAGTGAAGAGGCAATTGGCAGAACCCAAGGGATATGCAACCTATCCCCTGCTATTCTGTGTGTCATCTGCTTTGCTCACACCACTGTGTTGATGCATTGCAGATACAAACCCAAGATCTTGTACAATTGTACAGTTGAGTCAGTTTTAAATGTGTAGAAGGGTTCCCACTTTCTGAACCCACACATTCTTGTCTTAAGCTCTCCCAGGCCAGGGATAAGAGCTGTGAAGTCTTATCTTCACTCACCTTTCATCTGCTTCACCTTAGCCCCTCAATGGCAAGGTTAAGAGCTAACATTACCCAGTTCCAGTGGTTTGTTTGTTGAGGTTGATATGACCCCTTGACTAAAACCTAGCCTTGATGTTTGAGCCCCTTGTTGGTGTGTTTATTTCATGCTGTATGTGCTTGTGTGGTGTGATTGTATCCCCTAGGTTTGTTAGACTCCGTGTAGTCTCGTTTGCATGTCAATTAAGGTAGCACGGTTCCTTCGTATAGGACTTCCTTTCTTGCTTGAGCTTTCCTAAAACACAAACAAACATTATTCCCTCTTAAGGATACGTTAACTCCTTCTACTACAGGTGAGTAAGTCTCCAAAGGTCGAGCATCAGGTAGATTGCGCAGTGACGTTGTCCACTTAAAAAAACACAAACCAACGGGAATAGTTTAGCCGAACTACGACAACTCTGATTCTCATGTCCAGATGAGATACGTAGGCACGAGATGCGATGTCTTGTCGAGTTTGACTAACAACTAACACTAATTCTCTTCTCTCGCCCTCGTTGCGATTGAGACCTCCCCTTTCTCTTGCCCTAGTTGCAATCGAGACCCTTCTTCTTCCTGTGCAAGTTAGGTTAGGTGTGGCTTGCTTCCTGTGCAAGTCATGTTTAGGATAGGCTTGCTTCATGTGCAAGTTAGCTAGAAACCTTAACTTAGGGACGACTTTGCATGACAACATCTAGGCTCGAGTCGTAGTCTCCCTAGTGTTGTGTCTCCCTCTGTTATCTGGTTAGGCTAGTCCTTTGTCCCTGCGTAGGGGAACTACGTCGCCCTGATCCTCATACCAGATGAGGTACGTAGGCAGGAGATGAGCAGATCTCTCCGGGCGCCTTTTTTCTTTTTTTTGTGTGTGTTTGGCAACTATTAGGCTCGAGCTCTAGTCTCCCTATTAGTTTGTCCTTTCAACCTTTGTGTTCCTTCTGACGTCTCAGCGTCTCTTTTTGTTTGCGTGGCAACTATTAGGCTCGAGCTCTAGTCTCCCTATTAGTTCGCGTGTTCGTCCTGTGTCCCTCCGTAGGGGAACTACGTCGCCCTGATCCTCATACCAGATGAGGTACGTAGGGAGGAGATGAGCTGATCTCTCCGGGCGCCCCTTTTTCTTTTTCCACCTTTTGTCTTCAACCCTTCTGTGTGTGTTGTTGTGTGCTTGGAAGCTGATGTAAGTCCATCGAGTGGCATTCGGGTTCCAGTGTGTGTTCTGGTTCGGATGCTGATGTAAGTCCAGTGATTGGCATTCAGGCTCCATGTTTGCCTTTGCCTGTGTTTGTTTGTGTGCGTGTTAGCCGAGCTACGAATGCTCTGATTCTCCTTCGTCCAAAGGAGATACGTATGCATAGGATGCGACATCCTAGCGAGCATGTGTCGTTTCCCCAGTCCGAACTACTTTGACTCTGATGTCTATGCCTGATAGACTAAGTAGGCCCAGGATGCGATATCCTGCCGAGTCAGTTTCAGTCCTGTCTGTTTTCTTGTGTCTCTTTCAGCCTGTGTAGATGTTTATTTGAGCAGTGATTTTTAGCAACCATTTCCCTTTCTATTGTGCGTGGATCCCGTCGAGTACGACGGATGCGTAGGGGTGCTAATACCTTCCCTTCGCATAACCGACTCCTGATCCCATTCTTCTTGGTCGCGAGACCATGTTTTTTCCAGGTTTACTCTGAGCGTTTCCTTTCCCTCTTTTGGGATAAATAACGCACGGTGGCGACTCTGTTGTTCTTCGTTTCCCGCCGGTTTTTCGCGTGATGCGACAGTCCGCAAATGGCGGGACTCCATGGATCTTTACAAATTTGAAATTGGTGATATATATAGGAAAAAAGGCTACATTGAACATAATGACCATTTCTCCACCAACTCCGAATCCAATGTATTTGAAGCTTCAGTTGACGATGACTGAGCGAAAATCTTTGACAGATGACAACTATAGAACAAAGTCTTGTCGGGATGCAGTTACTTGCCAAATCCCTAATTTTTGCCTAGATTGCCCCAGGTGAGGTACTCAATCTAGCGGGATATATATTCATTTTTTTATGTCTCTAACTTTTGCCTAGACCTCCCTTTCGGGTTTTCAATCCACCGAGACGCTCATTTTTGCCTAAGTCGCCCTTTCGGGTTCTTAACTTAGCGAGTTATTCTGTTTTTATTTTTAGGCGAAGTATTTCTTGACTGCATCTGAATTCACAGGACGAGTGAAATCCTCCCCATCCATAGTTGTAAGCAAGAAAGCATCGCCTGAAAAGGCTCTCTTAACAACATATGGACCTTCATAGTTTGGAGTCCACTTGCCCCTGAAATTAGGCGCGAAAGACAAAACTTTCTTGAGCACGAGGTCACCTTCTTTGAATGCACGAGGCTTGACCTTCTTATCAAAGGCTTTCTTCATCCTTTACTGATACAACTGACCATGACACATGGCAGTTAATCTCTTCTCTTCAATCAAGTTCGACTGGTCATAATGACTCTGAACCCATTCAGCTTCAGTTAACTTGGCTTCCATCAAGACTCTCATTGATGGGATCTCAACCTCCACGGGGAGCACAGCCTCCTTGCCATACACAAGAGAGAAATGGGTTGCCCCTGTTGAAGTGCGGACAGATGTACGATAGCCATGCAAAACAAATGGCAACATTCCATGCCAGTCTTTGTACGTAACAACCATCTTCTGAATAAACTTCTTGATGTTCTTATTAGCAGCTTCAATAACCCCATTCATCTTGGGTCTATAGGGAGAAGAATTATGATGTGTAATCTTGAACTCGCTACACAACTCTTTCATCATCTTATTGTTCAAGTTAGATCCATTATTAGTAATGATCTTATCTGGCACACCATATCGGCATATAAGCTGGTTCTTGATAAACTTCACAACCACCTGCCTGGTCACATTCGCATATGATGCCGCTTCAACCCACTTGGTGAAGTAATCAATAGCTACGAGAATAAAATGGTAACCGTTTGACGCCTTTGGCTCTATCATGCCAATCATGTCAATTCCCCACATGGAGAAAGGCGATGGTGAGGAAATAACATTCATAAGTGTCGGGGGAACATGAATCTTATCCGCATAGATCTGACACTTGTGGAATTTCTTCACATATTTGAAGTAGTCAGACTCCATTGTCAGCCAATAGTATCCTGCTCTAAACATCTTCTTTGCCATGACATATCCATTGGAATGAGTACCAAATGAACCCTCATGGACTTCAGTCATCAACAAGTTTGCTTCGTGTCTATCCACGCATCTGAGCATAACCATGTTAAAGTTCCTCTTATAAAGAACATCACCATTGAGGTAGAAACTGCCAAATAATCTCCTCAAAGTCTTTCTGTCTTTAACAGATGCCCCAGGTGGGTAAGTCTGACTCTGGAGAAAGCATTTGATATCATAATACCATGGCTTATCATTTTTCACTTCTTCAACTGCAAACACATGAGTTGGTCTATCCATGCGCATCACAGTGATATTGGGAACTTCATTCCAATATTTCACAATAATCATTGAAGCAAGTGTAGCAAGAGCATCTGCCATCTGATTCTCATCTCGAGGAATATGATGGAAGTCAACCTCAATAAAGAAAGTTGAAATCCTCCTCGAACAATCTTTGTATGGGATAAGGCCAGGCTGATTCGTCTCCCATCCTCCCTTAATCTGATTAACAACAAGGGCTGAATCACCATAAACATCAAGATGTTTAATCCTGAGATCAATACACTCTTCCAAACCCATAATACAGGCCTCATATTCCTCCATATTATTCGTGCATTTCAAAGTTAGCCTTGCTGTAAAAGGAAAATGTGTGCCCTGAGGAGTAATAGTCACTGCCCCAATACCATTTCCATACTGATTAATAGCACCATCGAACACCATGCCCCATCAGGAACCAGGCTCTGGCCCTTCATCGAGTGTAGGCTCATCGCAGTATTTCATTTTCAAATACAGAATCTCCTCATCAGGGAAGTCGTACTGAACAGACTGATAATCTTCAATTGGTTGATGTGCCAAGTGGTCAGCCAAAAGACTACCTTTAATAGCTTTTTGAGCTCGATACTCAATATCATACTCAGATAACAACATCTGCAACCGGGCGATCCTCCCAGTTAAAGCAGGCTTCTCAAAGATATACTTGATCAGATCCATTTTGGATATCAACCAAGTCATGATTCAACATATACTGGCGTAAGCGTTTAGCGGCCCAAGCCAAAGCATAGCATGTTTTCTCAAGCGTTGAGTATCGAGACTCACAATCAGTGAACTTCTTACTTAAGTAGTATAATGCATACTCTTCCTTCCCTGATTCATCTTGCTGACCCAATACACAACCCATGGAGTCATCAAGCACAGTCAAGTACATAATCAACGGTCTCCCTTCCACAGGCGGGGACAGAATCAGAGGCTCAGACAAATACTCTTTGATATTGTCAAAGGCTTTTTGGCAATCCTCGGCCCAATCATGACGTTGATCTTTCCGGAGGAGTTTGAATATAGGTGCACATGTGGCAGTCATGTGGGATATAAATCTCGAAATGTAAGTCAAGCGGCCAAGAAAACCTCGGACTTGCTTCTCAGTTTTGGGCGCATGCATCTCCTGTATTTCTTTGACCTTGGCAGGATCAACTTCAATACCTCTTTCATTGATAATAAAGCACAATAACTTGTCGGAACGGACTCCAAATGTACACTTGTTCGGATTCAAGCGGAGTTTGTACTTCCTCAAACGTTGGAAAAGCTTCAACAAGTGTTCTACATGTTCAACATCTGTTTTCGACTTTGTAATCAAATCATCAACATACACCTCGATCTCTTTGTGCATCATATCATGGAACAAGGTAGTCATAGCTCGTTGATACGTGGCTCCGGCATTCTTCAAACCGAAGGGCATCACTCGATAACAGAATTTTCCCCAAGGTGTGATGAATATTGTCTTCTCCATATCCTCGGGTGCCATTTTAATCTGATTAAAACCAGAAAATTCGTCCATAAATGAGAAGACATTTAATTTAGCTGTATTCTCTACCAACATATCAATATGTGGTAGAGGAAAATCATCTTTCGTACTAGCTTTATTCAAGTCTTTATAGTCCACACACATTCGGACTTTTCCATCTTTCTTAGGCACATGCATAATATTGGCCACCCATTGAGGATATGTAGAAGTCACCAGAAACCCCGCATCAATTTTCTTATGAACTTCTTCTTTAATCTTCACTGCCATATCAGGATGAGTTCTTCTGAGCTTCTGCTTCACAGGCACACAATCAGGCTTCAACGGCAAGAAACGTTGCACAATATCAGTGTCTAGACCAGGCATGTCTTCATACGACCAGGAAAAGACGTTGACATATTCTCGTAGCAACTCAATCAACCCCTTCTTAACAGACTCTTCAAGGAGTGTCCCAATCTTCACTTCACGGACTCAGTCTTCGGATCCCAAGTTGACTATTTCCAGATTCTCAAGATGCGGCTGAGACATCTTCTCCTCGTGCTCAAGAAGACGGGTAATCTCATCAGGAATCTCTTCAACATCATCTTCTTCTGCCTCAAATACAGGGAACTCAAAGTTGGGAGATGGTGTTGGATCATTGTGTTCAATGGGTTTGATCAACCTGCATAGTGATTTTGAGTATAAAAGAGATTTCAGAATTCAAACAAGGTAAATCATTGTGCAGATGAAAAGATTGATTTTATTCTCTTTTTTAGGGTTTTATGGTGATCACCAATTTCATGAAAAAAGAAAAAAGGAAAAATAATTTGGAAAAACAAACATTTAACATGTTATTATTGATGAATATCATTGTATTAATCAAATTGCCAACAATGTCATCACTTCTCCTTTTGGCATGGGAGAGGGGTTTTCAAACAAAATGAACACATTACGTGGACTTATGGATAACTGTTGGAACATCAACAGCGACCTAATTATTGCAGATTCCGCCCGGTATGACAAAGTTGCCCAGGTCTTCCTCTTCATCATCTTCAATAATGGCAGCAGCTTCCTGATATTCAACTGTGTGGATAAAACCACCACTATGGAACAGCCCACGCTCATTGGAAATACCTGAAGAAGACCATATACCAGCTCGGGATTTGTTATCTTCCAACTTGATCATTTTCCCCAAACCAGTAGTTGCACCAGGCTCAATGGCCAACTTTGCATCATTGTAGGAGACAAATGAAGAAAGTCCTTTCCTTGAAGGCTCAGCAATAGACAAGGCTTGGAACGGATTCCCAACCTCATCTTCAGCATCAATATAGGAAAAGGAAGATAAGTGACTGACCAAGAGAGCCTTCTCTCCCCCTATCACCACCAACTTCTTGTTTTTGACGAACTTCAACTTTTCGTATACGGTGGATGTCACGGCGCCTGCCTCGTGAATCCAGGGTCTGCCAAGCAAACAACTATACGATGGATGGATATCCATGACCTGAAAAGTGATATGGAAATCACTAGGTCCAATCTTGATCGGAAGTTCTAATTCACCGATCACAGTTTTCCGCAATCCATCAAAAGCCTTCACAACCACTCCACTCTGCCTCATGGGAGGCCCCTGGTAAGAAAGTTTAGCCAAAGTGGATTTTGGCAACACATTAAGCAATGATCCTGTGTTCACCAACATATTGGACAAGCAATCATTCTTATTGTTCATAGAAATGTGTAGAGCCAAATTATGGTCTTTTCCCTCCTCGGGAAGATCAACATCACAAAAGCTCAAATTGTTGCAAGCGGTTATGTTTGCAACAATTCTATCAAAGTATTCAATGGTGACATCGTGATCCACATATGCCATGTCCAACACCCTCTGCAAATCTTCACGGTGTGGCTCAGAATTCAACAACAAAGATAAGACAGATATCTTTAATAGAGTTTGTAGCAGCTGATCAATAACATTGTATTCACTCCTTTTGATGAGCCTCAGCATCTCATCATCGTCCTCGCTCAAAATGCCAGACTGGCCAACCAGGACAGGAGCTTTAACAGTTTTATCAACAACAAGGTCAACACCCTTCACAACAGGATTATTTTGAGAAGAAGTCCCCATAGAACCGGCAGAATTATCAACTGTTCTCTTTAAAACATCTTCGTGGGATTTCGTTTGCACCGAGAAAACATGACCACTACGGGTGACACCACTGACGTCTGAGATGCTCACAACAGAGGTTGAGGGAAACAGCACCTCCTTCCCATCTTCCAGCATCACATCATTGTACCTGTAGGGAACAGCCTTGTCTGATGAATATGGGACAGGACCCGCTGGTTTGATTACAAGAATTGGAGATACCTTCTTCTTTCTGCCATCATACTTGACGACAACAGGCTCTGGAATTTTAAACACCGGGGTGATAACATCAAATTTGTCCTTGTCACGATTCTGAAGTATCTCGATCATTCCCTGATCCAGCATCTCTTGGATGTCCTTTCTAACTTGTCGACATCCTCTCTCATTGATAGTGCACACCTGACACCTATCATGGTCATGCTCATAGTGGCTGTGTTCACACATCAGCTTATGCATCTCGACCAAAGATTGCCTTATGTCATTGACATACAGGACTTTATATTTGCCAGGGAAACCTTGGACCATATTAACAACAACCTTCCCATGCTCGGGCAATGGGTTCTTCTTAACATTAGGACCTACGTCCTCGAAAAACAATATTCCGCTTCTTACAAGGTCTTGCACCTTGGTCTTCAATGGGTAGCAATTCTCCACATCATGTCCGGGAGCACCGGAATGATATATGCAGTGTAGTTCAGGCTAATACCACCACTGAGGGTTGGTTGGTATAGCCGGAGGGTCTCGTGGAGTGATCAATTTTCCATCAATTAGTGATGGATAAAGCTCAGCATAAATCATCGGAATCGAGTCAAAAGTTACCCTCTTCCTCTCATAATTGTTGGTGCTGGTGTTATTGTTGTTTCGAGGCTGGTAGGCCTGTTGTTGCGGATGATGTTGTTGTTGATATTGTTGTTGTTGTTATTGATGAACTTCTCTAAAGGCAGGTGCTATATGAGCCACCCGGTGTTGGTTAATAGTAGGGCGCACATTCTTCCTCTTCACAGAGGGCCTTCTTTTAATATGGGAGGACACAACATGTGCCTCTCCCTCCTTTTTCTCCGCAAAGCCCCCATATCTCTTTGCTGAAGAGCCGACTTCCCTGGATAGCCGTCCTTCACAGACCCCTTCTTCCAGTCTCATTCCCATATTCACCATTTCGGTGAAGTCCGAGGGAGCACTGGCAATCATCTTCTCATAGTAGAAAGAGCTCAAAGTCTTCAAAAAGATCTTTGTCATCTCCTTCTCTTCCAGAGGTGGCACTATCTGAGCTTCCAATTCACGCCATCTTTGGGCGTACTCCTTGAAAGTCTCTTTCTATTTCTGGGACATCGCCCTCAACTGGTCCCTATCAAGAGCCATATCCATGTTATACTTGTATTGCTTGACGAAAGCTTCGCCAAGATCGTTGAAAGAGCAGATGTTCGCACTCTCCAGACCCATTTACCACCGGAGCGCAGCACCAGATAAACTATCCTGGAAGTAGTGGATAAGCAGTTGATCATTATCTGTTTGAGTTGACATCTTGCGAGCATACATCACAAGATGGCTGAGAGGGAATGTGTTTCCCTTATATTTCTCAAAGTCAAGTACTTTGAATTTAATAGGGATCTTCACGTTGGGCACGAGGCACAACTCAGCAGTACTTTTACCAAAGAGGTCCTTGCCCCTCAAAGTCTTCAGTTCCTTGCGCAGCTCAAGGAATTGGTATTTCATCTCATCCATCTTTTCATAAACGTCTGGGCCCTCAGATGGCTCAGAATGATACACGGTGTCTTCGCCACGAGGTAAGGTGTGCACAATGGGAGGTGGCACAGAAAAGACCGGGCTAGATGCCGGCAGAGAAGCGAGAGTATGAGAAAAACCCTCAGGCACAAAATTGGCGGGCATTCCCCAAGAGAACCCGGCTGGCATAGAAGGAGCGAAATGGGTTATTGCAGCAGGCACAGTTGAGGTAGCAACCTCATAAATGACATTCCTCGCGGGAGGAGTTGCAGGAGTTGGAGAAGCTTGGCTCTGGGCGGCCAACACTTACTCCGTCCTGGCAGTCAGCCTAGCAACCTCCTCCTTCAATTCCCGATTCTCTTGCTCTAAGTGCTCCATTATCCTCGTCAGATTGGCCATTGTGTTATACCGATGCGTTAGCTTGTCTTCAAAATAAATGAAGAGCAAAGAGTTAGACCACTGATCAAGAGCTCAGAATAAAACTTGCTTATGCATATGATGCATGCAATGTTTGTGCATATGATTTATTTTATCAGATGAACTTCATAGAGATCTATTTGCAAATATTTGAAAATATTAATCTTTTAAGACATATATGGAATACTCATAGCAATAATATTCGGAAAAAAATTTACACCAAAGAAGTAGTACAGTTTTGGTAACCAAATGCAATAGAAGAGAAAAGGAGAGTAGACGTCCTATGGAGCCCTAGAAACAATCGTCCAAAGCTCTCGAGATCAGAAGATAAGCTGCACGAAGCCTCTTCACCTCTCTCTCATAAGTTGCTTCCATATCGGCCTTCTCTTTAGCGAGCCGATCATACTTCCTCTTCCAAAACCTGGATGACTGAGGAAGAAGAGAAGTAACCACATCACCAGGCTCATCAATAACCTGATACTCCAGAAACTCTATCACTGCATCTTTATCTCTAAGCTGCTTAAGAAGTTCCTCTCGCTCACGGACCCATGCACGCGACCGGTCTTCATCTCTCAACTCCTCTACTCCTTGGTTAGCTAGGGTTGAAGGCCCAACCATAACCATAGGGGTAGGTCTCGGGTAATCGTAGGGCATGTGGTACTCAAGATCTCTCTTTCTCACCCAAGCGGTGTAGGGTTCCAAAGCAATGCAATTCTTCGGACCAAGCTCTTTCCTTCCCTTCCTATGAACTTTGTGCCAGGCGCGGACCATACTCTCTTTCAAGTTCTAGGGATCTTTACCCTCTTGAAAGAACACACCTTCCAACAAAATTTTGTTAGGTTTATCCTTTAAGGGGAACCCAAGCTGACGGAGAGCCAAAACAGGGTTGTAGTTAATTCCACCATATGTACCAAGAAGAGGCACATTGGATAATTCACCACAAGAGTCAATAATCTGGACACCATCATATACACGATTGGACCAAAATATATCATCACTAGTGAGAGACATAAGTCTCGTAGACCACCATAGACATCCTTTGTTCTCCTTAAAGGCGAGCGTCTATGACGAGTGCAAATAAACCACTTGTACAACAGAGGCAGACAACACACAATGGATCCACCACCCTTTGCATTCCTCATATGAAAAGAGAAATAAATGTCATCCAACAGAGTCGGAACGGGATTAAGAGAAGAGAAAATCCTAATAGCGTTCACATCCACAAAATTGTCGATGTTGTGAAATAACACTAGCCCATAGATAAGAAGTACAAATATGGCTTCAAAGGCATCCTCACTCATGGCCTTCCCAAACATAGTAGCTTGGGTAATGAGAAAATCAGATGGGAGACCTTGAATTCCACCTTTGGTAGTCATATAAGCAACAATCTTAGATACATCTATGTGAAGCATGTCAGCAATCTCTTGGGAAGAAGGAACCCTCTCCAAACCACTGAACGAAAATTGATCCAAGATAGGTATACCCACAAGATAGGCATACTCCTCAAGTGTAGGCAACAGTTGGAAATCCGGAAAAGTGAAGCACCGATACAGAGGATCGTAGAACTGCACTAACACACTCATCAGACCTTCATCCACCTGAGTAGAAAGAATAGACAGAAGCTTCCCATGGCGAGCTTTGAACTCTAAGGGATCTAATACATAAGATGTCAAACTCCTTAACTCTTTCAAGTCGGGTTGTCTGAAACTGTACTTCTTCGTATTCCTTCTTTGCTTATCCATGTCTGAAAATTTGCAAATAGACCCCTTAAGTTCCTTGAAAATTTTCATTGTTGATGATATGGATGCAAATGAATGCATGAATGCATGGACGCAACAATCACACTCAAGGATCAAGTAAGTCACACGACACAAAGGTCACGGGATGGCTCAAGTCATCATCAATATAAATCATCCATTTTGGTGGATTATGGTTTACACCTTATCAACATCCAAGTTCCATTGATATTGAGGATATACAAGAACGGATCAACCACGAATCAAGGGTTTATTGTAAGTCACGAGCATGGAGTCTCGGTTAAGAACCACCCAATGGGAGTGTACTATGGTTAAACCTGACAATCATGTTCTAAAAAAGGTCCCCATAGTCATCATCTTATCTTTCGGATATTATCGGATAAAACGACTACTCGTATTCCAAAAATATTCTCAATAGAGACTCTTATGAGTGTAGTATCGCGTAACAATCGTATCAAATCTTACACTTGAACGACCTTCGCACTACGTCCTAAAATAGGCCAAGATGGGCTAGGTAATCTAAGGTCTTTGGCTTCTAAGGTTTATATTGGAAAGAGTAATGCCTAACCATGACTACTCGTGTGAAGTTATTGATCCCAACAAGACCTCCACCAAGTGAATGGGCTTGCAAGTCAACTTGCTAAGGAATAACTCCACACAAGTCAACAAGACTATGCCATTCTCCTATCATAAGTGCACTCGAGGTCGGGTATAGAACACATCTCACAAGAAACCACCAAGCATATAAGCAATTAATATATCAAGCAATTCATACATTACAAACAATACAGTCATCCCAAATTTGCACAAAAATATGTCACAAAATAAATATAAACCTACAACACACATAAGCAAAAATTAGGCTAAACCCACTAGGAAAGGTCATCCCCAGCAGATTCGCCATTTTTCTGTAGCGGGGTATTCGTTACCTTATGGTTTATTGGCTAAACCAAAAGTAAACATACAATTCGAGTCGCCACCACACTTTTATTTGTCCAAAGGAAAGGCTAAAAAGCGAACAAAAGCCAAGTAAGAAGTTTTATCAAAATAAAAAACTAATAAAAATGTCAGAGATCTAGGTAAGGGGGGTGGTTATGAAATGGGAAGGTTTTAAGCACCCAAAACATCCTTAGTACTCTAAGGGAGCCCTTTTTGCAAATGTGTGTTGTAGGTTGGTATTTGTGAAAATATGTGCAAAGGATTGGAGGGATGAGAAGAGAATTTATATTTATAAATTTGTTGTTTGAATGGATGAACCCATTTCCTATGTACCATCACAAAGGTAGGATCAAAACCTCGTAATTCGGGGTAAAAATCTCAAAAGGTTGGTGAATTGATTTGATCAAAAGCCTTAAGGTCTTTTGTTATCAAAGGGAGAAAACTCAACCTAAAACAACAATCCACCATATGAGGAGAGCTTCAACATACTTGTGAGGGGTTAACCCTATAATAAGTATGGAAAACTTATAGTCCAATCACTAAGGATAAGGTGAGGTTTACATCAACCACTATGATAACTCAAACATATGACTAATGTTTATGAAAAGGTTTTAACAAAGGTGGCCATTGGAAACACAAAAACAACTTGAAGTGAGTTATATTTACAATTTAAGTGTATTTACAAAGTGAAGTCAAAGTGGAATTAAGATTCATTCACAATGAGTATTAATGAAAAGATTTGAAAAGTCAAAGGCATAAGGCCTAGGTTTCTAATTTGAAAACAATGTCAAAGTTTGCACAAAAAAGAGTTTGGCTTGGGTTAGAGTGAGGAGAAGAAAAGAAGGGCTAGGCCTAAAGCATACAAAGATGTGAGAAGAGATAAAACCCTTGGAGTTCCTTTTCTTGAAATCATAGAGATGATTCAAGATGCTCCTTTCCTTTGGACTTAGCAAGCAACAAGCAATCAAAACAAATATACATTCAAGCTCCTAGGATCTCCATTTGGCTTGTCTCTCATAACTTGGCTACTCATAACAATGTCCTTCTTACTATCTCAAGATGGAATCCCTATCACACAAGAGCAAACATCAAAAAGTTCATAACACAATAAGAGGAAAAGACAAAGAATGAGTTTAGATTAGGGGGTCCTTTGAAGTCAACTTTAAGATTTAGCATTCTAAAGACATGAGGCCTAGTTGCTCTTCAACAAATTTAGCATTCTAAAGGCATGAGGCCTAGTTGCTCTTGATCTCCTTTAAGCATAGGTAAGTCCTAATTCTAAGTCTTTTCTCCTTTTTGCATTGGGTCACACAAACAAAGACAAAACAACCACAAAGCAACAATATATTTATATACAATAATGAGCTCAAATGAGCAAAAGGAAAATGACATAAACATAAAATATGTGCTCAAGTGAGCAAAGGGAAAAAATCAATATGAATAAATGAGCAAGAAGTAAATTGCATTAAAGTAAATTGCAAGAAATTAAATGCTCTAAGTAAAGTTAGTAATTAGTGGTTATGTTAGTGTGTCATAAGATAATATAGCGCTATGTTAAGCAATCGTAAGTGGACTAATATAGTAGTCACACCTATTTGAGGTCGGTCAACAAAACTATAGGCAAATAAACACAAGTTAGAGATTATGACTAGTAAGCCAAGCTCCTACAACTTGCCATGCCAAAAGAAAAGAGGAAAGGCCTTGTATGGACTTTAGGTTTTTTGCTTGACCAAGAAGCAACATATCTTGGACACAAAGAAACTCACTTGATCATGGACCAAGTTGAATTTGATTTGGATCAAAGAAGGTTAAACCTCTCATATGTCAAGACCAACCATAAGACATTAACCCATTGGCCAAAATAAAAAGAAATGAGATGAAGATGAAATGAATAAAAGGAGAATTCAAATGTCAAATACAATTGGTCAAAAGTGAATCAAATCATCATCAAGAACAGAAGAGGAATGAAGATTAAAAGTCAATAAGTCAAACATATTTTTTTGGTATTTTTTGAATTAAAATAAATGCAAAATTAAAATGGACAAAATATGGTCAAACCTCAAATTCAATTCAAATCAACTTCAACAAGTCCAATTAAATTCTCATAGGTCTAACATGGTCAAACAAGGTTTGACAAATTTTCTCAACAATTTTTGAAACCAGAAACTGTTTAAAATCAATTAAAAAACAATGAAAAATAACACAAATGAATTAAAATCTCAAATAAATCTCAAATCAATTAAGAAATTGATGAGACTATTTTTCATCAACTTATGATGATCCATATGTGTTAAGAAAATATATTTGGATTTTTCAGATATCAAAAAGTATTTAAAATGAATTAAAAACTATTAAAAACCAAATAATTCACAAAAAATATAAAATCAAGCCAAAAAAATAATAAAAAGTCAAAATATGAAACTAGATTTTTCAAGAAAATTTTTGCCATTGGTCTCATATTTTTGTGACTTCAAATAAAATATTTATGAATTTTTGAAAATAAAAGGAATTAATGAAATTAAAACAGAAATAAGAAAATCAGGAAAAATCCAGCGCCACATGATCCTTTCATTAATTGACGTGGCATGATCACACGACTTAGAAGCGCTGGTGCACGAAGGACCTTGGTCAAGCGCGCCATAAAAGGATTTAAAACAAGTCAACATAACACACGAACATGATTAAAACGTTTGAGAGAGATCCAAGGGATCAGAAGCTCCCACGTGGGGATGATGGTGGAAACCACCATCTTCTCCGGCCAGCTAATTGTTTCCGACCACCATGCGCAGGTTTTTCAACCTCAATAAAAATGAAAACTAAGAATATCAAAATGAAGCTGGGGTGATGTACATCACCCCTGTAACCTTGGATCTTCCTCAATGTTTCTATTTTAGAGAGAAACAAGAGGTTGAAGATCATGGTGTTTGATCTGAAATGTCATGATTCATGAAATTAAGACCACCATTGGCCTGCCTCTTGCTCGAGGACTTCAGAAAACAGTTCAAACTCAAGCAATTCACATTGTATTTCAAGATCCAGATCAAAATAGTTTGGTGATATACCTCTGAAATGTAGCTTTGAATAGCACGATCTCTCCAAGCTTTTGATCCAAATTTGATCTAGAGATGTAATGATGATGCAAGGCTAAGGAATTAAGACTTGAAGATCAACTAAGGATGTTGAAATTCAAGCTTGAAATTGAAAAATGAAAACTAAAATTCCTTTGAGTGAGGGTGAGGTCATTCCAGCAGAGTTTCAGATCTCCTTCAGGTTCCATTTTGAATGAGGAAGAGCTTCTATTTATAGCTGAGCTTGATGCAAAGAAGTGTTATGCTCCATTGCATGAGAATTGGATCTTTCATGAATGGGCCTATACAGGCGCTTGCAAAGCCCAAGAATGAATGGAAATTCATGCTGAAGTCATATTAAAGTGAATTGGACGTGCACAAGGCCTGGCATTAGCTTGCATTTCAAGTTATAAAGTGAAAAGCACAAATGGACATAAACATTCATCTCTTCGAAACTCCGACATGGAGAATCCAAAAATGGTCATGTGAGTAATGGTTGGAAAGCTCTTGACATAAGGAACCAAAGTCATGTTGGGAAAAAATTCATTTGGAGTTTGGAAATTTATGAAAACAGGCTTTCAATTTTAGGGTACAAAACATGTCTAGGTTCCCTTTGAAATTTTTTGCCAAAAGTGAGCAACTTCAAGCCTTTCTGTTTCAATGATGCAAGCCTCAAATGGAAAAACCTCCAACATCAAAGTTGTAGATATTTTCAATATAATAAATTTAGACTTAAATTTTGCATCATTTGAATTTTTCAAGAGAAAGTTATGGGCACTTGAAGTTGGACATTTTTCAAATTCAATGGTTTTGGTCCAAAGTGACCTATAATGTTTTGTATTATCACATGTGTTTCTTTTAGGATTATGAAATTTTGTCAAACATAAAATTTTAAGTATACATCTTAATATTTCCAATTCAATTGGTGTAACCTCAAAATCATTAAAAATAAGGAAGTTAGTTCTTTGGGAAGTTGACCCAAAATTAGGGTTTCAGTAAAAATGACCTATAATGTTTTGACATGAATGATGACCTTCCAAGTTTCAAATGGATTTTTCATGAACATGAAAGTTGTTCATATGGTTCTTAATAACATTTTTTTCTCTTTGGGTCATCTTTATTTGACAAACATATCACAAGTTGTGTCTCAGTGATCCTCAGTTTAGTTAGATGACTTGATTGGTCAACTTCTCAAGGCCAAACTTCAAATATTGATGAATAAATCATTGAGGATAATCACATAGGCTCATATATGCATAAAATAATTAATTAAAGAACTTACCTTGATTTAATTTTATCATAGGTTGAGGTTGCTTCATGAGCAAGGCATAGTCAATGCATAGTTGAATTAGGGTTTCCTTGGGAAACAATCCTCAAGCCCTTTGGGTTATCTTGATAAAATTGGAAAATTGAGATACTTGGGAGGCATATATGATGATTAGTAACTTTGTGGACCATTTTCATGCTTGTTCTTATCTTCATCTAGCCATTTCAAATGAGCTTAGGAGCCTCCTAGGAGCATAGGAGCACATGATTACTTGAGCTTCAAAACAAAAAGAGTTAGTGACATATTTTTGTGCTTTTGGTTAGTAAAAAAATAATAAAAGCAATAATATACAATACAAGCATGCTTGGTGATCTCAAACCACTCACACAAGTCCCACCCCTAGGGTTAAGGAGCCAAACATGCTATGATCCTTGAGGCAATGCATTGAGCAAATGATATGATGCCATGAGGGATCTTAGGGTCAAAATTAGGGTCTTACAATCGCCAGTCGACTTGCTCCATAGTTAGAGTTTCCTCCTGGTTCCTGAGCAGTTTATTTCCCTGTAGGGTTGTCTCCCATGTTTATGGTGTTGACCTAAAATTCCCCACAGGTTCGGTGATATTTCTCTCTCCTCACCAGATCTCCTCCTTCCCCAGTTATGGTTGAGACTATTTGGATTGTTGATCTCTTTGTTCTCTGGTGGTTGTCTCCATATTTTGTGGATTGACCGAGGATTGTATCGATGATTCAATTTCTTGGCGACACCGTTGTATCCTTTGTGATCATCCTTTTCAGCATAATCATCATATACATATATAATCATATAATTTCATATTTGCATGTTTTCATATCTAATTATATTGTTGGTTTGAAATTCTCATTCCCTGTATGGCGGTACTTTATCCCCATACAAATTTCGGTGTCTGTCCTCCCTCAATTGTAGAGCGTCAGCCCCTTAGGCAGGAACACTTTAACCTTTCTCCTCTTCCCCACTGAGTTTGTTTCCTCGTGGATGATTATTACTTAAGTTTCCTCCCCAGTTGGTTATCGGGATGGAACCACTCCCCTTGAGTTATGTCCTCATTGGGTTGAGTCTTGATTGACTGTTTCTTTCTAGCTCCTACCTAGATAGATATTTTGAATTCCCTAAGAGTCTATTGACCAGTAACTGGTAATATTCTTCTTAGTTTGCAATTTGTTATTTCTTGCCCAATACCTGGCAAAAGTGTCCAAGCAGTAGAGTCCTCAGTGGATTTGATTCCCCAAGAAGTATATCCTTGATATGATCACCCTAACCGGTGACAGATATCTTTCCCTCCCCTGCTTGAGTCTATCCTTGATATGTTCATGCTAACCGATGACGAATATTCTCTTTTTGGTATTCTACCCAGTAAAAAGGTATTTGTAATCCCTATTCTTGTTTCCTAGAGAGTTAATCCTTGATATGTTCATCCTAACCGATGACGGGTTTCCTTCTCTTTGCGGTCTTCTACCCAGTAACCGGTAGTTGTAAACCCTGCCTTTGTTCCCCCCGTAGATTTGATCCTTGATATGTTCACTTTAACCAATGACGAATTCTCTCTCTTGGTATTCTATCCAGTAACTGATAGATGTAATTCCTATTTTATCTCCTCGCTGAGTCTATCCTTGATATATTCATCTTAACCGATGACGGATTTTCTCTTTGATCGGTATTCTATCCAGCATTCGATAGATGTAATTCCTACTTTTTGTTCAGTTGGTTTATCCTTGATATGTTCATCTTAACCGATGACGGATATCCTCCTTGACATTTCCCAAGCAAGCCTATCCTTGATATGTTCATCCTAACCGATGACGGATTTTCTTCCATGCTGAGTTTATCCTTGATATGTTCATCTTAACCGATGACGGATACTCTCACCCTTGGTCTTCTGCCCAGTAATTGGTAGTTTTAAATACTATTTTCTACAGTTTTCCCCAGCAATGCTATTCTTACCCAGTGACCGGTAATGAATTTCCTTCTGTTGTTTCCCAGCGAGTCATCCTTGATATGTTCATCCTAATCGGCGACGGATGTTCTCTCTGTCAGATCTTTATTATCTTCTCACCCAGTAACAGGTAGTAGATAATAGATTTATGCTCCTCCCGTGTTGAAGTTTATTTCTTCCTCAGTTGAGTTAAGTGCATATTTCCTTAGTGAAATCGCTTTTCCTGCATGATTCAAGTACTTCAGTTTTATCCTGACTTACTCGTATCCCTGGCAAATGTTGTTGTTTCCCCGGCTGAGTCTTTCCATGTTTGTATGGAATCCCTCGAGTCCTCCTGTAGTTTTGAGCCATAGTTTGGCTTGCGAATAACTCTTTTTTCCCCTAGAGTCTCTATTTCCCCAGTGAGTTTTCCTTACGGAATGCATTATACTCCTGCGGACCTTCGATCTCTCTGATTTCTTTTCCTTTGTGGCAATATTTCCCCACAAAGATTGTACTGTTGCATTCATAACATATGCATCATGAGGTCTCTTAGGGACCAAAATTTGTTTCTATATGTTGTTATTTAAGCCCATTCTACTGAGTCGACATGAAGATTTTAACCTTCACCTCCTCAGTTAGAATGTCCTTAAGTAGGGGCAGCTGTAAGACCCCAATTTTGGCCCTAAGATCCCTCATGCAATTTCATCATAAGCATTAGTATTGGGATCATACCTTGGCATCCTCCTTACCCCTCTTTCATTGGGTTTGTTTTGGGAGAGATCAACAAGCACTTTGTGATTGTATCATACTTCTATTTTATCATTTTTATTAACCAAAATACCAAAAATATGTCTTTGTATTTGCCTAACTCTTTTGTAGGTAGGGCATGATCTCCATTGATTCATCAAGTTCATATCTAGGGTTTAAGACCCTCATGACAAAGAGCCCAACCATGGATTGATACAAGAATGGTTATGATAATCATATATGAGTTCCTTTGATTCCTACATGTTAACATCATCTTAGTTTGACTAGATATCTTGAGTAACTTCTCCAACAAGCTATCTCACCAATTGATTAAATTTCTCAAGGGACACTTCCAAATTCATCATCTTATGCATATATGATATACCATGAGCTTAGAAAGTCAAGAGAATTGCAGGTTAGCAAGTTGGTTGATGGTGATTGACCATATGAATTCATCTGATCAAAACTGGGTCTCCCTATACCCTATCTCCTACAATTTTTATTATATGAAAATGATTCCAAGCGGAAACTTACTCTATATGACTTTCCAAACAACTTTCATGTTGAGACCTAGAGCTAGTTTTTCTTGGAAAATCATTTTCTATGTTGAAACATTATAGGTCATTTTGTCTAAACCCTAATTTGAAAGTAATTTTTATGAGATGAAATATTTCCAAGTTGAACAATCAAATTCAAGATGTATAATTCAATTTTGATGTTTGTAGTGAGAGCTAATTCAACTTTTATGAGCATGTGATATGAGGTTACATTATAGGTCACTTTTAACCTATGCCATTGAACAAGTGATTTTTCCAAACTTAAAAAATGGATAACTCTATCATTTAAAATCCAAATGACATGAAATTGGTGACCATTTTTAAGGTCTTTGAAATATATACAACTTTTATGAAGACACCGTTCTCATTTTAAGTTCACATAAAAAGTTAAGCAAGGTGGAATATTGAGATATATGACTTGACACTTAGAAAAAATTTCAACATGTTGAAATTTCCAAAATTCCACCTCGAAATTCATTATGATACAAGCTTCAATTGGAAAAGTGTTGAACACGAAAGTTGTTCCTCTTGATCTAACCTTTCCAAAAAGTCCAAGTTCATCGATTTTGGACAAGAATTGCTAGATTTGCGCATGGCATGAACATGGTATCATCATTTGGCAAAGATCTAACTTCAAATCTTCACACACACTTGCCTTGCAATCCAAGTTGATTTCAGATTCTCTTACACTCATTTGTGGACCTAAAGCAATGATCTCATGGGCATGTACACGCCCATGCACCCATGCATCATCAATTGTCAATTTTGGATAGTCATTTGGAAGGTGCAAATATCATGAGCTACAGTTATAAATGGAGACCACTAGCATCAGAATTCAACACACATTCGCGCCCGCTTTGATCCTAAACCCCTAACCCTTCTATTTGAGAGGATAATTCTGAGAATTTCATCTTGAAATTGAGTTTGAATCTCACTGTTTTGAAATTCAAAACTCTAGGGATCCAAGACCTTTTGTGCATTTCATTCTACTTCTGTAAGCATTTTGAGTGAGATCAAGCACGAGCCAAGGCAAGAACAGTTGAATCCAGACCTACATTGAAGGAACTTTCTAGAAAATTTCATCTCTTCGATTCTCTCTCAATCTTGCTCAATTCTCTTGATTCTTTGGTTGTCTGAAGTCCTACCAATGTAGGCAAAAAGATTGAGTTGCTTAGAGGTTAAATCGAAGCAACTCAGTTGACATACCTCAAAATTCAACTCCTCATATCTTTCTATATAAGAGGAGTTAGTTAAAATTGAGGTGATATTCGTGATCTATACCATTTTTCCTTTCAGATCATATCCTCCTTTTTCATTTATGATGTGGTGATGAATGGACCAATTCGGCCAAGGTCACCTGAGAAGACGATCGGCGCTTTGCTTCAACAATGATGTGGCACGGTCCAGAGCCGTTGGATTGATTCAAATTGTTTTTATCACGAACGTTGCTTGTGATGACCAAGTGTATGGCGCGCTGACTAGCGTGTACCATGGAATGCGCGTTTCTCACCACCTGATATGCCACCTAAATTAATGAGGCAGATCAAGTGGTCCAAGTTTTTTTGATTTTCTGATTTTAATTTTTATTCGTTTGATTTTCATTAATTCATATTAATTTTAATATTAATCCAAAAAATATGAGAGTTCCACCAAAAAAATTCAACTATTTTCCTCTTTCATATTCTGAATTAAAATTATTTTTTGGATCATTATTAATATTTTTCATGAATTAATTGATTTTTCATTTGTTTTTAATTGTTTAAAAATACTGTTAAGTCTTTTAAAATTCTGAAAAAAAATTCTCCAAGGTCCTTTTACCTTGTTTGACCTATGATAAATCCCATGGCCATTTATTTGGTCTTTTGATGAGGTTTTAGGAATTTGACAAACCATATATTAATTTAAATGCATTATTTTAGTATTTTTTTAATTGGAATAAATGCCAAATAATTTTGTTGACCAATTGTGATGACTTGTTGGTGTTTGACTCTTGTTGTTAGGCCTTGGTCAAGGTTGATTTGACTTTGTCAAATTAATATCATTGGATTTAGCGGATTGATGGAATGTACATTCCATCTCCCAAAATGAATGGATGATATTAATTTGGTAAAAGTCCTCCTTTGACCAATTTGAGTTTTCATCAATTCCCCTCCCTCTTCATCTCATCCCCCTTCTTTATGCATTCATCTCATTTGGCCTATGATATCTCAAAGTCCTAAAGCTAGTTGATTGAAAAATTAACATGAGTATGGATGAGATTAGGCCACACCTTTTGCATATTCTTTTTTGTGTGTGTTGTGTTTCATGAGCATAGTTTATTGTACTATGTCTCTAACATGCATTAACACCAAAATTCTATTTCTCGGCCTCAAATAGTTGTGACTTCTACACAAGTCCAATTATGATTGCTTAACATAACGTTAAATTTGTGACATAAAAGGCATAGCATTCTAGTTAGTGAGATTGTAAGTCTCCCCTCTTTCATGGTATTGTGTGGAAACTTGGCCATTTTTCCTTCCTTTGGAAGATGTCTTGGTTCAAGGATCCATGCTTGTGACAAGTGGGTTGAGTGTTATCCAAAGAATGTCTAATAATGAAGAGCAAAAAGAAAAACAATACTAACTTCTAACTCATTAACAATTAACTTTTAATTTCAATCCCTTTACTTTAATGTCATTTAATTCTAGATTTTATACATTTGCCATTGTTCATATCATTCTAATTGTTTATGTTAATGTGTAGAGGGGTATTCGTTACCATTAGAGATATTGACTAAATCCAATGTAATCCATACAAGTCGAGTCGCCACCGCACTTCTATTTATTCAAAGGAATGGTTAGAAAGCGAACAAAAACCTAAAAGTTGTATCGAATCAAAAACTAGTAAAAATGTCAGAGATCGGGGTAAGGGGGTTGGTTATGCAATGGGAAGGTTTTAAGCACCCAAAACATCCTAGGTACTCCTACGGAGCCCTTTTCAAATTTGTTGTAAGGTTGGTATTTTGTGAAAATTTGTTTGTGCAAACATGATTGAAGAGATGAGAAGAGAATATACAAGTTATTTACATTTTTTGTTTGGATGGATAAACCCATTGCCTACGTACCATCTTAAAAAAAGATTAAGATCAAAACCTCGTAGTTCGGGGTAAAAATCTCAAAAATGAGTTGGTGAATTGATTGGTCCAAAAGCCTTAAAGTCTTTTGTTATCCAAGGGAGAAAACTCAACCTAAAACCACAAATCCACCATGTGAGGATAGCTTCAACATGCTAGTGAGGGGTTAACCCTATAATAAGCATGGAAGACTCATTGTCCATCACTAAGGATATAGGTGAGTATTACATCTACCTCAAGGATAACTCAAACCTAATAGCTAAAGGTTATGAATAGTTTTTTATAAGAAGTGGCCATTGAAACCACAAAAGCGTTTGAATGAGTTATATTTACCAATGAAAAGTATTTACAAAATATGCTCAAAGTTGACTTAAAGATTCAATTCAAAATAAGTGTTATGAAAAGAAAGTTTGAAAATTAAAAGCATAATGCTTAGGTTTCTAATGTTTAAAAAGAAGTGTTAATGTTTGCACAAAAAGTTTTGGCTTGGGTTAGAGTGGAGGGAAGAAGAAGAATGGCTAAAGTCCTAATCATACAAGAGATGAGGGATAAGAAACAAGACCACAAATGGAGTTCCTCTCTTGAGATCATATTGATGATCCAAGTAGCTCCCATCCTTTGGAATATGCAGGCAAAATAATTGTAGGCTCAAGCAATCAACATAATCAAACAAGCTCTTTAGTAGATCCCCAATGGCTCTTGTATCTTTCACTTTGGATAAACATGGCAATGATTCTTCAATTTGAGCTCCCTCATAGGATCCCCTAGCACAACAGCACACACATCAAAGAATTCTATGAAGTAAATCAAGAATGGACAAGAGTGAAATTAGAGGTTTAGTCCTTCTAAATCCATCTTCAACATTTAGGTTCTTTTACTCCAATTTGCATAGGGAAAGTCCTAGAAACTAAGTCCATTTGTCCATTTCTTTGCATTTGGTCCACAACAATCAAAACAAACCACAAGCACAATATTATATACACAATTATATGCTCAAGTGAGCAAAAGGCAAATTGCATTAACATAAACATGTGCTCAAATGAGCAAAGGAAAAAAGCAAATGAATAATATGTACAAGAATATTAAATTGCATAAATGTAAAGTGCAAGAATTAAATGTTAATAGTTAATGGTTAATGTTAGTAGTTAGTAGTTAGTGTGACATAAGGAAAATTTAGCGCTATGTTAAGCAATCGTAATTGGACTTATGTAGAAGTCACAACTATCTGAGGCCGGTCAATAATAATGTAGGCAACAACACAAGTTAGAGGTCTTGATTAGTGAATCAAACTCCAACAACTTGCCATGCCAAAAAGAAAATGAGAAATGATCTTGTATTGATTTAGGTTCTTTGCATGATTTAGGAAGCAACCTATCCTTAATACAAAGCCATTCACTTGATCCATGATCAAGATGAATTAGATGTGAACCAAAGAAGATTAAACCTCCATGTATCAATGCTAACCACCAATCTTTAACTCATTGATCAAAAAGAAAAAAGAGAGAAGAAGAAGAAGAAGAAGATGAACAATTAAAGTGCATTAATGGAAATGGTATGAGATAATCAACAAGTATTGACCAAAGATAGAGGAGATCAAGGTCAAACAATAGAAAACAGAAGCAAAATGAAAATTAGAAGTCAAGAAACAAATAAAATATTTTTGGCATTTTTTAATATTAAAATAAAACTTGAATTAAAATAATAAAAAAAGGTCAAACTTCAAACTAACTTCAAATCAACTTTGAAAAATCCAAGTGAATTATCCTAAGTTCAACAAGGTCAAACAAAGTTTGACAAAAAAATTCAGCATTTTTAAAAGTCAGAAACTATTTTAAATCAATTAAAAATGCATAAAAATAACCTAATTGAACTAAAATCTCAAATAAATCTCAAATCAATTGATAAATTGATGAGAATATTTTTCATAGATCTATCATCATTCAAAGAGGTTGGAAAAATATTTTTGTATTTTTTGGATATCAAAAACTATTTTAAATGAATTAAAAATAACCAGAAAAGAGAAAATTACTAAAAAATATCAAATGACAAAATAAAAAATATTAAAAATCATTTTTAAAAACTAGAAATTAAAAGGAGAAGAATGAAATTGGTCCCATAATTTTTGGACCAATAATGAGAGAGATATGAATTTTTAAAGTGAAATGGAATTAAAATAATAAAATGAAAATAAAATCTGAAAATAGAAATAAGGAAAAAACGTGGAGCGTTGGATGAAGATTCATTAATTGACGTGGATCATCACATGGCCAAGGAGCGCACGCTCACCATACACGCGAGCCAACAGCGACACACCAAGCCTAATAAAAGGTCATAAGATTGGACACACGTGATTGCATCTGGGAAAACCAATGGACGGATCTTATTGAATATGGAGACCAGACGGTGGCCAGCGCCACCATTTTCTCCGGCCAACTTCCGGCCATGTCCAAAGTTGCAGAAATAAAAATGGTAACCAAATGGCACGATCCAGGCATCAATCGAGAGCTGGGGTGATGTACATCACCCCTGTACCACTCAATTTCATTCTAGATCTGTATATTGAGAGAAACCAGAAGTGGAAATTTTGTGGTGTTCATATGAACTTCATGATTTTCAAAAATTGAAAGCATAGCAATGTTGCCTCTACGCAAGGACTTCAGATCACACAACAACAATGAAAATAGAGCACTATACAAGCTGATTCGAAGCAAATAACAATTAAAGTAAACCTTTGATTTACAAGGCTTTGATTCATAATCTTTGGATGCTTTTGCTTACAGTAGACACTATGGATCGAGGAGAGAAGTTTTAGGAACTTTGAGATCTGAAGATTGATCAATGAAATCAAAATTCAGATCTGAAAAATTTGAAGAAAAATGGATTAGTTCCTTTAGTGATGGCTAGGATTTCAGTTCAGCAGCAATTGGGGCGCCTTAAGGTTGAAGAAATGAAGAGCATAGGCATGGTATTTATAGGAGAAAGTAATGTTGAATGCATGATTCAAAGTTGCATGAATGGAAAGGGCCTCCATGCATGGGCCTGTACAGGCGCATGGAGGGCCCAATTCCACTTGGAATTGGAGCTAATGCATGATGAAAGAAAAATGGACGTGCAGATTGGACTGTATTAGCTCATGCAAGGCAAATGAAATGATTTTCCAAAAATGCACTATAACATTCAAGTCTTCGAAAATGCCATGTTAAAAATAGGAACACTACCTCATGAGTAATGGTTGGAAAGCTTATTTCATAAGGATCATTTGTTATGTTGATCAAAATTCCATTTGGGCCTTGGAAATTAATGCAAATTGGACTTGAAGTGTAGGGTGCAAAACATGCATATGTGAGATTTTCAAAATTAGCCAAAGTTCAAGCCCTTCTATCTCAATGATATAAGCTCCAAATGACATAAGCTTCAACATAAACGTTTTAGATTATTTCAAGAAAATAAATTTAGACTCAAATTTTGCATCATTTGGATTTTTTATGAAGGAGTTATGGGCACTTGAAGTTGGACTTTTTCACATTTCAATGCATTTGGTCCAAAGTGACCTATAATGTTTTGCATTATCACATGTATTTATTTTGAGATTTCGAAATTTTTCTCAACATAACACTTTAAGTAGACATCTTAAGCTTTCCAATTAATTTGGTCTTACCTAAAAATCATGAAAAATGAAGGAGTTATGTCCTTAAGAAGTTGACCCAAAATTAGGGTTTCAGTCAAAATGACCTATAATGTCTTGGAATGGATGATGACCTTCCAAGCTTCAAATCAATTTTTGATGAACATGAAAGTTTTTCATATAGTCCTTAAGAACATATTTTCTCTTGGGGTCATCTCCATTTGATAAAGACATAAAATGTTAGGTCTCAGTGTATTTCAAAATAGTTAAATGAATTGACTGATCAACTTCTCAAGTCCAAACCTCATATCTTGATGAATTGATGATTGAGGACACTCAAATAAGTTCAAATATGCATGAAATGATGAATTAAAGAACTTCCCTTGATTTTATTTGACCATAGGTTGAGGTTGCTTCATGAGCAAGGCATAGTTGATGAACAGATGAATTAGGGTTTCCTTGGGAAACAAGCCTCAAACCCCTTGGTTTGCTTTGATCAAAATGATGAATTGAGATACTTGGGAGGCACATTTGAGGGATGAGAGCTTTGGGAACCATTGCCATTCTTGCTTTCATCTTCCATTGGCCATATCAATGCACATAGGGTCTCCTAGAAGCTTTAGACCTTGTGACTGCTCAAGCTACAAACAAGAGATGTTAGTGACATATTTTTGTGCTTTTGGTTAGTGAATAAAAAATGAGAAAAACAATGATATACAATTCAAGTATGCTTGGTGATCTCAAACCAACTCTCAAAAGATCCCACCCAAAGGTAAGGAGCCAAGATGCTTATTGTAAGACCCCAATTTTGTCCCTAAGATTCCTCATGGCATCATATCATACCATATCATTGCCTCAAGGATCTTTGTACACCTTTGCTTCCCTCCTAGTGGGTGGGTCATCTTCTGAGTGTGGTTCTTGATCACCAAGCATGTATTGCATTTGTATATCATTGATTTTCATCTGTCTATTAACCAAAGGTACAAAAATATTGTCATCTAACCATGCTACTTGCAGATGAAGCCAGCTAGGTCAAAACAGTCAAATTATTCATTGAGCAGTGGATGGTGGCCATTCTTGAAGAATTTGGGCACCATGATCATTCATCAAGAGTTCATATGAGTTGTGACATCATTTTGAATCAAGATCTCAAGTGGTAGGGGCTTGGAATTCATCAGAACATGGTTCAGTCAACCAAAACCCTAGCAAAGTCAACTTTGGTCAATTGTGCATTTAATCAGTGATTTGATGGTGGAAATTGGTCTGAGAGGTCTCATTCATGTCCATATAAGCCTCATATAACATGTCAAACATCCACAATGAAGAATTTGAGGTCAAACAAAAAGTTTCCAAAAATAGTAAGTTGACCTGTAATTGGAATTTGCCAAAAATGGAAAGTTCTTCTCCTCAAAATTACTTCATCATACAAGCTTCAAATGAATTTTTGTACAACATGAAAGTTGAAGATCTTGTTCTCCCATTTCCAAAAAGTCCAAGAACACTCATTTCTCATGTGTGGTTGGCAAGTTATGATCAAATCATTCTCAAGAATTTTTGAACTTCAAAGTGAGATAACTTCCAAACCATTTGGCCAAATTGAGTGTGGTTTTTTGCTACAAGTCATATTTGATATGCTCTATCCAAATCCTTCATCACATTTCACCAAAAATCTTCCAATCAAAATGGTTTTTTTCAAGTGCCTTGAATTAAAAAGAGAGGGGTGAAAAAATAGACTTTCAAATTAACCATTTCCTACACTTTTTACCAATTGCCAATGTTCAGAAATTACATTTGGAGATTGCCTAAGCCCATTTCGCACTGTAGCATGCCATGCACATGCAATTTGAGTGGATTTCACCAATTAACCAAAACACTTCATTTGAGCTAATGTGATTACCATTCCACTAACCAAGCTTATGCATTATTAAACAGAGTATATATGACTCATTTCTGATTGAAAAACCCTAGCCACTTTTGACAAACGAGATCTGAATCATTTTCTCTCAAAAACACTCAATTCTTCATCTGAATTTTTTTCTGAAAATCTGCAAAGAACTTGTGCTACTGTCCATTGTGCCATCATCTACCAACATCTTTGGAGCCTTAGCAAGCATCATTTCATCACTGTAAAGCCAAGGAACCGCACTGTTGCATTGAAGCTCTCACATGGCAGCTGTTGATTTGGACCTCACCAAGCATTGTTGAGCCACGATTCCTCACTTATTCATCATTTGGAACATCATTGTGCATCTGTTTCAGCTCAACACGGCCAAATAACCACTATTTCATCACTGCACCTTCAAAGAGGTTGGTTTTCGATTCTCTCTATTCCTGAAATCATGCTATGCTTATTAAAGATCCTCCCATGCTGATTATATTGAACTTTGAATCGTGAGAAATGGTTGTGTATTGAGAGAGAAACATGGATTTAAAGTTTGTTGGTCAAATATTGTTGTGCTCATTTCTTTCTTGTTAGCTCGAATTAATGAAAATCGAGGTTGGATTATTGATGTACATTGTTTGCTGATTTGAATGGTGTGCTTGTTTCAAAAATCTGGAATATTTGTTCATCACGATGATGAACAGTTGGAAGAACACATAAACCCTAATTTTTGAAAACCCAGGTCGTGTTTTGATCTGCTGGAATTTTGTTCTGCATGCATTTCACTGTTCCATTGCCATGCGCGAATCAGAGGACGACACATCCTTAAGTGAAACGCAGCGTTTCACTTAAGGGACCAACTATTTACAAAATTGCCAATGCCGTGTTTAATTTGATTTAAATCATTTTCTTTTTTCAATATTTATTTCATTTTGTATGCCAATCTTCAAAAATTCATAAGTTCTTCAATATTTGTCCAAATTTGATGGGATTTTTTGTGAAATGCTCCTCATGATCTCTAGTTTATTATGGTGATTTTTCCAGATTTTTTGCACGTGTAGATTTTTAAATGTGCTAGGGTTTGTTCATGTGTGTCCATTTTGTGTATGCCATGCCATTTTGCTTGTGAAATGATGATACTTAATCCAATGCCTCTGAAATTTTTTGTGCTTAAACTAGACATGTTCATGGCGATTTTGGTGTAGAGTTTGTGAATTTATCATTGCTGGTTGATGAGATATGATTTTTTGAATAGAGGTGTGACAATTTGTGTCACACCATTCATGTCCAACTTCATGATTTTAATTACCATGCTTATTGAACTCAAAATGGTATGGATTTTTGCATGAAGATACTTGTGCATGTTGAGAAGGTGTATGAATTTTTCTGGAATTATTGATGGCATTTCCTATTTGATTGGAATTTTCTCCCATGTTTGGTCATTTGTTGACTTTTTGTGACACATGATGTTATATGGTTTGTGAAATTCTAATGCTTAATTGGATAGACCTGAAATTTGACATGTGAATTGTAGACATCTTAAAGTTTGTCATGGTTTTAGTCCCATTCATTTATCATGTGTCGTCACTATTTTATGATTTATTGAAGTTGGTGCATGTTTTGATGCTTTGTATGAGTTTGCTTGAACTTGCTTTGACTTTCTGATTTTCATTGACCTACTTCCCTTGATCCAAATGAGCTGAAATTTGGTATGCTTATCATGTTATGGATGATGTTTGATCATGAATTATTTGAGGATTTATTGAAATGTTTGTGACTGGATTTGAGTGGAGTCTTTCTGTTGACTTCTTTGAGGTTCTATGATGAATGATATGAATGTGAAACCACTTGGGTTTGTTTCTTAATTGTTTGAACTTGATTTTGGATATCTTTCACTTGCTGTTTTGGATTTTTTATCTCCTTTTGACCCTAGGCTTGTCCTAGTGGTCTTGTTGCTCATGTTTGAGTTTGGTTTTTCAGGTTAAGAAGCAAATGCTTTAAGGAGATCAATGCAAGTTAATTGAGTTTGATTGATTATCATGAACTAACTTGTTTGTTTTGTAGGATGCTTAGCTCATATGCTTTGAGTTTTGTGCATTGCACATTTGACTGATTGTGTTGGTCCTTATCTTATATTGGTTTTGAATTTGAGTTGTATACTGATTTTACTTGATTGATTTCAGGTACCATTAGTTGCTAATAGTTCTTTGAGAACTTGCATTGCTTTGCTTGATAGCATTTGCATTGAGGTAGAATCCTTTTTCTTCATGTAGTCTGGAAGACCTGGCCTGTTACTTGGCCAGGCAACTGTCTGAAGTCCTCCTTAAGAGGCGATGTTTGTGCTTGTTTACTTTTGTCCCAAGCAAGAAAAGTCCTTTGAATAAGGCAATTGGTAGACAAAAGAGATATGTAGCCTATCTCCTACTATTCTGTGTGTCACTCACCTTGCTCACACCACATGTGTTGATGCATAGTGAGTAAAAGCCCAAGATCTATCGAGTCTAACTTGTGGAGAGAGTTCCTACTTTCTGAACTCCCACACCTTCTGATATTCAATGCTCTCCCTGACCAGGGATAAGAGCATGAGGCACACCCCTCATATCCTTTCACCTGCTTCACCTTGGCTCTCAATGTCAAGGTTAAGAGCACCATTAACCCTATTCCAGTTGGCTTCAATGTTTACCCTTTGTATGAGCCCAATTGTTTGGTTGTAGAGTGTGCTGAATGACTTTGGTTGATTGATTACTTAGTTCATTTGTACATGTCTGCTTGTATGCTTTGTGCATTTATCATCATTAATTGCTCATTAGTGCATGATCATTTCATTTGTCTTTGTGACATATCTTTGTTGTCTGCCCATTGAGGACAATTGTAAGACCATTCATTGGCCATTGTTCCTATGATATGGAAGTGAGTATAACACCATTTCATTGGCCACTCATCTTCTCTTTGCTTGATGCATTTGTTTGTTGTATGTGAGGATGCAATTGTAAGTCCATGTAATTTGGCATTTGTTTTCCCATGATCATATGTTGGAGGTTAGAGTAAGCCCAGATAGATTGGCATCTGACATCCAAGTGTTTGCTTTGTTGTTGGAGATTGGTATAAGTCCAGATAGATTGGCATCCGGTATCCACTTTTTATTTCTTTGTTGAGGAGATTCGTATAAGTCCATAGAGTGGCCTCTGATATCCAGTTCTGTTTTAGGAGATTGGTATAAGTCCAGTGATTGGCATCCGGTATCCGCTTTCGTTGACTTTCTTCTTTTGCTTTGCTTGTTTGTTATTGCTCATTGCCTATTCCAAAGGACACACTTGAGTCATCTTCTATATGATTTCAAGAGGTGAACCTTCTAGGAAGTTTTACACTCCATCTTCATCCATTCATCCATTTGGTCTTAAACCTTTTCACACATTGCTTTTAAAACTTGAGATAAATATTGTGCAAACATCTTCATGCTTTCAAATTAAAAAACCTGGACCCCAAGTCCTTGAATTTTCAAACTCCATTTCATAATACTTCTTTTGAATCAACCTTAATCATACTTTGACCCTCCTTTTGTGAATAATCATAATCAATTAACTTCACCCATTCAATTGTTTTGTGGCTTTGTCCATTCTTGCTAAAGTTTTCATACATTAGCCATAGGTTTGATTTATCCTAGTTGGTTGATGTTAATCTCACCTATTTGTCCTTAATTGATTGAATTGTAAGTCTTCCTTGCTTATTATAGGGTTAACCCCTCACTAGCAAGTTGAAGCTTTTCTCACATGGTGGACTCGTTGTTTGTATAAGGTTGAGTTTTCTCCCGTGGATAACGTAAGACCTTAGGGCTTGTGTTTAAAATTGAATCCACTAATTTTTGGAAATCTTTTAGCCGAACTACGGCGTTTTGATCCTTACCTTTGATGGAAGGTACGTAGGCAACGGGTTCATCCGTTCGAACATAAAAATAACTAACTTGTACATTCTTTTCTCATCATCCCATTCATGTTTGCACAATATGTCAAAACAAATAAACATTTTTTATACAACAAGTGTGAAAAGGGCTCCCTAGGAGTACCTAGGACGTGATGGGTGCCTAACACCTTCCCATTGCGTAATTTACCCCTTACCCAGACTCTCTGATCTTTTTCATTAGTTTTCTACGTGTAAAACTTCTTAGGTTTTTGTTCGCTTTTTAACCAGTCCTTAGGATAAATAAAAGTGCGGTGGCGACTCGATTCATTGTATGCTTTGCTTATGGTTTAATCAATAGATCATATAGCAACGAATACACCGCTACACTTATGATCCTTGAGGCAATGCAAATGCAATATTTATGATGCCATGAGGGATCTTAGGGTCAAAATTGGGGTCTTACAGATGCCCCTATTTAAGTTCATTCTAGCCGGAGAAGTGAAGGTTAAAATCTTCGTCTCGACGAGGTAGAATGGGCTTAAATAATAACAAAGAGACGAATTTTGGTCCCTAAGAGATCTCGTGATGCAAATGCATGTATGCAAAAGGTAATACTCTATGAAGATATATGTCCACAAAGAGAAAAGAAATCAGGAGAAACTGACAATCCCTATGAGTAATACACTCAATGGGACAGAGACTCTGGGGACTCTAATGGGGATAAGAAAGGGAACAAATGCGTGAGCAGGTCACGACTTGAAACTTGTTGAGAGATACGAGAGGAATTCCATGAAAATAAATCAATGGAAGGACTCGAGCTGACTCAAAGATGCATGTATTGGGGAATATGCCAATATAGCTAAACTATCCACGGAGGATACTTCGGATAAAAAATTCGGACTCAGATGGGGGATATCCACTAAGGGACTTCACTGGGAAATGTCCAAACAGGACTCATCCGAGGAAACAACAGGATGAGGTATTACCGATTACTGGGTAATAAGCTCAAGGAAACATGTGATCGCAACACCGGTATAAGGGTGAGAGAACAACAAGCTCGGGGAGAATGAATATCTAAGACCGGTATGAGGGTGAGAGATATTCAAACATCCAAAATCATCTGAGGAAGACCTAAAAAGGTATATTTCGACTCAGGAAATCTGACTTCACAGGGGACAAAAAGTCATAATAGGGAGCAAAAAAGGAAGGAACACCAGGGATACCGGTTACTGGGGAATATTCCAAGACACTCATCATGAATTGGGGAATATTCCAAGACACTCATCATTTGAAAAGAGGGCTGAAAAAGCAAACTCGATTACAGGATGGGCATTCGACTCTGCAAAAAGGGAATACGAATCTTACTCGACTGGGGAAGACCAAAATACTTCGAATGAAGAGCGCATGAGATATATTATCTATTACCGTCAGAACGTAGATGACATACTCACGTGGAAGATTATCCACAACCGGTTACTGGGTTAATAAAGGATAAATCGACCGAAAGAAAAGGGCATCGGGATACCAAATACTAGGTATAAAATGATGACCAATCAAAGGGAGAAACAATCATTGCCGACAAAAGGTAAATGAAAGATGACCCACCGGGGATACATTGATAAAGACAATGATCCGGGAGATATATCACCGGTTAAGGAATATCAATACCAAATATTGGATAAAGATAACCATCAAAGAGGGGATTACATCTACCAAAACTAGGTAGAAAACCACGGAAGGGAGTAACCGCCATCGGTTAGGATGAACAAAAATAAGGTTAACTCTGCAAGGGGATAAAATAGGGTTTACAACTACCGGTATAAGGGTAGAAAACCACATAAGTAGGACTTATAACTACCGGTGGGGGGGTAGAAGGCCACAGACTCCGCCGGAGAAAAGATGGACAATTACTGGTTACTGAGCCATCATTCACCTAAACTTCGGGGAAGCGCAGGGAACATCTCAAGAAGCCAAATCTAGGAACAAACTAGGGAGGCGTGATGAAACAAGACTCATCCCTATGAGGATATAACTCAGGGGGAACTCCATCCCAATATATGTGTTGGGAGGAGACAGAAACAACAATCATCCACGAGGACATAACTCAGTGGGGAATATGGAAGAAAGGATAGACGCTTTCTACTTACGGGGCTAACTCTACATGGGGAGATCAGACACAAACATCTGCTTGGTGAAATATGTATCACTGAATAGCAGGAGACAACAAGCAAAGGTATTTATGGCAAATAACGCGACATGAATACTTAAATGTTAAAAATTATGCATATATGCGTGGTTTATGTATGATGAATGTTGACAAAACAGACAGATCTAACACAAACAGGTCTACAAATCATTGAACAAACATTCGGTACTACATCTCGAGAGAGAAAGCCAGGCCCACTGGAGGACATCCAATCTGATGGGCAAAAGATACCATGAACCAAAAATCTCTGCAGGGGGATGAGCATCAGCCATTCCAGTTGGGGACAGGATCGACACATAAATAAAATCCACCGTAGAAGCAACTTTACTAGGGAAATTATCAGAGGGGAGGATGGAACTCTGTGGGGAACAACCACCAATCAGAAGTTTCCAGGGTCACCACCATATATTGCACTACTGAAGAAATCACATCCGCTGAGGAAGAAGGGACACTACTCCGCTGAAGGAAAAAATAAACATCTTCATCAACCACTCTGCTCAGGAGGAAAACACAAACAGGCTCTGAAGGAAGGGGATACAATCATGCTGGGAATATGAACAAATGTCTTACCCTGTTGGGAATCATACCATCTTTGGGAGAGCACTGAAGACGTCCCAAATATCCTTTCGTCATTGTGAATGTTCACTTTGTTTAACAACGATTTATGAAAAAAATTATTTATTTAAAACCGTGATATTTCTCAATTAAAACATGCAAAACATTTGTTGAACAGAAACAAATAAGAGTGCAAAGAATTGGATAAAGGCTCAAATTTATTTGATGGGATGGTAGTCTGCAAATGGCGAGACTCCATAGATCTTTACAATTTTGAAATTGGTGATATATATTGGAAAAGGGCTACATTGAACATAATGACCATTTCTCCACCAACTCTGAATCCGATGTATTTGAAGCTTCAGTTGACGATGACTGAGCGAGAATTTTTGACAAATGACAGCTTGTAGAACAAAGTCTTGTCAGGACGCAATTACTTGCCAAATCCCTAGTTTTTGCCTAGATTGCCCCAGGGTGAGGTACTCAATCTAGCGGGATACATATTCATTTTTTATGTCTCTAACTTTTGCCTGGATCCCCCTTTCGGGTTTTCAATCCACCGAGACGCTCATTTTTTTGCCTAAGCCGCCCTTTCGGGTTTTCAACTTAGCGAGCTTTTCTATTTTTATTTTTTAGGCGAAGTATTTCTTGACTGCATCTGAATTCACAGGACGAGTGAAATCCTCCCCATCCGTAGTTGTAAGTATCAAAGCACCACATGAAAAGGCTCTCTTAACAACATATGGACCTTCATAGTTTGGAGTCCACTTGCCCCTGGAATCGGGCGCGAAAGACAAGACTTTCTTGAGCACAAGGTCACCTTCTCTGAACACACGAGGCTTAACCTTCTTATCAAAGGCTTTCTTCATCCTTTGCTAATATAACTGACCATGGCACATGGCAGTCAATCTCTTCCCTTCTATCAAATTCAGTTGGTCATAACGACTCTGAACCCACTCAGCATCAGTCAACTTGGCTTCCATCAAGACTCTCATTGATGGGATCTCCACCTCTACTGGGAGCACAACCTCCATGTCGTAAACAAGAGAGAAAGGGGTTGCCCCTGTTGAAGTGCAGACAGATGTACGATATCCATGCAAAGCAAATGGAAGCATCTCATGCCAATCTTTGTACGTAACAACCATCTTCTGGACAATTTTCTTGATATTCTTATTAGCAGCTTCAACAACCTCATTCATCTTGGGTTTATATGGGGAAGAATTATGATGTGATATCTTGAACTCGCTACACAGCTCTCTCATCATCTTGTTGTTCAAGTTAGATCCATTGTCAGTGATGATCTTATCTGGCACACCATAACGGCATATGAGTTGATTCTTGATAAACTTCACAACTACCTGCCTGGTCACATTTGCATATGACGCCGCTTCAACCCACTTGGTGAAGTAATCAATTGCTACGAGAATAAATTTGTGGTCGTTGGACGCTTTCGGCTCTATCGTGCCAATCATGTCAATTCCCCACATGGAGAAAGGCCATGGTGATGAAATCACATTCAGAAGTGTCGGGTGAATATGAATCTTATCTGCATAAATCTAACACTTGTGGCATTTCTTCACATATTTGCAGCAGTCAGACTCCATTGTCAGCCAATAGTAGCCTGCCCTCTGAAGGAGAATTGCCATCCAAGGCGCAGCGGAATTTAAAAATTTCTCCATTTAGTGATCCTTACAAATGGGCATGATCAGTGATAGAATCGTTACCTCTTGTGGCGATCACGAAGGTTGAAGGATGACAACGTCTCTACTCAGTCCACACGAACGGATTCCTTCAATCTCAGTGCTAGCTGCTACGAATGAAGGCTTTGAGTGAGAGAGAGAGAGGGAAACGAAATTCAAATTACAGTTACAATGCTTCTACCCAAGGGTTCTATTTATAGAACCACATGTGTGGGTTTTAAGCTAAAAAGCCCACTTAAGTGTATTTTGGCCCATATCTCATAATATGCCAAAATCACTTAAGTATTTGGTACCTTACCATATTTCATATTCTACTTAAGTACACCGTACCTTACGATGTTCCTTAGTTACTTTATCTCTCATCAATCCGTCCTATGTGTGTGACCCTATAGGTTTTCGCGGCGTTGGCAATTATATTAAATCACATATTTAACATAATAAACAGTGAACGGTATCTAGCAACACATCACTGCTACCCAAGTCACGAAAATGTCATGTGATCTGACAACTTCTTCTGTGATAATAATTATGTGTATAATTACCCCTTTGACCTTATGTCTATATTGAACACAAGGTATAGACCGTGTCATCCTTGTCCAGTTCAATATTGGGCCCATAGACATTTATCCTGTTACGCAGGATGGGCAAATTCCATCTAGCTCACTCATGTCCCTCGGCATGCTTCGTGGAGTACCCATCAACTGTCTTTATGGTTATCCAGTTACGGACAATGTTGGATCAACAACAAAGCACTTGACTCTACATCTAGGGTCCATAGTGGTTTCAGGTCGAAGAGTGGTATACACCATTATCACCATGAGAATAACTTATGACACTTTGCATAACTTTCTATATAGTATTCTTATAGCGGGTCAATCCGGTATAAATATTACTTTTAATATTCATACCTATGTTTAAGACTTGATAACTCTTTATCCATGATCCATGAGATGTGATCATCAGTCTACAAACATAATAGTCTTAATGCTTTAATGTTATCCCACTTCACAATAAAGCTCGGCTACTGATACTTTAAGAATAGTGTCCTTATGTTTAATGTGATCTCATGATTAAGTCATACTTGATACATTAAACGGACTAGCTATTCTAGGGACTTTATTAATCAAACATAATAAAGAAAAAGCCTTTTATTAATTAATAAATAATTTGATACAAGTACCAAAAGTATTGGCCTCTAGGGCTTACACCAACAATCTCCCACTAGCACTAGAGCCAATCAGGCATACCCCTAATGCCCATTGATCTAGTATAGCCATCATGCTTCTGCTGCGCAAGAGGCTTTGTCAGTGGGTCAGCAATATTGTCAAGTGTAGGTACTCTACATATTTTCACATCTCCTCTATCTATTATCTCTCGAATGAGATGATAACGCCTAAGTATGTGTTTGGATCATTGGTGAGATCTAGGCTCCTTAGCTTGTGCAATAGCACCATTGTTATCACAATAGAGACCAATGGGATCCACAATGCTAGGTGTCGCATTACGCGAAAAACCGGCGGGAAACGCAGACAACAGAGCCGCCACCGTGCGTTATTTATCCCAAAAGAGGGAAAGGAAACGCTCGAAGTAAACCTGGAAAAGACATGGTCTCGCGACCAAAGAGAGATGGGATCGGGAGTCGGTTATGCGAAGGGAAGGTATTAGCACCCCTACGCATCCGTCGTACTCGACGGGATCCACGCACAAAAGGAAGGAAAATGGTTGCTAAAAACTATTCACAAACATCACACTGGCTGAAAAGAGACACAGAAAACAAGAGAAACTAACTCGGCAGGATATCGCATCCTGGGTCTACGTAGTCTATCAGGCATAGACATCAGAGTCGACGTAGTTCGAACTAGGGGAAAACGTGCTCGCTAGGATGTCGCATCCTATGCATACGTATCTTCTTGAACTAAAGAAGAATCAGAGCACTCGTAGCTCGGCTAACGCACGCAAGACAAAACAACATAGGAAATCGACTGCCAATCGCTGGACTTACGTCAAACTCCACACAAACAGGCAAACCTGGAATCCGAATGCCAATCACTGGACTTACATCAGACTCCGAACCAAACACACGCACACTAGAAACCAAATGCCAATCGTTGGACTTACATCGGACTCCAAGCACACAACAAGAGGATACGGAATGCCAATCACTGGTCTTACATCCATCTCCTAACACACACAAAGACAAAACAAAAAGGGCGCCCGGAGAGATCAGCTCATCTCCTGCCTACGTACCTCATTTGGTATGAGGATCAGGGCGACGTAGTTCCCCTACGCAGGGACTAAGGACTAGCCTAACCAGATAACAAAGGGAGACACAACTAGGGAGACTACGACTCGAGCCTAGATGTTATCATGCAAAATCATTCCTAAGTTAAGGTTGCTATCTAACTTGCACAGGGAGCAAGCTATCCTATACAGCACAGGCAAAGAAATCAATCACAAAAATAGCACACACTATATACACACAAAGTGGGCTCACACAAGGGTTAGGCTGCAAAGGCAAGCCAACTGTATCAGGGTGATGTTAGCTCTTAACCCTAACATTGAGAGTTAGGGTGAAGCAGATGAAATAGGAAGTGAAGATAAGACTTCACAGCTCTTATCCCTGGCCTGGGAGAGCTTCAAACAAAGGAAGTGTGGGTTCAGAAAGTGGGAACCCTTCTACACTTATGACACTGACTCAACTATACAACTGTACAAGGATCTTGGGTTAATATCCACAATGCATCAACACCAGTTGTGTGAGCAGAGGGATGACTCAACTGAATAGTAGGAGATGGATTGCACATCTCTTGTATCTGCCAATTGCCTTATCAAAGGTCTTTTCCTGCTTGGGGACAAAAATAAACAAGCACAAGCATTGCCTCTTAAGGAGGACTTTAGACATGTGCCTGGCCAAGTAACAGGCCAGGTCTTCCAGACTACATGGAGTTAGAGACATTATACCTCAATGCTCAAGCTATAAAGCAAAGCAAAAGCAAGTTCACAAAGGAACTATAGCAACTAAGGTACCTGAAAACAATCCAACATAATCAGTACACAACTCAAATAAAAGTCAAACAGACAATGGTCAACAGTTAACTGTACACAACCAATCAATCAATCAAGCAAAGCAATGCACAAAGGTGCAAGCCACAAAGCCTAAGCTCAAGTATCAAAGCCTACAAAATAAACTCAAGGTTATTCATAAACAAGCAATAAACCAACTCCAAATGAGTGCACATCACCAAGTATAAGCAATTGTGCTCTTTGACCTGAAACAAAGCTCAAATGTGAGATGCAAACCTCTAGGACAAGGCCTAGGGTCAAAATGAGAGCAATAAACCAAAACAGAACATGAAAATTGGTAAGAATCAAGTTCAATCAAATAAGAAACAAATCCAAGTGGTCTCATATTCATATCATCAACCAATTTCATTTCATAAAGCATAGAAAGCATAGCATGCATATTCAAAGCTCATCGAACCAAACAGAAAGATCCAATTCAAATCAACTCACAAACAATTCAATAAATTTCAAGAAAAATCATGAATAAACAGCATTCATCAAAGGATTATCACACCAAATTTTAAGTCATTTGGACAAAGGGAAGCAACTCAAATAAAATCCATAAGTCAAATCATATTCAAACAAGCTCATACAAGGCACCAAATCATGCATCAACTTCAAGCAAGCATAAAACAGAATTTACACATGATAAATGAACCAAATCAAAGCCATGACAAACTCCAAGGTGTCTAGAATACATGTGTAAAATTTCAGGTCCATCCAATAAAAAACAAGAATTTCACAAATCATATAAGATCATGACTCACAAAAAGTCCACAATTGGTCGAACAGAAAAGAAATTCTCAAACAAATTGGAAATGCACTCAAAAATTCTACAAAAATTCATACTCAAACATAACATCCAGAAGAGTCAACATGCAAAAATTCAGATTATTTGGAAAATGAATGGCATGGAAAATAAAATCAACAAGTTGGACAAGAAATGGTGTGACACAAATTGTCACACCTACATTCATCATAGCATATCTCCACAACCAGAAATGATAAAATCACAAACTCTATAACAAAATGTCCCTAAGGATGTCTAGATTAATCATGCAAACTTTCAGCTCCATTGGATTAAGCATCATCATTTCACAATCAAAATGGTAAGCAAGGTGCAAGAAATGACATGTATGAACATTCTCTAGGCAAAATGAAAATCCACACGTGCACAATTTTTGTAAAAATCATCAAACAATAGTAGACATGGCAAGGATCATGGCACAAAAAATCTCAGATCAATTGGACAAACCATCATTGAGATATGAATTTTTTAATGTGGAGAAGAAATAAAAAATCATGTGGAATGGCATATGAACATGTGAAGCACAAAGGAATTAAAATGCAAAAGCCTAGTGAGAATTTTCCCCAGCCTAGCATCGAACGGCTGGCGATTTTAAACTGAGCGCTCACTTAATGAAACGCGTCGTTTCATTAAGTGAGGTGGCGCGCTGTGATTGGTGGCATGGTGGACAAACACAAAAACGCATGCAAAATGAACTCAGCAAGATCTAACGCGTTTCTGGACAAGGAAAATTAGGGTTCTTCACGTGTTCATCATGAAAATCCAGCTCAAGAACAAACCATCACCAAAATCCATAAACGATATATCATTGGCTTCGTCTTAACATGCACATTAACAATCTAACATTAATTAAACCTAATTCTAACTAACATGGACGGATTGATCGAAAGAAGTTTTGAACATCAAACTTATAATCAGCATATCTTGCTTAATTCTCAATGAAAATCAACGATTCAAAGCGCAACATGTTCTACAATCAAAGATCTACAAGAAGCATATCCTAATTTCAACAATTATAAGGTTCGAATTCCAACCTTTCAAAGATGTCAGAACTGGATTTGGAGTTTTTTTGCCTTGTAGTGTTGAAACAGAACTTCCTTGATGCTTAGGTTGATGAATGAGTGGAGATCCGAAGCTCAATTATGCTTGATGATGCTCTAGTTTCCAACTGCCATTGATGATGCTCACTTGAACAGTTCTTGATTCTGCATGAAAACCTTGAATGCTTGCTTCCAAAACCTTCAATATTGCTTGTGGATGATGGAACAATGAAGAACTAGGCAAGGTTCTATGAAAAATTTGCAGAAAAAATGAAGAGAAAAAGTTGAGAGAATTTGCAATTTTCGATCTAGATCTGAGATGAATGAATGTTAATCCTGAATTCAGTTAGCATTAGCCTTATATACCATGCCCTAATGATCTTCCTAATCTCAATTAGCCAAAACCAAAGTAATTAGTTGAAATGAAGTGTTATGCAAATGTTGGTCAAAACACCCTATGTGCATGGAGTGATTACTACAGTGCACGTTTCTTGGCTCAATTCACCTCAAAATATCATTTGGAGCCAAATGCCAATGTTGGAATGCATGGAAAATGCTTAGTTTTCAAATTGATTTTTTTCCCTCCAAAATTCAAATTCAACTCACATGAAAAATGCAATTTTTTTGTGATGATTTTTGGTGAAATGTAATGAATGATTATGATAGAGCATGTTAAAAGGAGATTGTAGCAAAAAACCCCACATGATTTGGCCAATTGGTGTGAAAGTTATCCAAGTTTGAAGTTCAAAATTTCTTGACAAAGATGAATCCATAATTTCTCAACCACACATGAGAAATGCATGTTCATGGACTTTTTGGAAAGGTGAGAGCAATTTCTTCAACTTTCATGTTGAACAAAATTTCATTTTAAGCTTGTATGATGATGTAAATTTGAGGAGAAGACCTTTCCATTTTTGGCAATTTGAAATTACAGGTCACTTATTATTTTTGGAAACTTTTCTTCTGACCTCAAATTCCTCAATGATGATCTTTGAAATGTCAAATGAGACTTGTATGGACATGAATGAGGTCTCTGTAACCATCTCTCACCTTCAAATCCATGATTTCATGCACAGTTGACCACAATTGACTTTCTAGGGTTTCAGATGAAATTCAGCTTGACTGTTGAGCTTTCATCATTCAATCTTTGGCCAAACCACTTCAAAATGATCCCTAGGTCATATGAACTCAATGAACCAACCATGGGGCTTTGCTTCAATAGGAAATGCACTTGCTTGCTTGCTTGACTGGATCTCCTGACCAGTCTTGACTGATGAACTTGCACTAGGTCAAAGGGACAATGCAATGCTATGCAGTGGACCATGTAATGTTAATGACCTAATATGAAAATGAATGTACAAAATGGTAGGTGCAAATTTGAGGTGCTACACTAGGTACTATGCCAAGTTTACTAAGGAAGTTTTGATCCAAACAACTTCCTTTGTTGCACTTGAGGCAGCAATATACTCGACCTCGGTTGTAGAATCAGCAACTGTATCTTGCTTTGAACTTTTCTAGCTCACAGTGCCACCATTTAAGCAAACCACATAACCATTGGAACATTCATATTAAAGCGTCTCAGCACTTTGTCTATGTACTCTGACTTAGGCCAAGCATTTTGTGATCTATCTCTTATAGATTCTGATTCCTAATTTATAGGTTGCTTCACCTAGGTCCTTCATAGAAAAGCATTTCCCCAACCAAGACTTTACTTGTTGCAGAGTAGGGATATCGTTTCCAATGAGTAATATGTCATCTACATATAATACCAAGAACACGATCATGCTCCCGCTAACCTTCTTGTAGACACAAGGCTCATCTTCGTTCTTGATGAATCCATATTGTTTTACTGCTTCATCAAAATGAAGATTCCATGAGTAGGTCACAGGCTCATCTTGATCCATGAGTAATACATCACCTTGATCTGTTATGAGATATCCATATCTCTCAGGTAGGTGACGTATCCTGCTTGACCTACGTTGGTCTTGTTCTATTTGAGTAGGTTGCTCTTACACAACTATTTGTGTTTCCTGCTCTTATTCATCCATAGGTGTATCAATGCCTTGTGATTCTTGAATTTCTTCAAGTTCTACTTTCCTCCCACTGATTCCTTTGGAAATAAAATCCTTCTCTAGGAAAACTCCAGTTCGAGCGACAAACACTTTGCGCTCAGAAGGATTGTAGAAGTAATACCCTCTTGTTTCTTTAGGATATCCCACAAATAAGCATTTGTCAGATTTGGGCTCAAGCTTAGTTGAATTTGTCGTTTCACATAAACTTCGCAACCCCAAATCTTCATGTAAGACATATGTGGTTTCTTACCACTCCATATCTCATATGGTGTCTTCTCAACCTTTTTGCATGGAACACGGTTAAGTGTGTAAGCTGCTGTCAATAGTGCATGTCCCCAAAAGGAGTTTGGAAGATCGACGTGACTCATCATGGATCGGACCATATCCAACAGGGTTCGATTTTTCTCTCAGATACACCATTCCATTGGGGTGTTCCAGGAGGAGTAAGTTGGGATAGGATCCCACACTCTTTCAGATGGTCATCAAACTCTAGGCTTAAATACTCACCACCTCGATCTGATCGAAGAGTTTTAATATTCTTACCTAGTTGGTTTTGTACTTCATTCTTGAATTCCTTGAACTCTTCAAAGGACTATGATTTGTGTTTCATTAAATACACATAACCATATCTACTGAAATCATCAGAAAAGGTGATGAAGTACTGAAAACCTCCTCTGGCTGGCATGTTCAGTGGTCCACATACATCAGTATGTATGAGGGCCAAAAGATCATTATCTCTTTCACCTTTTTCCTGTGAATGGAGACTTTGTCATCTTTCCAGTTAAACAAGGTCTGCATGTCTCATATGATTCATAATCAAAAGAGTCCAAGAGTCCATCTTTATGGAGTTTGGAAATGCGTTTCTCATTTATGTGGCCTAATCGACAATGCCAAAGGTAAGTTGGATTTAACTCATTAGGTTTCATCCTTTTAGTATTAATGTTATAAATAGGCATTTCAAGATCAAGGACATATAGTCCATTGTTCATTTGTGCAGTAGCATAGAATATATCATTCAAATAAATTGAACAACAGTTGTTCTTTATTATAAATGAAAAAACAAACTTGTCCAAACAAGAAACGGAAATAATATTCCTGCTAATTCCAGGTACATAATAACAGTTCTCTAACTGAATTATTAAACCACTAGGTAAAGTCAATACATAAGTTCCTACGGCTAAAGCAGCAACCTTTGCTCCATAGCCAACTCGTAGGTCGTTTCACCTTTTGCCAAATCTCTACTCCTTTTTAGTCCCTGCACATTTGTACAAATGTGAGAACCGCATCCAGTACCTAATACCCATGATGCAGAAGTAGATAAATTAATTTCAATAACAAAAATACCTGAAGTTGAAGTCTCTACTCCATTCTTCTTATCTTCCAAGTACTTTGGGAAGTTTCTCTTCCAGTGTCCGGTCTTACCGCAATGGAAGCAAGTTCCTTCTTTATGCCTCCACTAGGCTTTAAAGCAACAACGGTGGGTTTGGGTTTGGCAACCTCCTTGCCTTTCCCTTTATCACCCTGCTTGGTGGGCCTTTTGTTCTGTCTCTTTCCATTTTCGATTATTAGAATGGACTTCCCTTTTGACTTCAGATTCTGCTCGGTAGTTCTTAACATGGCTAGCAGTTCAGGAAGAGATTTCTCCATATCATTCATATTGAAATTTAGGATAAATTGACTGAATCCATCTGGCAACGATTGCAAGATTAAATCAGTCGCAAGTTCCTTTCCGAGGGGAAAACCCAATCTCTCAAGGTTTCCCACATACCTAATCATCTTGAGGACATGGGGACCTACAGGGGCTCCCTCGGCTAGCTTGCCTTGAAAAAGGGCTTTTGAAACTTCAAACCTCTCATGCCCTGCTTGCTCTTGATAGAGCATCTTCAGGTGTTCGATCATATCGAACGCTGACATGTTCTCATGTTGCTTTTGCAATTCTATGTTCATGGTAGCTAGCATGAGACAAGCAGTTTCATTGGCATCATCGACATGCTTCTTATAAGCATCTCTTTCTGCCTTAGGTGCAGAACTAGGAGGTTCCTCTACAGGAACAGGTGTCTCCAAGACATACAGATTATTTTCATGTTTGAGGATAATCCTCTGGTTTCGGGTGCCAATCCAGAAAATTTGTCCCAGACAATTTTTCCTTATCAAGGATTTATCGCAAAATGTTGTTAGAGGTGTTTGCTGTCATGGTAATCTACATAAGGATTAATGAAAATATAAGTATCATTGACATATTTAATTAGGCCTTTAATTAAATATGCTCCCACTATTTTACTCAAAACAAATGACCCTCATGATTTGATTCGGAAAATCCCGTTGGAAGATTTTCTAGTGGGTCGAGATCCATATTTCACTTCGTTCTAAGTCCGCGTAGGCGGATTACACAAAACTAGATTATTTAGGTAGGAACTCCTTCCAATTGTATCTCATACAACTCTCGAAAATTTCAGTTGGGTGAATAACTCCTTATTCCAATCCATCATATGGATCATTCCCAACTCTTGCTTCTAGACATATATAATATTATTATAATTAAGTTTGACCCATCGTTTTAGCAGTTGGATATTATAATTATCCCATCACACCTTACCAATATAGAAAATGCACCTCGCGTAGGCGAAACCTACATTGTCTGATACTAGTCTTGATGAGTGCTAAAACTTGGAAAGCAAACACATATAATATTATTATAATTTGTTTAGTTAAGTTTGACCCATTGCTTTAACAGTTGGAAATTACAATTATCCCATCTCACCTTACTAATATAGAACATGCACCTCGCGTAGGCGAAACCTACATTATCCGATACTAGTCTTGATGAGTGTTAAAACTTGGAAAGCATAAACTTAATATTTAATTTGAGGAAATTGTAATTTTTCTGATCTCACCGGCTTATTTATCATATAAATCGCCTCTCACATGCATCAACATACATACATACATAATGAAACAGTTATGGCCCCTAGCGCAATTGTTCTCCCAAGCCAATGAGAGAACCTAAGCTAACCTAACAACGATCTAAGCTTCTCCAAGCAAGATCTTCAAGGTTGTCCTCCTTTGGCACTGACTTCTTTGCTTTCTTCATATCATTACATTACATAAAAGAAACTCGTTTTACATACGAGGGAGTGAGATGAGAAAAGAAGTTACATTGAGAGATTAAAAGAGAGGCACGACACGCAGGACGTATTTTAAAAACCAAAACAAAATAAAGGAAAACTAAGGCCATAACCGATCACCCAAAGACAATAATAAACACATTGTTATTATTATCAATTTTAATTCTTTTAATTAATTAAAACCAAATTAAATTTCAACGACCGATCACACTATGCAGAGTTAGCCGGGGGTCCGTTGCCCGGTCAGCGGGAACGGGTGTTCCGCTGCCCGGTCAGCGAACGGTGGTTCATTTAAAATCGGCGTCATTTTTCGCATCAACACTTGATACTTTAAAGCACTGAGTTAGCCGAACGGGTGAATTTTGCCTTGCATTAACCGGTTAACCATATGCGTTAACCGGTTAACACTATTTGAAATCTGTTCAAAATTTGCTTTCTGTCTTGCGTTAACCGGTTAACCAAATACGTTAACCGGTTAACACTGTTTGAAAATCTCTTGGAAAACTGTTTTTCGTCTTGCGTTAACCGGTTAACCAAATGCGTTAACTGGTTAACACTGTTTGAAAACCTTAAAATTTTATTTCGTATTGCGTTAACCCGTTAACCATATGTGTTAACCGGTTAACATTGTTCCAAAAAGTGTTTAGAAAGCACAACTCTTGTGCAGTCACAACCCTAATCGCATAACTCTCTGACAACACAACCCTTGTGCCGTCACTAACCCTGATGCACCAATTTCAGACCGTCAAACACATCTCGATTGTTGATTCAGTATGATTGATCAACACGTCATTGCTTCACCATACTAATGTCGGATCAAGAAGCAAACGACCATTGATCGCTCAAAGGAAAACAACCATTGAGTGTTTGAATGAACGAAACGAGAACACTATATCATATATAATGTATTTTACATCAGGATTACATATATCATATATATATAACTTGATCGATCTCAATTTAATCTTTGATTCATTCTGTCTTTAATCATATTAATACAGAACAAAAATAGTTATCAGATTCATGGTTTCGTAAGTGGCTCTGATACCACTGAAGGAGAATTGCCATCCAAGGCGCAGCGGAATTTAAAAATTTCTCCATTTAGTTATCCTTACGAATGGGCATGATCAGTGATAGAATCGTTACCTCTTGTGGCGATCACAAACGGTGAAGGATGACAACGTCTCTACTCAGTCCACACGAACGGATTCCTTCAATCTCAGTGCTAGCTGCTACGAATGAATGCTTTAAGTGAGAGAGAGAGAGAGAGGGAAACGAAATTCCAATTAGAGTCACAATGCTTCTACCCAAGGGTTCTATTTATAGAACCACATGTGTGGGCTTCAAGATAAAAAGCCCACTTAAGTGTATTTTGGCCCATATCTCATAATATGCCAAAATCACTTAAGTATTTGGTACCTTACCATATTTCGTATTCTACTTAAGTACACCGTACCTTACGATGTTCCTTAGTTACTCTATCTCTCATCAATCCGTCCTTTTTTTGTGACCCTATAGGTTTTCGCGGCGTTGGCAATTATATTAAATCACGTATTTAACATAATAAACAGTGAGCGGTATCTAGCAACACATCACTGCTACCCAAGTCACGAAAATGTCATGTGATCTGACAAGTCCTTCTGTGATAATAATTATGTGTATAATTACCCCTTTTCCCTTATGTCTATATTGAACACAAGGTATAGACCGTGTCATCCTTGTCCAGTTCAATATTGGGCCCATAGACATTTATCCTGTTACGCAGGATGGGCAAATTCCATCTAGGTCACTCATGTCCCTCAACATGCTTCATGGAGTACCCATCAACTGTCTTTATGGTTATCCAGTTACAGACAACATTGGATCAGCAACAAAGCACTTGACTCTACATCTAGGGTCCATAGTGGTTTCAGGTCGAAGAGTCGTATACACCATTATCACCATGAGAATAACTTATGACACTTTGCATAACTTTCTATATAGTATTCTCATAGCGGGTCAATCTGGTATAAATATTACTCTTAATATTCATACCTATGTTTAAGACTTGATAACTCTTTATCCATGATCCATGAGATGTGATCATCAGTCTACAAACATAATAGTCTTAATGCCTTAATGTTATCCCACTTCACAATAAAGCTCGACTACGGATACTTTAAGAATAGTGTCCTTATGTTTAATGTGATCTCATGATTAAGTCATACTTGATACATTAAACGAACTAGCTATTCTAGGGACTTTATTAATCAAACATAATAAAGAAAAAGCCTTTTATTAATTAATAAATAATTCGATACAAGTACCAAAAGTATTGGCCTCTAGGGCTTACACCAACACCCTCAACATCTTTCTAGCCATGGCATGTCCGTTGGAATGAGTACCAAATGAACCCTCATGGACCTCAGTCGTTAACAGGTCTGCTTCGTGTCTATCCACGCATCTGAGCAAAACCATGTCAAAATTCCTCTTGTAAAGCACATCGCCATTGAGGTAGAAACTGCTTGATAATCTTCTCAAAGTCTTTCTATCTTTCACAGATGCCCCAGGCGGGTAAATATGGCTCTGAAGAAAGCACTTGATATCATGATACCATGGCTTGTCATCTTGCACATCCTCTACTACAAATACATGAGTTGGTCTGTCCAAGCGCATCACAGTGATATTGGGAACTTCATTCCAAAGTCTAACCACAATCATTGAAGCAAGTGTAGCAAGAGCATCTGCCATCCGATTCTCATCTCGAGGGATATGATGGAAGTCAACTTCAGTAAAGAGCGTTGAAATCCTCCTCGCATAATCTCTATATGGGATGAGGCCAGGCTGATTCGTCTCCCATTCACCCTTAATCTGATTAACAGCAAGGGCCGAATCACCATAAACATCAAGATGTTTGATCCTAAGATCAATACATTCTTCCAATCCCGTAATACAAGCCTCATACTCAGCCATATTATTCGTGCATTTGAAATTTAGCCTTGTTGTAAAAGGAAAATGTGTTCCCTGAGGAGTAATAATCACTGCCCCAATACCATTTCCATATTGATTTACAACGCCATCAAACACCATGCTCCATCGGGAACCAGTCTCTGGCCCTTCACCGAGCATAGGCTCATCGCAATCTTTCATTTTCAAATACAGAATCTCCTCATCCGGGAAGTCATACTGAACTGACTAGTAATCCTCAATTGGTTGATGTGCCAAGTGGTCAGCCAATATACTACCTTTTATAGCCTTCTGAGCTCGATACTCAATATCATACTCAGACAACAACATCTGCCAACGAGCAATCCTCACAGTTAAAGCAGGCTTCTCAAAGATATACTTGATTGGATCCATTTTGGATATCAAACAAGTCGTATGATTCAACATATACTGGCGTAAACGTTTAGCAGCCCAAGCCAAAGCACAACATGTTTTCTCAAGCATCGAGTATCGAGACTCACAATCGGTGAACTTCTTACTCAGGTAGTATATAGCATATTCTTTCTTTCCTGATTCGTCTTGCTGACCCAGAACACAACCCATTGAATCTTCAAGGACAGTTAGATACATAATCAATGGTCTCCCTTCCACAGGTGGAGACAGAATCGGTGGCTCAGATAGATACTCTTTAATACTATCAAAGGCTTTTTGGAAATCCTCGGTCCAATCATGAGACTGGTCTTTCCGGAGGAGCTTGAATATCGGCGTACATGTGGCAGTCATGTGGGATATGAATCTGGAGATATAATTCAAGGGGCAAAGAAAACCTCGGACTTGCTTCTCAGTTTTGGGCGTAGGCATATCTTGTATTGCTTTGACCTATGCAGGATCAACCTCAATACCTTTCTCGCTGACAATAAAGCCCAATAACTTGCCGGAACGGACTCCAAATGTACACTTGTTAGGATTCACACGAACTTTATACTTCCTCAAACGTTGAAAAAGCTTCAACAAGTTCTCAACATGTTCAACCTCCGTTCTTGACTTCGTAATCATATCATCAACATATACCTTGATCTCCTTGTGCATCATATCGTGAAACAAGGTAGTCATAGCTCGTTGATACGTGGCTCCAGCGTTCTTCAAACCGAAGGGCATCACTCGATAACAGAATGTTCCCCAAGGTGTGATGAATGTTGTCTTCCCCATATCCTCGGGTACCATCTTAATCTGATTATATCCGGAAAATCCATCCTTAAACGAGAAGACATTGAATTTAGTTGTATTATCTACCAACATATCAATATGTGGTAGAGGAAAATCATCTTGTGGACTAGCTTTATTCAAGTCTCTATAGTCCACACACATTCGGACTTTTCCATCTTTCTTAGGCACGGGCACAATATTGGCCACCCATTGAGGATATGTAGAAGTCACCAGAAACCCTGCATCAATTTGCTTTTGCACTTCCTCTTTGATCTTCACTGCCATATCAGGATGGGTTCTTCTGAGCTTTTTCTTCACAGGCACACACTCAGGCTTCAAAGGTAGGAAATGTTGCACGATATCAGTATCCAGACCAGGCATGTTTTCATATTGTAATACCCCAATTTTGGCCCTAAGATCCCTCATGGCATCATATCATAACATTGCATTGCCTCAAGGATCATTGGACACCTTGCTTCCTTCCCTGTGGGTGGGATCTTTCTTGAGAGTGGTTCTTGATCACCAAGCATTGCTTGCATTTGTATGTCATTGCTTTTCTTTTAATCACTAACCAAAATGTACAAAAATATGTCATTAACCTTTGTTACTTGCAGCTTAAGTAGTCAACAGTCAAGGCAATTCAAGTAAATCTTGTGTGCAAGAGATGAAGTTTCCATTGAGATATGGATCATGTGATCATTTCATTGAGCTTATGTGAACTATATGTTCATTTTGGAGCAAGTTCCCAAGTGGCAAAGGCCCCAAATTCATCAGGACATTTTCAGGTCATCTAAGGGCTAATGCAGTCAACTGAAAAGTCAACTGTGGATTTTGAGTGTGGAAATTGAGTTTCTTCATCCCATTCATGTCCAAATCATGCTTATTCATCATTTCAAAGATCAAGGTTGAATAATTTGAGGTCAAGTCAAAAGTTTCCAAAAATGGAAAGTGACCTATAATTTCAACTTTCCAAAAATGGCATGTTTTTGATCCAACTTCAACTCAACTTTCCAACATCAAAGCAGCTTCAAATGAAATTTTGTCCAACTTAAAAGTTGAAGATCTCTCTCTCCCATTTCCAAAATGTCAAAGATCATGAGCATCTGATGAATGGTTGAGGAGATATGATCAAATCATTGCCAAGTGTGCATAGAACTTCAAATGAGCATAACTTTTGAACCAAAGCTCCAAATTGAGTGGTTCTTTTTGCAATATTCTTCTCTTGACCTCTAATTTCCAAATCATGCATCACATTACATAAAATCTCATCATATAATCACTTGCATATCCATGCCTTTTTTGGAGGGAAATTGCAAAATTCAAAAATGGTGCATTGTATGGACTTTCTACCATTGCCAATGTGTTTAAAAGATGATTTTAAGTGACTTTGATGAAGGAAGTGGTACTGTTCACGTAGGTTTACTACATGCACCATGCAATTTTGATTTTTGCAAAACACCTTATTTTCATTAACCAAGTTAATTATGGATTAGCAAGTTGATTAAGAAAGCATATATATACTAAATCATAACAGAATTTGAGGGAGGTTAATCACAATTCACCATTTCTAGATCTAGTTTTCATCTCCCTCCAAAATTTTCTTCAAATCAAAATTCAAAATCCTTCAACATAACACCTTGTTTTTCTTAAAGATTCATGATCAGTGAGTTGATTATAGTGTGAATCAAGTGTTGGTTTGTTGAATTCGTGCAAGAATCAAGCAGTTGAAGCTCATGAAGTTGAAGATGGAAATTCAGAATTAAGCTAGATCTACACGTGTTCAAGCTTCCTTTTCTTCATCAAAATCATCACAAGCATTCTGGACTGGATTTGGATCATTTGGAGCTGAGGATCGTGCAGTTTCAAGATTCTGCTCTTCAAGAGGTCAATTTTCGAACCTTTTAATTTTGCAATTCATGTACATATTATGGTAGATCTCATTTTCCTGATGATTCTGAGCTAAAAATCGTGTGAATTGGTGCATTATTGAGGAAGATATGTGTGATTAAAGTTTTGCATCCAAAAATGTTTCTCATCGATTCTCTCTTGTTATGATGAATTAGGATTAGATGTTTGTTGATCTATGATCTCCATTGAAAATGCTTCATGTCGATGTATTTGTTTGGAATTTCTGGAAAAATTTCTGGAAAATCGTATGAAGTTCTTCACTGTTCATCTTCTTCCTCATGAAGAAGATGAAGATTCATATGTTAGCGTCGGATTCATGTGATTAGCGACGAATTCTGGTAATTGGCTAGGCTTTTTGCAAAACGGTGTCGTTTTGGTGCGCACGCTTCACGTTTGAAAATCAACCTAGTTCGATTCTGGCGCACAGCATTATTTTCGAATGTTCATCATTTTATTGCCTTTCCCTCCAAATTACATGCATGTGATCATCTTGATTCCAATTATTTTTTCCAACTTTAAAAATTCACAACAAATTGAAAAATGATCCAAAAAATGCCTGGTTTTTTGCTACTTGATCCTTAGGATGTCTAGTCTTTTATGATGATGAATTTGGAAGTTGTGCCTGGCTGGATTTTGGCTTGTGATATAATCTTTGATCATGTGTACATTTGTGACCTTGCCTTCCTCTTTCTATTGTGAAATCCTGGATTTTAATCCAATGGACATGAAATTTTACATGATGATTCTAGACACATTGATGGATGTTGTAGGCTTAGTTTGGTATTTTTCTCATTTACCATTTCTGTTTTATGCACATGTTTGCATGGTGTGACAATTTGTGTCACACATTTGGTTTTTCAACTTGTACCATTTAATTTCAGTGCCAAATGATCTTGGATGCTTCTGATTTTTTGTATGATGATCATGTTAGATGTGTTGAATGCTCATGAAGTTTTCTAGAATTATTTGAATCATTTCTGTTTTGATTTGGAATTTTCATTCATGATGATCATATATGAGCTTTAAAATTGCCTTTGACTTCTCTTGCACATTAAATGCTTTTGCTTGATGATTTTGATGTGGTCCTTTTTAGGACATGTTAATATGTGTTTGAAGTTGCATTGTGTTGAATTTCAGCCCCTGTTTTGAATTTTTTCTTCACCTTTGACCCTAGGCTTTGACCTAGTGGTTTGTACTGACATGTGAGCTTTGAATTTCAGGTTCAAGCATCCAAATTCCATGGTTAATGTTGCTTCATCATTTGAATGTTGATATTTGCTTTTGATTGCTAACACTTGCTATTTTGTAGGTTGATGATAAGTCACTTGAGTTTGCCTTATGGCTTATGTGTTGTACATTGGGATTGACTGTTTGTTATTGACTGTTGTCTGTTTGTCTGAGTATTGTACTGATTTGTTTAGTTGTTTACACAGGTACCTAAGTTGCTTTAAGTTCATTTGAACTTTGCTTTGCTTTTGCTTGTGGTTGGCATACCACTTAGGTATAATCCCTTGATCTTCATGTAGCCTGGAAGACCTGCTGTTATTGGCAGGCACCTGTCTGAAGCCCTCTTTAAGAGGCCATGTTTTTGTTTGTTTAATTTTGTGCCATGCAGGTAAAGTCCTCTTAAGAGGCAATTGGCAGATAGAAGGGATGTGCAATCCATCCCTTGCTATTCAGTTGTGTCTTTCATCTTGCTCACACCATGTGTTGATGCATTGTGAATAAGAACCCAAGATCTTATAGAGTCAACCATCTGTGGAGAAGAGTTCCCTCATTCTGAACTCCCACACTTTCTATTGATTAAAGCTCTCCCAGACCAGGGATAAGAGCTATGAGGCATAACCCTCATCTCCATTTCATCTGCTTCACCCTAACTCTCAATGTTAGGGTTAAGAGCTCAAAACACCCCATTCCAGTTGGCTTGTTTAAAGCCCAACCTTGATTGAGCCTCTTGATTGTGTATAGTGTGTGCTAATTGATTGCTTGATTGCTCAATTGTGCATCTTACATGTTTACTTTTGCATATCTACATGCATCATTCCATGTGCTTGCTTTTTGCTTTTCATAGCATGTTTGTGTATGTGAGGAGTCAGATGTAAGGCCATTGATTGGTTATCTGTTTCCTATGATCATTTGTTGTGGAGTCAGGTGTAAGTCCATAGATTGGTTACCTGTTTCCTTGTTTGTTTTGTCCATTGAGGAGTCAATTGTAAGTCCATTTATTGGCAGTTGTTTCCTATGATCTGGTAGGAGTTGGGACTAAGACCATTGATTGGCATCCCATTTCTTGGGAGTCGAGTGTAAGACCATTTATTGGCAACTTGTTTCCTTTTGCTTATTGCATTTGTTTTCTTTGTTTTGTGAGACTAGTGTAAGTCCATTGATTGGCATCTGGTATCCATCTTTGTTTTGTGAGATTGGTGTAAGTCCATTGATTGGCATCCGGTATCCATTTATGTTGTTTATTTGTTATTTGTTTTGTTGCCTTTTCCAAAGGAATCACTTGGATCATCTACATATGATCTCAAGAGGTGAGCATCTAAGAAGTTTTGCATCCCTTAACCTCCACCATGTTTGTTATATAAACCTCCATTGGCATGTTAACCCAAAACTAGAAAATATTGTGCAAACATTTTCATTTCTTTTCAAATTAGAAACCTAGGTCTTAAGCCTTTGATTTTTCAAACTTCATTTTCGTAATACTTCTTTTGAATTGAATTCTAATCATACTTTGACCATCTTTTGTGAATAATCCTAATTGACTAATTACATTCATTCAATTGTTTTGTGGCTCAAGTCCACTTTCTTGATAAATTTTCATACATTAGCCATAGATCTCAATTATCTTAGTGGTTGATGTGAATCTCACCTTTTGTCCTTAGTGATTGAATTGTAAGACTTCCTTGCTTATTATAGGGCATGGAAGCTTTTCTCACATGGTGGACTTGTGGTTGTATATGTTGAGTTTTCTCCCGTGGATAATGAAAGACCTTAGGGCTTTTGTTTAAAATCAATCCACTTACTTTTTGGAAATCTTTTAGCCGAACTACGAGGTTTTGATCCTGTAAAGGTACGTAGGCAATGGTTATCCATCCAAACACAAAAAAATAATAAAAATTGTATATTCTTTTCTCATCCTCCCAATCAATGTTTGCACAATAAATATGTTCATAAACAATATCTTTTGCAACAATTTGTTAAAAGGGTTCCTAGGAGTACCTAGGATGCATTGGGTGCCTAACACCTTCCCTTTGCATAATTACCCCCTTACCCAGATCTCTGACCTTTCATTAGTTTTCTATGTGTAAAACTTCTTAGGCTTTTGTTCGATTTTTAGCCATTCCTTTGGATAAATAAAAGTGCGGTGGCGACTCTATCTTTGTATGCTTTGCTTTTGATTTAGTCAATAAATCATAAAGTGACGAATACACCGCTACAGAAAAGTGGCGACTCTACTGGGGAGAGAATCCTTGGTGGGTTTGCCAACTTTTCACAATTATTGTGATATATTGTTTATGACATGTTTTTGTACAATTTGGGATTACTGTATTGTTTGTAATGATTGATTTGCTTGATATATCAATTGCTGCTTGCTTGGTGATCTCTGTGAGATGAGTTCTATACCCGAACTCGAGTGCACCTTATGATAGGAGAATGGCATAGTCTCGTCGACTTGTGTGGAGTTATTCCTTAGCAAGTTGACTTGCGAGTCCATTCACTTGGTGGAGGTCATGTTGGATTAATGATGTCACACAAGTTATTTGTGGTTAGGCATTGTTCTTTCAATATGTGCCTTAGAAGCCAAGGACCTTAGTTTACCAAGCCCATCTTGGCCTATTTTTAGGACGTAGTGCGGAGGTCGTTCAGATGTAAGATCTGATGCGATCGTTACGCGATACTACACTCATAAGAGTCTCTCTTGAGAATATTTTTGGAATACGAGTATTCGTTCCTCCGATAATATTCGAAAGATGGGATGATGACTATGGGAACCTCTAGTAGAACATGTTCGGCAGGTTTAAACCATAGTACACTCCCTTTGGGTGGTTCTTAACCGAGACTCCATGCTCGTGACTCACAACAAACCCGTGATTCATGGTTGATCCGTTCACCCATCGTTAATATCAATGGAACTTGGGTGTTGATAAGGTGAAAACCTTAATCCACCAAAATGGATGATTGATATTAAGGATGGTTGAACCGTTCATATATCATTAATTCAATGGAACTTGGGTGTCGATAAGGTGAAAACCATAATCCACCAAAATGGATGATTAATATTAAGGATAATACGAACCATCCCATGACCTTTGTCTGGTGTGCTTTGCTTGATCCTTGAGTGTGATTGTTGCATTCATGCATTCATGCATTCATCTGCATCCATATCATCAGATAAAAAGAAAATTTTTCAGGATCTTAAGGGGTTTATTTGCAAAATTTTCAGATATGGAAAGACAAAAAAGGCATACAAAGAAGTACAACTTTAGACAGCCCGATCTGAAAGAGTTAAGGAATCTGACATCTTATGTATTAGATCCCTTGGGTTTCAAAGCTCGTTATGGGAAGCTTCTGCCTCTGTTGACTACTCAGGTTGATGAAGGGTTGATGAATACTTTGGCGCAGTTCTATGATCCTCTGTATCACTGCTTCTCTTTTCCAGACTTTCAGCTATTGCCTACCCTGGAGGAGTATGCGCATCTTGTGGGTATTCCAATTCTGGATCAGGTGCCGTTCAGTGGCTTGGAGAGTATTCCTACTTCTCGAGAGATAGCTGACATGTTGCACATAGATGAATCCTTGGTTAAAGCTCATATGACTACCAAAGGTGGAATTCAAGGTCTCCCTTCTGAGTTCCTCATCGCTCAAGCTACCGTTTATGGGAAGGCCATGAGTGAGGATGCCTTTGAGGCCATATTTGTGCTTCTCATCTATGGATTGGTATTGTTCCCCAACATCGACAAATTTGTGGATGTGAACGCTATTAGGATCTTCTCGGTTCTTAATCCCGTTCCGAATCTGTTGGGTGATACCTATTTTTCTTTGCATCTGAGGAATGCGAAAGGTAGTGGTGCTATTGTGTGTTGTTTGCCTCTGTTGTATAAGTGGTTTATTTCTCACTTACCTCAGACGGTTGCTTTCAAGGAGAACAAGGGATGTCTACGGTGGTCTACGAGACTTATGTCTCTCACTAATGATGATATCTCTTGGTATGATCGTGCATATGATGGTGTCAAGATCATTGATTCTTGTGGTGAATTCTCCAATGTGCCTCTTCTTGGTACATGTGGTGGGATTAGCTACAACCCTGCATTAGCACGTCGTCAGCTTGGGTTCCCCCTAAAGGATAAACCTAATAACATTCTGTTAGAAGGTGTGTTCTTCCAGGAGGGTAAAGATCCCCAAGGTCTGAAAGCCAGGATGGTCCGCGCTTGGCGCAAGATTCACAAGAAGGGTAGAAGTGAATTGGGTCCGAAGAACTGCATAGCTTTGGAGCCATACACTACTTGGGTGAGGAGGAGAGCATCTGAGTATCTCATGCCTTATGATTATCCGAGACCTACACCGTTGGTTGTGGCTGGGCCTTCAACCCTCCCTAACCAAGGCGTAGAGGAGTTGAGAGACGAAGACCTTTCACGTGCCTGGATCCGTGAAAGAGAAGAGTTGCTTCAACAGCTGAAGGAGAAAGATGCCATGATCGAGTTTCTCGAGCATCAGGTCATTGACGATCCTGATGATACTTGGACTTCTCTACTTCCTCAGTCTTCCAAGTTCTAGAAAAGGAGGTATAACAGACTCGCCAAAGATAAGGCGGATATGGAAGCAGCATATGACAGAGAGATCAAGAGGCTTCGTGCAGCTTATCTTCCGGTATCCCGAGCTTTTAGGGATCCATAGGATGTTTATTTTCCTTCTCTCTTGTAATATAATTGACAATGCTGTACTTCTTTGTTCAAATATATTTGATGAGATATTTTCCATATGCGATTAAAATGATTAATATTCAAAATTTGCAAATAATACCCTAAAAGTTCCTTCGAAAATAAAAATAAATCATCTGCACGAGCATTGCATGCATCATTTTGCATAAGCAGGTGTTGTTCTGGTCTTCTTATCTGTGGCCTAACTCTGTGCTCTTCATTTATTTTGAAGACAAGCTGACTCATCGGTACTACACCCGAGCCAACTCTGCAAGAGTGATGGATCAACTCGAACAAGAGAACCGAGAGCTGAAGGAAGAGGTTGCCAGACTGAGCGCTCTGATGGAGCAGTTTCGAGCTGCTCAGAATCAACCATCTCCACCACCTGCAACTCCTCCCAGAGGACTGTTATATCAGAGATTGTCTCCTCGACAGTGCCAGCTGCCAGTGCCCATTTCATGCCAGCCATGCCAGGCGGGTTTCCGTGGGGTATGCCTCCTGGTTTTATGCCTGATATCCCAGCTCCTACCTTTGCTTCCATGCCGGTATCTAGCCCGGTCCTTGCAATACCTCCTCCTGTTGTGCATACCATTCCTAGGGTAGACGACACCATCTATCATTCTGAGTCGTCTGAGGGCCCAGATGTTAATGAAAAGATGGACGCGATGAATGACCAATTCCTCGAACTCCGCAAGGAATTGAAGACCCTTCGAGGGAAAGATTTGTTCGGCAAGTCTGCTGCTGAGTTATGTTTGGTTCCCGGTGTGAAGATACCCGTCAAATTCAAAGTCCCTGACTTTAAGAAGTATAAGGGGAACACCTGCCCGCTCAGTCACCTGGTTATGTATGCCAGGAAAATGTTTACTCAGACAGATAATGATCAGCTGTTGATTCATTATTTTCATGATAGTTTGTCTGGTGCAGCTCTTCGTTGGTACATGAGCCTGGATAGTGCAAACATCCGATCCTTCAACGATCTTGGCGAAGCCTTCATCAAGCAATACAAATATAATGTGGATATGGCTCTTGACCGTGAGCAACTCAGAGCCATGTCCCAGAAGGACAAAGAGACATTTAAGGAGTACGCCCAGAGGTGGCGGGAGCTGGCAGCTCAGATTACTCCTCCGCTGGAAGAGAAGGAGATGACCAAAATCTTTTTGAAGACTTTGAGTTCATTTTACTATGAGCGGATGATCGCTAGTGCTCCCTCTGATTTCACCGAGATGGTGAACATGGGGATGCGATTGGAGGAAGGAGTCCGTGAAGGACGTTTATCCAAGGATGAAGGCTCTTCTAGCAAGCGGTATGGGGCGTTTGCTAAGAAGAAAGATGGGGAGGCACATGTTGTGCAATCCCATGCTAAATCCAGAAGACCCTCTGCCAAGAGGAAGCCTGTGCGTCATGCCAGCAATCAGCATCAGGTGGCTCACATAGCACCTGTCTTCCGTGATAATCAGCAATATCAGCATAATCAGCAACAACCTCAACAGTATCAGCAGCAACATCGCCCTCAGCAATAGGCTTACCAGCCTCGCAACAGTAATCAGGCTAATTTGGGTTATGAGAAGAAGAAGATCACTTTCGATCCGATTCATATGTCATACGCTGAGCTATATCCCTCTTTAATAGAGCGGAAATTGATTACTCCCAGAGAGCCTCCGGCTGTACCTGCTAACCCGCAGTGGTGGTACAATCCCGACCAACATTGTGTTTATCATTCCGGTGCTCCGAGCCACAATGTAGAAAACTGCTATCCATTGAAGATTAAGGTTCAAGACCTTATGAGATGCGGCATTCTGAGCTTTGAGGACTCAGGCCCCAATGTTACGAAGAACCCATTGCCCGAGCATGGGAAGTCGGTTAACATGGTCCAGGGTTGCCCTAGCAAATACAAAGTCAAATATGTAAGCCATATTCGACAGTCATTGGTTGAGTTGCATCGTCTACTGTGTGATTACAGTCATATGGAGCACGACCATGACAAATGCCATATCTGCTCTATCAATCGTCTAGGTTGTCGCCAAGTGCGCAGAGAGCTGCAAGAGTTGCTAGATGATGATACCAATGAAATTCTTCAAAACAGAAATGTTGATGAAGACGAACCAGAGGTGAATGTGATTTCTCCTGTGTTCAAAATTCCTGAGCCTGTTGTCATCCGTTATGATGGCAGCAAGCAGAAGGTCTCTCCTTCTTTGGTGATCAAGCCTGCAGGCCCTGTGCCTTATTCTTCAGATAAAGCTGTTCCATTCCGCTATAATCCTATTGCTGTGGAAGATGGGAAAGAAGTGACATTGCCTTCATCCTCTGTTGTTAGTATTGTTGATATCAGCGGATTGACCCGTAATGGTCGTGTATTTTCAGCGCCAAAGTCGCAGGCTAAGGCTGATTCTGATGTTCGTCCGGTGGGGAATGTTGTTAATCCTCCGAACCCGGCATTTGCTGTTGCTAAACCCTCCTCTGTACAAAAGACTCCTGCTTCTTCTGTTGGCCCGAGTGGCACTGTGCATGAAGACTGTGATGAGATGCTGAGGCTCATCAAGAAGAGTGAGTACAACGTTGTAGACCAGCTTCTACAAACGCCGTCCAAGATCTCTGTGTTATCTTTGCTTCTGAATTCAGAACCCCATAGGGAGGCTCTGCAGAAAGTTTTGGACGTGGCTTATGTTGAACACGACGTCACCATTGAACAGTTTGATAGTATTGTTGCAAACATCACTGCTTGCAACACTTTGAGTTTCTGTGACGCTGATATCCCTGAGGAGGGAAGAGACCACAACATGGCTTTACATATATCCATGAATTGCAAGAACGACGCCATGTCCAATGTGCTGGTGGACACTGGGTCATCTTTGAATGTATTGCCAAAGACCACTCTTTCTAGATTGTCGTATCAAGGGCCTCCCATGAGGCAGAATGGTGTTGTTGTGAAAGCTTTCGATGGGTCGCGTAAGATTGTGATTGGGGAAGTTGATCTCCCAATCAAGATTGGACCAAGTGATTTCCAAGTTACCTTTCAGGTTATGGATATCCACCCATCTTATAGTTGTCTCCTTGGTAGACCATGGATTCACGAGGCTGGCGCCGTGACATCCACCCTACACCAGAAGCTGAAATTCGTTAAGAACAAGAAACTGGTCGTGGTAGGGGAGAAAAGGCTCTCCTGGTTAGCCACCTGTCTTCTTTCTCATATATTGATGCTGAGGATAAAGTTGGAATGCCTTTCCAAGCTTTGTCTATAGCCGAGCCGATTGAGAAGAAGTCTCCTTCATTTGCTTCCTATCGTGATGCAAAACTGGTCATTGAATGTGGTGCAGTTGTTGGGTTAGGGAAGATGATCGAGCTTGAAGATGACAAGTCCCGGGATGGCCTTGGCTATTTTTTTGGGATCTTCAATGACAAAGGGATGTTCAAGAGTGGAGGTTTCATCCACGCCGATCAAGCTGAAGAAGCTGCTGCTATATTGGCAACTTTGTTATCCCTGGCGGGATCTGCCACAATTGGGTCGCTGTAGATGTTCCTACAGTCATTCATAGATCAGAGTAATATGTTCACTTTTTTTAAAACCCTTCTCCCATGCCAAAAGGAGAAGTGATGACACTGTTGGCAACATTTATACAATGATATTTCATTCAATAAATTCATGTTAAACATTTGTTTTTCCATTTGTTTTCACTTTTTGCTTTTTGCATGAAATCGGTGATCACAAAAAACCCTAAAAAAAACAATCTTTTCATCTGCATAATGATTTGCTTGTTTAAATTCTAAAGTTTTTATTATCCAAAATCATTATGCAGGTTGATTCTAAAACCCATTGAACATAATGGTCCAACGCCATCTCCCAATTTTGAATTCCCTGTATTCGAGGCGGAGGAAGATGATGTTGAAGGGATTCCTGATGAGATTACCCGTCTTCTTGAGCACGATGAGAAGATCGTTCAGCCGCATCTTGAGAATCTGGAAATAGTCAACTTAGGGTCTGAAGATTGTGTTCGATTGGTGAAGATTGGGGCACTCCTTGAAGAGTCTGTCAAGAAGGGGTTGATCGGTTTGCTACGAGAATATTCTGATATCTTTGCTTGGTCGTATGAAGACATACCGGGTCTAGATATAGATATTGTGCAACATTTCTTGCCTCTGAAGCCTGAGTGCATGCCTGTGAAGCAGAACCTCAGAAGAACTCATCCAGATATGGCAGTGAAGATCAAAGAGGAAGTTCAGAAGCAAATTGATGCGGGGTTTCTAGTGACTTTTACATATCCTCAATGGGTGGCCAATATTGTGCTTGTGCCTAAGAGGGACGGAAAAGTCTGTATGTGTGTTGATTACAGAGATTTGAATAAAGCTAGTCTAAAAGATGATTTCCCTCTACCACACATTGATATGTTGGTAGACAATACAGCTAAATTCAAGGTCTTTTCGTTTATGGACGGATTTTCCGGATATAATCAAATCAAGATGGAACCCGAGGATATGGAGAAGACAACATTCATCACACCTTGGGGAATATTTTGTTATCGAGTGATGCCCTTCGGTTTGAAGAACGCCGGAGCCATGTATCAACGAGCTATGACTACCTTGTTTCATGATATGATGCACAAGGAGATAGAGGTCTATGTCGATGATATGATTGCTAAGTCCCGAACGGAAGTTGAACATGTTAAGCATTTGTTGAAGCTTTTTCAGCGTCTGAGGAAGTTCAGGCTTCGTCTGAATCCGAACAAATGTACATTTGGAGTCCGTTCTGGCAAGTTATTGGGTTTTGTTGTCAGCGAGAGAGGTATTGAGGTTGATCCTGCAAAGGTCAAAGCAATACAAGAGATTCCTGCGCCCAAAACTGAAAAGCAAGTCCGAGGTTTTCTTGGCCGCTTGAACTATATTTCCAGATTTATATCCCACACGACTACCACATGTGCGCCGATATTCAAGCTTCTTCGGAAAGATCAGGCTCATGATTGGACCGAGGATTTCCAGAAAGCTTTCGACAGTATCAAAGAATATCTGTCTGAACCTCCGATCTTGTCTCCGCCTGTGGAAGGAAGACCTCTGATCATGTATCTGACTGTTCTTGGAGACTCGATGGGTTGTGTCCTCGGTCAGCAAGACGAATCGGGAAAGAAAGAATCTGCTATTTACTACCTGAGTAAGTGTAGCACCTCAAATTTGCACCTCCCAGTTGTACATTCATTTCATTTTTAGGTCATTAGCATTGCATAGCATGTTGCATGGTATCAGTCAAAACTGGTCAGGAGAATCCATCTGTGCAAGGGAGCAAGGGTTTTTCCATGAGATAGAGGCCCTATGGTTGTTCCAATGAGCTTACATAACCCAAGGTTCATTTTGAAGCAATTTGGCCAAGTGTTGAAGGCTCAAAGTCCACAGTGCATGACCAAGTCATCTGAGGCCCATAAAAGTCAACTGCAAGTCAACTGAGGGCTAGGAGATGGAGAAATGGTTTGAGACACTTCATTCATGTCCCAAAGAAGGTTATTCAACATGTCAAACATCTACCTTGAAGATTTTGAAGCCAGATTAAAAGTTTCCAAAAATGGAAAGTGACCTGTAATTTCAAGTTTCCAAAAATGGCAAGTTTTTGGACCAACTTCAACTCAACTTTCCAACATCAAAGAAGCTTCCAATGAAATTTTGTCCAACATGAAAGTTGAAGATCTTTATCTTCCATTTCCAAAAAGTCCAAGATCATGAATTTATGATGAATGGTTAAGGAGTTATGATCAAACCATTGCAAAGTGTGCTTGAAACTTCAAATGGCCATATCTTTTGAACCAAAACTCCAAATTTGGTGGTTCTTTTTGCATTGTTCTTCTCTTGTCATGAGGTTTCCAAACCAACCATCACATTGCATGAGATGTTATCACATGAACATTTGCATATCCAAGTCAATTTTGGAGGGAAAATTGGAAATTTAAAAATGGTGCATTGTATGGACTTTCTACCATTACCATTGAGTTTAAAAATTGATTTTGAGTGAATTTGGGCCTTGGTGTGTACTGTTCACGTGTGCATCTCATGCATGAGGTGAAAATATAAATTTGTGCATGCACCTTATACTCCCTTAATCTCAATTAAACATGGCTTAGTGTTAATTTCAGAATGATTAGCAAGGCATATATAAGCTTAATCACAACTGCATTGATCAGAACACACATTTTCAGATCTAGATTTAGAATTTTGCTCAAATTTTTCTCTCACAAAGAACTTCCAAATTCTTCACACAAACACTCATTTCCTTGCATAATTGTGGATCCTGGTGAAGTTTTGAGTAAGATTCACGTGCACTTTGAAGAATTCGTGCTAGGTTCAACCATGCTTGAAGCTTGAAGGACTGAATGGAGTTTTCAAATTAAACTGGATTCACACGTCGAGCTTCTCCCGTTCGTCAGTTGACGTCTGGTCGAGCCTTCCCAGTCATCCGTTGATGTCTGGTCACCTCTTCGTTGGTGTCGATAAACGTCGAGCTTCTCCCGTTCGTCCGTTGACGTCTGGTCAAGTCTTCCCATTCATCCGTTGATGTCTGGTCACCTCTCCGTTGGTATCGATAAACGTCGAGCTTCTCCCGTTCGTCCGTTGACGTCTGGTCAAGTCCTTTCCCATTCATCCGTTGATGTCTGGTCACCTCTCCGTTGGTGTCGATAAACGTCGAGCTTCTCCCATTCGTCCGTTGACGTATTGTTTGAGTCTTCCCATTCATCCGTTGATGTCTGGTCACCTCTCTGTTGGTGTCGATAAACGTTGAGTTTTTCCCATTCTTCCGTTGACGTCTGGTTGTATCCTTTTCCATTCATCCGTTGATGTCTGGTCACCTCTCCGTTGGTTTCGGTAAACGTTGAGTTTTTCCCATTCGTCCGTTGACGTCTGGCTGTATCCTCTTCCTAGTTCATCCGTTGATGTCTAGTCACCTCTCCGTTGGTGTCGATAAACGTCGAGTTTCTCCCATTCATCCGTTGACGTATGGTTTGAGTTCTTTCCCAGTTCATCCGTTGATGTCTGGTCACCTCTCCGTTGGTGTCGATAAATGTCGAGCTTTTCCTATTCGTCCGTTGACGTCTAGTTGTATCACTTCCCATTCATCCGTTGATGTCTGGTCACCTCTCCGTTGGTGTCGATAAACGTTGAGTTTTTCCCATCCGTCCGTTGACGTTTGGTTGTACCCCTTTTTCCCATTCATCCGTTGATGCCTGGTCACTTCTCTGTTGGTGTCGATAAACGTCGAGCGTCTCTCGTTCGTCCGTTGACGTCTGGTCGAGTCTTCCCTTTCATCCGTTGATGTCTGGTCACCTCTCCGTTGGTGTCGATAAACGTCGAGCTTTTCCTATTCGTCCGTTGACGTCTAGTCGAGTCTTCCCATTCATCCGTTGATGTCTGGTCACCTCTCCGTTGGTGTCGATAAACGTCGAGCTTTTCCTATTCGTCTGTTGACGTCTAGTTGTATCACTTCCCATTCATCCGTTGATGTCTGGTTACCTCTCAGTTGGTGTCGATAAACGTCGAGCTTCTCCCATTCATCCGTTGACGTCTGGTTGTATCCTATTCCCAGTTCATCCGTTCATGTCTGGTCACCTCTCCGTTGGTGTAGATAAACGTCGAGTTTCTCTCATTCGTCCGTTGACGTATGGTTTGAGTTCTTTCCCAGTTCATCCGTTGATGTCTGGTCACCTCTCCGTTGGTGTCGATAAACGTCGAGCTTCTCCCGTTCGTCCGTTCACGTCTGGTCGAGTCTTCCCATTCATCCGTTGATGTCTGGTCACCTCTCCGTTGGTGTCGATAAACGTCGAGCTTCTCCCGTTCGTCTATTGACGTCTGGTCGAGTCTTCCCAGTTCATCCGTTGATGCCTGGTCACCTCTCCGTTGGTGTCGATAAACGTCGAGTTTTTCCCATTCGTCCGTTGACGTCTGGTTATATCTCTTTCTCCCATTCATCCGTTGATGTCTGGTCACCTCTCCGTTGGTGTCGGTAAACGTCGAGTTTTTCCGAGTCGTCTGTTGGCGTCTAGTTGTGATTTCTTTGTTCCCATTCATCATCTTTCGATGTCTGGACGTGGTTCCTTTTTTCAGAAAAAAATCAAAATCCCCAGTTGGGTCGTTGGTAGACGTCTTGTCTGGACCAGTGATAAATATCAGATCCCAGTGGAAGTTGCTATTGGTGAACTTTCTTTTCTTGGATCCCCGAAGAGTGCAAATTTTTACGGTTCTTTGGTATTCAATCCCTGTGTACCTTGAAGGTCATACAGTTGTTGCTCACATCCGTTCAGGTTCCCAGTTGATTGAATAGGGGCAGCTGTAGCACCTCAAATTTGCACCTCCCAGTTGTACATTCATTTCATTTTTAGGTCATTAGCATTGCATAGCATGTTGCATGGTATCAGTCAAAACTGGTCAGGAGAATCCATCTGTGCAAGGGAGCAAGGGTTTTTCCATGAGATAAAGGCCCTATGGTTGTTCCAATGAGCTTACACAACCCAAGGTTCATTTTGAAGCAATTTGGCCAAGTGTTGAAGGCTCAAAGTCCATAGTGCATGACCAAGTCATCTGAGGCCCATAAAAGTCAACTGCAAGTCAACTAAGGGCTAGGAGATGGAGAAATGGTTTGAGACACTTCATTCATGTCCCAAAGAAGGTTATTCAACATGTCAAACATCTACCTTGAAGATTTTGAAGCCAGATTAAAAGTTTCCAAAAATGGAAAGTGACCTGTAATTTCAAGTTTCCAAAAATGGCAAGTTTTTGGACCAACTTCAACTCAACTTTCCAACATCAAAGAAGCTTCCAATGAAATTTTGTCCAACATGAAAGTTGAAGATCTTTCTCTCCCATTTCCAAAAAGTCCAAGATCATAAATTTATGATGAATGGTTAAGGAGTTATGATCAAATCATTGCAAAGTGTGCTTGAAACTTCAAATGGCCATATCTTTTGAACCAAAACTCCAAATTTGGTGGTTCTTTTTGCATTGTTCTTCTCTTGTCATGAGGTTTCCAAACCAACCATCACATTGCATGAGATGTTATCACATGAACATTTGCATATCTAAGTCAATTTTGGAGGGAAAATTGGAAATTTAAAAATGGTGCATTGTATGGACTTTCTACCATTACCATTGAGTTTAAAAATTGATTTTGAGTGAATTTGGGCCTTGGTGTGTACTGTTCACGTGTGCATCTCATGCATGAGGTGAAAATACAAATTTGTGCATGCACCTTATACTCCCTTAATCTCAATTAAACATGGCTTAGTGTTAATTTCAGAATGATTAGCAAGGCATATATAAGCTTAATCACAACTGCATTGATCAGAACACACATTTTCAGATCTAGATTTAGAATTTTGCTCAAATTTTTCTCTCACAAAGAACTTCCAAATTCTTCACACAAACACTCATTTCCTTGCATAATTGTGGATCCTGGTGAAGTTTTGAGTAAGATTCAACGTGCACTTTGAAGAATTCGTGCTAGGTTCAACCATGCTTGAAGCTTGAAGGTGTTAGTGGAGTTTTTAAATTAAACTGGATTCACACGTGTTGGAGCTTCAATTTCTTCATCAATGATCTCCACAAGTATTATGGAACAGCTTTGGATCATTTAGAGCCTTGGAACGTGCAAAACAAGAACCTGCTCTTCAAGAGGTATGATTTTCGATCTTCACAATTCTCAAATCCATGAACATAATTGTGTAGATCTTTGTTTACTGAGAATTCTGGTAGAAAAATCAATTGAAATGGTGTAGTATTCATTGAGTTATGCGCGTTTGAAGTTTGAGATGCAAAAATGTTCATGCTCGATTCTCTTTGATCTTGATGTTTTAGGCTTAATTGTTGCTTGATTCGTGTTCATCATGGAAAGATCTTGCTTATGATATAATTTTTGTGGATTTCTGGACATTTCTGGTTTTTCTGGAAAATTGATGCATGAAGTTCATCATGTTCATCTTCTTCATCATGAAGAAGATGAAGATTAATGATTTGCGTCGGTTTTTGGCAAATAGCGTCGGTTTGAACCGTCCAAATCTGGGCGAGCTTAGGGTTTGTGTGAAACGGTGTGCAATCCATCCCCTACTATTCAGTTGTGTCATTCACTTTGCTCACACCATGTGTTGATGCATTGTGAATAAGAACCCAAGATCTTGTTGTGTCAGTCATGTGGAGAAGAGTTCCTACATTCTGAACTCCCACACTTTCTATTTGATTCAAGCTCTCCCAGGCCAGGGATAAGAGCTGTGAGGTCTTACCCTCACTTCCCAGCTCATCTGTTTCACCCTAACTCTCAATGTTAGGGTTAAGAGCTAAAAACACCCCATTCCAGTTGGCTTGTTTCTACAGCCTAGCCTTGTATGAGCCATTTGTTTGCATATAGTGTGTGTGCTTGCTCTATTGTGCTTGCTTGCATGATTGTGTTGTTTAGGCTAGCTTGCTTCCTGTGCAAGTTAGGATAGAGACCTCAACATAGGGATCGTATGCATGACAACTTCTAGGCTCGAGTCGTAGTCTCCCTAGTAGCTTGTTATCTCCCTTGTCTCTGGTTAGGTTAGGAGTTCTTCCCCTGTTTAGGGGAACTACGTCGCCCTGATCCTCATACCAGATGAGGTACGTAGGCAGGAGATTGAGCTGATCTCTCCGGGCACTTTCTTTTCTTTTGTGTGAGTTTTTTATCCTTTTCTGGTTGGAGTCTGATGTAAGTCCAACGATTGGCATTCGGTTTCCAGTTTATGTGTTTGCTGGTTGGAGCCTGATGTAAGTCCAGCGATTGGCATTCGGTTTCCAGTTTGTGTGTTTGTTGGTTCGGAGTCTGATGTAAGTCCAGCGATTGGCATTCGGTTTCCATGTTTGCCTGTTTGTGTGGAGTCTGACGTAAGTCCAGTGATTGGCGGTCGGTTTCCTGTGTGGGTTTTGTTTGGCGTGCGTTAGCCGAACTACGAGTGCTCTGATTCTTCTCTGGTTAGAGAAGATACGTATGCATAGGATGCGACATCCTAGCGAGCACGTTTCCCCTGTCCCGAACTACATCGACTCTGATGTCTGTGTCTGACAGACTACGTAGGCCCAGGAGGCGATATCCTGCCGAGTCCCGTTTCTTCCGTTTTCTGTGTTTCCTTCCGGCCTTGTGCAGTTTGTGAGCAGTCTTTAGCAACCTTTCCTCTATTCTTTTGTGCGTGGATCCCGTAGAGTACGACGGATGCGTAGGGGTGCTAATACCTTCCCTTCGCATAACCGACTCCCGATCCCATCCATCTCCGGTCGCGAGACCATTCCTTTCCAGGTTTACTTCGAGCGTTTCCTTTCCCTCCTTTGGGATAAATAACGCACGGTGGCGGCTCTGTTATTTCTTTTTCCCGCCAGTTTTTCGCGTAATGCGACAGCTGGCGACTCTGCTGGGGAAAAAGAGAAGTTGACCTCTTGCAGATCCATCTTCCCTAAGCGAGTCAGTCCTAGAGCTCTCTAGTATAGCGTTGGTTGCTTTTACTACTTTATTTATTGCATCCCTGTTTGTTATGCTGTGATTGTATATATATGCATATATGTTTGCATGCTTCATATTATCATTGTGTTGGATTCTGTACAGGTTGGTTCCTCTGTTTTGGGGTGGGTGTTCTGACTGGGGATAAAACTCAGGCCCGAGTATACACCTAGGATTAGCGTGGTCTCACGTTTCCTCACATGTTGGATCAGCATGTTGTTGCGACGTGACATACCACAAGCCGGACGAAGTTCTTTTGAGAGAGTTCTTCCGGGTGGAGTTATTCCACTCAGGTTGGGTTATCTCATCTGAGCTATTGACTTCGGTGACCGTTCTTTCCCGGATCTTTGGTTTAGACGATCTCAAGAGAGATGCAACGGCACACCCGAAAGGGCAAACCCGTTGAGTATCTTTGCCCGATTGCCGAGACCATTATCCACCTTAGGATGACCTTGTTAGAATTCACCTGTGAGGGGAGGGCTTGATTCTTGCAAGTACAGGTTCCGTCAGTGAGTCTGTGATGATTATTATGGTTCAGATGGACTTATGGGTACTTACTTCTGACACGCCGGAGTTCTATCCGTGATATTTATCAGCGGGTTCCGTTTATTTCGGATCCCCGGGTTGAGTTTGAGGATACTTGTTCAGAGGATCTGGTTGTCATCCGTTCAGTGGATTTCCTGTGATGATAGTGACATATCCCCCGGTTCCGTTTATTTCGGAACTCCCCAAGTTGGATTTATGGTTACTCGGGCCCTCAGATGATTGTAATCAGTTCAGAGACCGGTCCAGTACAGTTGATCCTCAGTTGACTTGGAAGATGGCACAGTGACTTGCCTGCATGCATTTGCATCATTCCCATTTCGCATTCATCTGCATTTAACCCATGTCTATCCGTACTCAAGGTCCATTTTTTTTTATTAAGATTCTGGTCGAGAGACATCCGGATGTCAGAATGTTGTTGATGAAATATTATCCGTCTCAATGAAGCTAGAATTAAAGGACAGAATATTCCTAGTACGGATAGACATTGCATGCGTGAGTCATATTAACCTGTTTTCTGTTTTGTAGGTGTCAGTATCTAACCGGTGCGCATAACTCTTCCGTTCAGATATCCAGCCAGACTCAACAAATCCAAGCTGATGGATCCACCCAACGCCGACATTCTCGAATTGAAAGAGATGATGGGGGAGTTGTTCAAAGTCGTGCAAGGGCTCGCCTTGGGGAAGAAAGCAATGGCTGAGAGGTTGGAAAGGATTGAAAGCTGGATGATAAAGGAGAAAGTTCAGGGAAAGGCTCCGTCATCCGTAGTAAAGAAGCCCTCGGGCAATGGTCAGCTCAAGAAGGAGGTTGAATCAGGTGGTGTGCAGGCCAAGAAAGAACGCGGTAAGGATCGTTACCACCCTTATACTGCCACTGTAATCATTCCTGTTGGTAATCCACCTGTACAACAGCAACAATCACTACCTCAACAAAAAGCACAGAAAGCTAAGGGCCAAGTGAAGAAGGGGACGACGGATCGTCAGTTTGATAAGCCACCCGTGACTTATACCCTTCTGTTCAAGAGGTTGAGGGATCTTGGGTTAGTTCGGCCAAGGATATCGGTTCCTGTAGAGATGCATCGAGGCCTGCAAACTACGATGAGAATGCCAAGTGCGAGTTCCATTCTGGGGCACCAAGACATAACATTGAGGGTTGTAGAGCTTTTAAGCATGCCGTCCAGGACATGGTGGATTCTAAGGCCATTAGTTTGGCGCCAACACTGAATGTTAACGCTAACCCAGTGCCAGGTCCCGTGGGGGTGAAGGTGATGTCAAAGGACAAGAGAGGAACAGAGGTGACTGAGGGGGATCAGTTAAAAACTTCAGTGTCTATGGTCCCAAAACATCTGATGAAGAGTGGAGCATTCCCTAGTGTTGATAACTGTTGTGCGGTTGTCGCCACAAACGGGTGTGTAGTGATGGGGGAAACGATCCAGAGAATGATGGAAGTAGAAATGGACGGTGAAAAATTCGAAACACCAAGTCAGGCAGTTGAAACCGTCAAGGTAGGGAACGCCATTCTTGCTGAGAAGGAGAAGAAGTTGTCCATTTCTTCCTACAAATAGGCCATGGAAGTGGTGAAGAACGGAGAAGCCCTAGGCTGGGGGAAGATCATAGACATTGTGGTGAAAGCGGATATGTTAGGGATTGGCTATGAGCCAGGCCAAGACTCGTCTGGACAGAACAGAGGACGTCGTCAACCGTTCACATTCGTTAGTGCCGGAATGCTGGATCCAGGTCACGCCTGTACAGTGGGTGAAGAGATTGACAGTGACCGCGAGCTTGAGTCGTGGATAAAATCGTGCGTACCAGGGAACTGGAAGGCCTCAAGGATCATCACTGTCACTCATCATGAAGGGTAGCATTTGTGTTTTTCAAATTCTGTTTGCATGAAAGCCATACGTTTTGCCCGAAACGTAATGGTCCATTGTAAGGGCCATCTCAGGTGTTTCATTTTGCAACATTTTGCATCATTAATAAATGGATGTTTTTGTGATTAAAAGCGGTGTTCCCTGTCTTTCATTTAGTTTTGTTGTTTAAAAAATAAAAATGGCAATGTTTATTTTCATTTTTCTTTCCTTTTGATTTGTCTTGTTCCGACCTCAAAAGTGACTATCCTCCTGATCTCATTGACAACAATTCGGTTACGCCTCTGTATGACTTCGACAATCTGATCTATCATGCCGAAGAAGAAGGCGAAGAAGATTGTGATCTGCTGGAATTAGCCAGGTTGTTGAAATAAGAGGAGAAGGTGATTCAACCGCACGAGGAGCGATTCAAGATTGTTATTCCAGGCACCGCCGAGGTTAGAAAGGAAGTGAAAGTTGGGGCCGCTTCAGGGGCTAATATAAAGAGCAGAATGGTAGCACTGTTAAAAGAGCATGTGGATACCTTCGCCTGGTCGTATCGGGATATGCCAGGGTCGGATACCGATGTCGTTGTGCACAAGTTACCATTGAGAGAAGACTGTCCTCCAGTGAAGCGGAAGCCAGTGCTGAAAAAGGATGAGAAGGTGAGAATGTGTGTGGATTACCGAGATTGAACAGAGTCTGTCTGAAAGGTGACTTCCCATCACATCGATGTGTTGGTAGATAATACAGCTCAGTTCTTGGTGTCTTCCTTCATGGATGGCTTTGTTGGCTGTAGTCAGATCAAAATGTCGCCAGATGATATGGAGGAAACAACGTTCATCATATCATGGGGGCACTTTGCGTTATAAGGTGATGTCGTTCAGTCTCAAGAGCGTCGGGGCCATGTATCAAAGAGCCATGGTGACTTTGTTTCATGATATGATTCATCGTGGAATCAAATGCTATGTTGATGACATGATAGCAAAGTCCCAAACAGAAAAAGGGCATCCGGTAGACCAGGGCAAGTTGTTTGACCGGATCGAGACAACTCAGATTGAGGTTGAGTCCGAATTAGTGCACTTGTGAAGTGTTGTCCGGTAAGTTGCCGAGGCTTATTGTGAACGAAAGAGGAATCGAGGTCGATCCTGCTAAAAAAAATGGGGAAAAAAGCGATACAAGAAACGCCTGAACCGAGAACAGAAAAGAAGGTTCGTGGTTTCTTAGATAGATTGAACTGCATTTCACGGTTCATATCTCATCTGATAGCCACGTGGGAACTCATTCAAGAAAAAAGGGAGCAAACGGTCAGGTGGAATAATGATTGCCAAGGGGCATTGAAAGATAAAAGAATAAGTTGCAGGAACCTCTGATTCTGATGCCTCCCGTGGAGAGACAGCTGTTAATCTGGTACTGGACAGCCCTCGAGGGGTCTATGAGGTGTGTACTGGGTTAGTATAACGAGTCTGGTCGAAAAGAGCATGCAATTTACCTTAGCAAAAAGTTTACCGACTGTGAAACAATACATTCACTGCTCGAGAAAACTTGTTGTACTTTGGCATAGGCTGCTCGCCGACTGAGACAGTATATGCTGCTTCATTCCACTTTGTGGATTTCAAGATGGATCTGATCAAGTATAGGTTTAAGAAGTCAGAGTTGACCGGGCGGGTTGCGAGATGGTAAAAAAGTGAGTTTGACTGATTTGTGATATACAGTACACCTCTCAGAAGGCAATCAAGGGGAGTGTATTGTCCGAGTACCTCGCCCAGTAACCCATTAAGGATTATCAACCGATGATGTTTGAGTTCCCTGATGAGGACATCGAGGTTTTCAAATCAAAAGATTGTGAGTAACCGATCCCGAGGAGGGGCCTGACCCTGAATTCGAACGGATTCTGATGTCTGATGGGGGGAGGTTAATGTGGATGAGTTAGTGCCATTTTGGTTACGCCGAAAAGATCCCACATTCCTTTTGTTGCCCGGATAACAGTTGAAGGCACCAACATTGGTGGCTGAGTACGAAGTTTGTATCCTGGGTATCGAACCTCGGGGCGTGCATCTACTGGGGCAACGCCTTCCTCGCGGGTGTATGAGAAGGAATCGGTGCTACCATTTGAGGTCCAGATTTCATCATGGAGAGTCCTGGGGGGCTTAAAATTGGAGAAGGTTGAATGGATAAGGACTCGGTGTGATGCGTTGAGCCTGATTGAGGAAAAGAGGCTGGCAGTTACTTATCATGGGGCAATTGTACCCAGTGAATGAAGCGTGTTGTTGACCGAAAAGTGCGACCTCGTGCATACCACGTGGGAGAGCTGGTATTGAAAAGGATCCTTCCTCCTCAAGACGATCGTGGGGCAAGTGGATATACAATTATGAATGTCCATTCGTGGTCAAGAAGGTTTTCTCTGACAGAGCCTTGTTGGTGACGACCATGGATGGTGAGGATTTTCCATCCCCTGTGAATGCGGACGCAGTTAAAAAATACTTCGTAAGAGAGACCCGCTGGACAAAAAGAATAAAAGAGTCCAGACAAGAATGGGCATCCCGGCGAACCAAAAAAAAGACAAGAAAGGTTCGGGCAAAAATTACGGATAAAAAGAATTTGTACACCCGGTAAGTCGAAAACCCCACAAGGGAGGCTTGGGCAAAAAAGGGTATCCCAGTGGATTGAAAACCCGAAAGGGCGGTCCAGGAAAAAGAGGGATTGAAACGAACAACTGCGTCCAGCATAATCATTGATATTTTGGTTAACACATCATGGATAATCCCCGACAGAGATCGATCGGAAGCGTCTTGTTCAGAAGGCGGAAAGTTCGGAAAGTCTTGAGGACATATGGGGTGTAACCGAGTTGGAACCCGATGAGATCACGGTGTCACATTGCCATTAGGATAGATTTTTCCTTTTGTGCGCGATCACCTCTTTTCAGGGATTGCTTCCTGTGTGTTGCTCGGTTTTGAGCCACTTTTTTTCAGTCAATAAATGCATGTTCAGTCAAATAATTTTGTTTTTGTCTTCATTACCGCTTTGATTGCGAAAACATCCGTTTATTTTTTATAAGAATATTTGCATTTTGAAACATAGAGGTCCCTTCCGATGCATGCTTATAAGATTGAAATCTAGAAATCTTATTCGGAAGTTTGAGTGACGTAGGCGCTGAAATGTTGGCACGCCTGGGGCACATTTTTATCTAACGATCTCTTGTGCAGGTGTTGTTAGATATCTTCATTCACTTGCAGTTTGTGATGGGTAACCTTTTGACAAAAGATCCCCGCAGAGTCCAATCAGGGGCAAGGGATAGAAGAACGGTGAAAAGACGGTGAAAGAATTGTGACGACGATTCTAGAGGGTAATCAAGAAGACTCTTCAAAGTCTGAAGATTAGAGAGTTTTCCCGGATCCGAGGAGATCAATTGTCTCGAAGCAAAGAAAAGACGAGAATGCTGGGTGATGGATCAGAAAAGACCGAATGAATCTGGGAGTCCTCAAAAGAGGAAAGTGGACACTGTGGTTGGATGATGAATGCCAGTGTTCGACGAATCGACGGGTGTTCCGTGTCAAATAGATCGTATCTCCCTAGTGGATTTGGGAGTGTTATCTCCACAGCCGATTTGAGATCGGTGTCTCCCCAGCATAGTTAAGATCAGGGATTCCTCAACAGAATTGAGGATGTTTCCCCAGCAGGGTTATGAATATTTCCCCAAGCAAGTCTGAAAGCTGTTAGAATTGTTCTTCCCCAGCGGTCGGGTAGCAGGGTCAAAGGCTATTCTATCCCCAGCTAGTCTGAAGGTTGTTGGTCCCCACTGAGCCGGAAGGTTGACGTATCCCCAGTGGAGGTATCAGTGAGTAGTTTGTTCCTCGGCAGTTGGGTATGAAGTACTGTAATCCCCAGCGTGGTCGTGGATGCCTTTCCCCATCAAGGTTGTGAATATTCTCCCCATCATGTCTGAAGAGGGTAGTTGTCCCAGCGGAGGTTTGCATTGATGGTTTTCCCCAACGAAGTCCCCAAGCGGATCAGGTTCGGTGAAAATCATCCCCATTAGAGTTTATCTTGCTCAAGGGTTGACAGTTATCCCCAGTAGAGGTGAGCAGTGGTTGTTTCCCCTAGCGGAGTCCCCCAGCGGATTGCATTTAGTGGAAGTTGTCCCTGGTGGGATTTATCCTTTCTCCAGCAGCAAGGCTATTCGCCAGCACGTTTGGGAAGTTGGTGTGTTCCCCAGACAGAGTCTCCCCAGAGTTGACTTGGTTTCCTCTGCCGTCCCTAGAGTATCAGAGCAGCAAAGCACTCCCAGCAGTGCGTCTCCCCACAGAGTTGGAGAATCTAATCAGATTGTGTGCTCAGCAGGAGCGATCATTTGCTCCCCAGCAGGAGTTTTCTTCATTTGCATTTTGCATGTAGTAAACATTGCATCCTCAAATAGCGTAGCATTTCCATTCAACATGGAGCATTACGCCATAAAAAAATTCAAACATATGCATTCATGTGTTAAACCTAACTGGACCATATCCCCAGCAGAGGCGGATCATTGTTCAACATCTGTACGATACATTTGCTACAGTTGCTCCTGACAGCATTCAGGATTGATAATTCCCCAGAGAGGGTTGTTTCCTCACTCATCAGTGAAAGGAAAGCTTGACTCCCCAGTGTAGTCCCTGGAGAGTGATTGGCCTTGTCTCGACATATGAAGATGTCATCCTGGTGATACCGGTAAGTGACATGTCAACACCCGTGTGTGTTCTTTCGTTGGTCGGTAAACACCATTGTTTCGGTGTCGGCAAACATCGAGTCCTTCCCAGTAATCCGTTGATGTCTGGTCACCTCTCCGTTGGTGTCGATAAACGTCGAGCTTCTCCCGTTCGTCCGTTGACGTCTGGTCGAGCCTTCCCAGTCATCCGTTGATGTCTGGTCACCTCTCCGTTGGTGTCGATAAACGTCGAGCTTCTCCCGTTCGTCCGTTGACGTTTGGTCAAGTCTTCCCATTCATCCGTTGATGTCTGGTCACCTCTCCGTTGGTGTCGATAAACGTCGAGCTTCTCCCATTCGTCCGTTGACGTCTGGTCGAGTCCTTTCCCATTCATCTGTTGATGTCTGGTCACCTCTCCGTTGGTGTCGATAAACGTCGAGCTTCTCCCATTCGTCCGTTGACATATGGTTTGAGTCTTCCCATTCATCTGTTGATGTTTGGTCACCTCTCCGTTGGTGTCGATAAACGTTGAGTTTTTCCCATTCGTCCGTTGACATCTGGTTGTATCCTTTTCCATTCATCCGTTGATGTCTGGTCACCTCTCTGTTGGTTTCGGTAAAGGTTGAGTTTTTCCCATTCGTCCGTTGACGTCTGGCTGTATCCTCTTCCCAGTTCATCCGTTGATGTCTGGTCACCTCTCCGTTGGTGTCGATGAACGTCGAGTTTCTCCCATTCGTCCGTTGACGTATGGTTTAAGTTCTTTCCCAGTTCATCCGTTGATGTCTGGTCACCTCTCCGTTGGTGTCGATAAATGTCGAGCTTTTCCTATTCGCCCGTTGACGTCTATTTGTATCACTTCCCATTCATCCGTTGATGTCTGGTCACCTCTCCATTGGTGTCGATAAACGTTGAGTTTTTCCCATCCGTCCGTTGACGTTTGGTTGTACCCCTTTTTCCCATTCATCCATTGATGCCTGGTCACCTCTCCGTTGGTGTCGATAAACGTCGAGCTTCTCTCGTTCGTCCAATGACGTCAGGTCGAGTCTTCCCATTCATCCGTTGATTTCTGGTCACCTCTCCGTTGGTGTCGATAAACGTCGAGCTTTTCCTATTCATCCGTTGACGTCTAGTCGAGTCTTCCCATTCATCCGTTGATGTCTGGTCACCTCTCCGTTGGTGTCGATAAACGTCGAGATTTTCCTATTCGTCCGTTGACGTCTAGTTGTATCACTTCCCATTCATCCGTTGATGTCTGGTCACCTCTCCTTTGGTGTCGATAAACGTCGAGCTTCTCCCATTCGTCCGTTGACGTCTGGTTGTATCCTCTTCCCAGTTCATCCGTTGATGTCTGGTCACCTCTCCGTTGGTGTCGATAAACGTCGAGTTTCTCTTATTCGTCCGTTGACGTATGGTTTGAGTTCTTTCCCAGTTCATCCGTTGATGTCTGGTCACCTCTCCGTTGGTGTCGATAAACGTCGAGCTTCTCCCGTTCGTCCGTTGACGTCTGGTCGAGTCTTCCCATTCATCCGTTGATGTCTGGTCACCTCTCCATTGGTGTCGATAAACGTCGAGCTTCTCCCGTTCGTCCGTTGACGTCTGGTCGAGTCTTCCCAGTTCATCCGTTGATGCCTGGTCACCTCTCCGTTGGTGTCGGTAAACGTCGAGTTTTTCCCATTCGTCCGTTGACGTCTGGTTATATCTCTTTCTCCCATTCATCCGTTGATGTCTGGTCACCTCTCCGTTGGTGTCGGTAAACGTCGAGTTTTTCCTAGTCGTCCGTTGGCGTCTAGTTGTGATTTCTTTGTTCCCATTCATCATCTTTCGATGTCTGGACGTGGTTCCTTTTTTCTGAAAAAAATCAAAATCCCCAGTGGGGTCGTTGGTAGACGTCTTGTCTGGTCCAGTGATAAATATCAGATCCCAATGGAAGTTGCTATTGGTGAACTTTCTTTTCTTGGATCCCCGCAGAGTGCAAATTTTTACAGTTCTTTGGTATTCAATCCCTGTGCACCTTGAAGGTCTGACAGTCGTTGCTCTCATCCGTTCAGGTTCCCAGTTGATTGAATAGGGGCAGCTGTAGCACCTCAAATTTGCACCTCCCAGTTGTACATTCATTTCATTTTTAGGTCATTAGTATTGCATATCATGTTGCATGGTATCAGTCAAAACTGGTCAGGAGAATCCATCTGTGCAAGGGAGCAAGGGTTTTTCCATGAGATAAAGGCCCTATGGTTGTTCCAATGAGCTTACACAACCCAAGGTTCATTTTGAAGCAATTTGGCCAAGTGTTGAAGGCTCAAAGTCCATAGTGCATGACCAAGTCATCTGAGGCCCATAAAAGTCAACTGCAAGTCAACTAAGGGCTAGGAGATGGAGAAATGGTTTGAGACACTTCATTCATGTCCCAAAGAAGGTTATTCAACATGTCAAACATCTACCTTGAAGATTTTGAAGACAGATTAAAAGTTTCCAAAAATGGAAAATGACCTGTAATTTCAAGTTTCCAAAAATGGCAAGTTTTTAGACCAACTTCAACTCAACTTTGCAACATCAAAGAAGCTTCCAGTGAAATTTTGTCCAACATGAAAGTTGAAGATATTTCTCTTCCATTTCCAAAAAGTACAAGATCATGAATTTATGATGAATGGTTAAGGAGTTATGATCAAATCATTGCAAAGTGTGCTTGAAACTTCAAATGGCCATATCTTTTAAACCAAAACTCCAAATTTGGTGGTTCTTTTTGCATTGTTCTTCTCTTGTCATGAGGTTTCCAAACCAACCATCACATTGCATGAGATGTTATCACATGAACATTTGCATATCCAAGTCAATTTTGGAGGGAAAATTGGAAATTTAAAAATGGTGCATTGTATGGACTTTCTACCATTACCATTGAGTTTAAAAATTGATTTTGAGTGAATTTGAGCCTTGGTGTGTACTGTTCATGTGTGCATCTCATGCATGAGGTGAAAATACAAATTTGTGCATGCACCTTATACTCCCTTAATCTCAATTAAACATGGCTTAGTGTTAATTTCAGAATGATTAGCAAGGCATATATAAGCTTAATCACAACTGCATTGATCAGAACACACATTTTCAGATCTAGATTTAGAATTTTGCTCAAATTTTTCTCTCACAAAGAACTTCCAAATTCTTCACACAAACACTCATTTCCTTGCATAATTGTGGATTCTGGTGAAGTTTTGAGTAAGATTCAACGTGCACTTTGAAGAATTCGTGCTAGGTTCAACCATGCTTGAAGCTTGAAGGTGTTAATGGAGTTTTCAAATTAAACTGGATTCACACGTGTTGGAGCTTCAATTTCTTCATCAATCATCTCCACAAGTATTATGGAACAGCTTTGGATCATTTAGAGCCTTGGAACGTGCAAAACAAGAACCTGCTCTTCAAGAGGTATGATTTTCGATCTTCACAATTCTCAAATCCATGAACATAATTGTGTAGATCTTTGTTTACTGAGAATTCTGGTAGAAAAATCAATTGAAATGGTGTAGTATTTATTGAGTTATGCGCGTTTGAAGTTTGAGATGCAAAAATGTTCATGCTCGATTCTCTTTGATCTTGATGTTTTAGGCTTAATTGTTGCTTGATTCGTGTTCACCATGGCAAGATCTTGCTAATGATATAATTTTTGTGGATTTCTGGACATTTCTGGATTTTCTGGAAAATTGATGCATGAAGTTCATCATGTTCATCTTCTTCCTCATGAAGAAGATGAAGATTCATGATTTGCGTCGGTTTTTGGCAAATAGCGTCGGTTTGAACCGTCCAAATCTGGGCGAAATTAGGGTTTGTGTGAAACGGTGTCGTTTGGCACCTGGCGCGCGCTCCATTCAAATATTTACTTGGTTCAATTCCCAGCCATAGCAGTTTTTCAAATTGCTTCATATTTTTGGCTTTCCCTCCACTTTGCCATGTGCAAGCTTCATTTCATTTCATTTTTTTTCTATCAACTTGTAAAATCCATATCTAATTGAAAAATGCATCAATTCATCTCCAATTTTTTGCAAAATGATCCTTGTTTTATCTAGTTTTTTATGATGATGAGTTTGGAAGTTGTGCATGGCTGGAATTTTATTTTCTCTAGGTTGATTGCTCATAGGTGCATTTGTGATATTGCCTTACTCTTTCTATCATGAAATACTTGATTTTAATCCAATGGACTTCAAATTTTACATGCTGATTCTAGACATATTAATGGATGTATGAGGCTTGGTTTGGTATTTTTCTCATGTACCAATTATGTTTTATGCTTGTGTTTGCATGGTGTGACAATTTGTATCACACCTTTGGATGATCAACTTGTGCAATTTGATTTCCACGCCAAATGACCTCTAATGCTTCTGATTTTTTGTGTGATGGATGTTTTGGATGTGTTGAATGCTCATGAATGTTTCCAGAATTATTTGAATCATTTCTGTTTTGATTGGGAATTTTCATTCATGATGATCATTTGGATGCCTTGAATTGGTCTTTGATTTCTCTTGCACATTACATGAACTTGCCTATTGATTCTGGTTTGGTCCTTTTTAGGACTTGTTCTTGATTGATTAAATATGATTCATGTTAAGTTTGAGCTTCTGTTTTGGAATTTTGATTCACTTTTGACCCTAGGCTTTGACCTAGTGGTTTGTTACTTACATTTGAGTTGTGAATTTCAGGTTCAAGTATACATCTCCATGGTTGATGTTGCTCCTTCATTTGAGCTTGATCATCTGTTGTTGTTGGCTAACATTTGCTTGTTTTGTAGGCTTTGAGAACAACTCACTTGTGTTTATGGCTTACTCATTGTGCACATTGGATTTATCTGTCTGTTTGAATATTGACTGTTGACTGTTTGTCTGAACTTTGTACTGATTGGTTTATCTGTTTCCACAGGTACTTAAGTTGCTTTAAGTTCATTTGAACTTTGCTTTGCTTGCTTGTGGTTGGCATACCACTGAGGTATAATTCCTTGATCTTCATGTAGTCTGGAAGACCTGTCATGTTATGTTGGCAGGCACCTGTCTGAAGCCCTCCTTAAGAGGCAATGTCTGTGGATGTTTAATTTTGTGCCAAGCAGGTAAAGACCTCTTAAGAGGCAATTGGCATATAAAAGGGATGTGCAATCCATCCCCTGCTATTCAGTTGTATCATTCACTTTGCTCACACCATGTGTTGATGCATTGTGAATAAGAACCCAAGATCTTGTTGTGTCAGTCATGTGGAGAAGAGTTCCTACATTCTGAACTCCCACACTTTCTATTTGATTCAAGCTCTCCCAGGCCAGGGATAAGAGCTGTGAGGTCTTACCCTCACTTCCCAGCTCATCTGCTTCACCCTAACTCTCAATGTTAGGGTTAAGAGCTAAAAACACCCCATTCCAGTTGGCTTGTTTCTACAGCCTAGCCTTGTATGAGCCATTTGTTTGCATATAGTGTGTGTGCTTGCTCTATTGTGCTTGTTTGCTTGATTGTGCTGTTTAGGCTAGCTTTCTTCCTGTGCAAGTTAGGATAGAGACCTCAACATAGGGATCGTATGCATGACAACTTCTAGGCTCGAGTCGTAGTCTCCCTAGTAGCTTGTTATCTCCCTTGTCTCTGGTTAGGTTAGGAGTTCTTCCCCTGTTTAGGGGAACTACGTCGCCCTGATCCTCATACCAGATGAGGTACGTAGGCAGGAGATTGAGCTGATCTCTCCGGGCACTTTCTTTTCTTTTGTGTGAGTTTTTTATCCTTTTCTGGTTGGAGTCTGATGTAAGTCCAACGATTGGCATTCGGTTTCCAGTTTATGTGTTTGCTGGTTGGAGCCTGATGTAAGTCCAGCGATTGGCATTCGGTTTCCAGTTTGTGTGTTTGTTGGTTCGGAGTCTGATGTAAGTCCAGCGATTGGCATTCGGTTTCCATGTTTGCCTGTTTGTGTGGAGTCTGACGTAAGTCCAGTGATTGGCAGTCGGTTTCCTGTGTGGGTTTTGTTTGGCGTGCGTTAGCCGAACTACGAGTGCTCTGATTCTTCTCTGGTTAGAGAAGATACGTATGCATAGGATGCGACATCCTAGCGAGCACGTTTCCCTTGTCCCGAACTACGTCGACTCTGATGTCTGTGTCTAACAGACTACGTAGGCCCAGGAGGCGATATCCTGCCGAGTCCCGTTTCTTCCGTTTTCTGTGTTTCCTTCCGGCCTTGTGCAGTTTGTGAGCAGTCTTTAGCAACCTTTCCTCTATTCTTTTGTGCGTAGATCCCGTCGAGTACGACGGATGCGTAGGGGTGCTAATACCTTCCCTTCGCATAACCGACTCCCGATCCCATCCATCTCCGGTCGCGAGACCATTCCTTTCCAGGTTTACTTCGAGCGTTTCCTTTCCCTCCTTTGGGATAAATAACGCACGGTGGCGGCTCTGTTGTTTCTTTTTCCCGCCGGTTTTTCTCAGATGGTTGTCAATCAGATCAAGGGAGAGTGGGAGACGAACCAACCCAGTCTCATTCCATACAGAGATTATGCGAGGAGGATTTCAACGTTCTTTACAGAAGTTGACTTTCATCATATTCCTCGAGAGGATAATCGGATGGCAGCTGCTCTTGCTACGCTTGCTTCAATGATTGTAGTCAAGTATTGGAATGAAGTTCCCAATATCATCGTGATACGCTTGGATAGACCAGCTCACATGTTTGCAGTTGAAGAAGTGAATGATGACAAGCCTTGGTATTTTGATATCAAGAATTTCCTCCAGAACCAGGTCTACTCGCCTGGGGCACCTGTGAAAGATAGGAAAACTTTGAGAAGATTGTCAGGCAGTTTCTACCTCAGTGGTGAAGTGTTGTACAAGAGAAATTTTGACATGGTTTTGCTCAGATGCGTGGATAGACACGAAGCAAACCTGTTAATGACTGAGGTCCATGAGGGTTCATTTGTTACTCATTCCAATGGACATTCCATGGCTAGAAAGATGCTGAGAGAAGGCTACTATTGGCTGACAATGGAGTCTGACTGTTGCAAATATGTGAAGAAATGCCACAAGTGTCAGATTTATGCGGATAAGATTCATATTCCTCCGACACTTCTGAATGTGATTTCATCACCATGGCCTTTCTCTATGTGGGGAATCGACATGATTGGCATGATTGAACCGAAAGCGTCCAACGGACACAGGTTTATCCTCGTAGCAATTGACTACTTCACCAAATGGGTTGAAGTTGTGTCGTATGCTAATGTGACCAGGCAGGTGGTCGTGAAGTTTATCAAGAATCAGCTGATATGCCTTTATGGTGTGCCTGATAAGATCATTACTGATAATGGATCTAACTTGAACAACAAAATGATGGAAGAGCTGCGCGCTGAGTTCAAGATTACACACCATAATTCCTCTCCTTACAGACCCAAGATGAATGGGGTTGTTGAAGCTGCTAATAAGAATATCAAGAAGATTATCCAGAAGATGGTTGTCACGTACAAAGATTGGCATGAGATGCTGCCATTTGCTTTGCATGGTTATCGTACATCTGTCTGCACTTCAACAGGGGCAACCCATTTCTCTCTTGTTTACGGCATGGAGGTTGTTCTCCCAATAGAGGTGGAGATCCCATCAATGAGAGTCTTGATGGAAGCCAAGTTGATTGATGTTGAATGGATTTAGAGTCGTTATGACCAGCTGAATTTGATTGAAGAGAAGCGATTGACTTCCATGTGCCATGGTCAGTTATATCAGCAGAGAATGAAGAAAGCATTCGATAAGAAGGTCAAGCCTCGTGTGTTCCGAGAAGGTGACCTTGTGCTCAAGAAAGTCTTGTCTTTCGTGCCCGATTATAGGGGCAAGTGGACTCCAAACTATGAAGGTCCATATGTTGTCAAGAGAGCCTTTTCAGGCGGTGCTTTGATGCTCACAACAATGGATGGGGAGGATTTCACTCGTCCTGTGAATTCAGATGCAGTCAAGAAATACTTTGCCTAAAAATAAAAATAGAATAGCTCGCTAAGTTGAAAACCCGAAAGGGCGGCTTAGGCAAAAATGAGCGTCTCGGTGGAGAACCCGAAAGGGCGATCCAGGCAAAAATTGGAGACATGAAAAAATGAATATTTTTGCATCCCGCTAGATTAAGTACCTCACCCTGGGGAAATCTAGGCAAAAATTAGGGATTTGGCAAGTAACTACATCCTGACAAGACTTTCTGCTCCGCAGCTGTCTTTTCGTCAGAGATTCTCGCTCAGTCGTCGTCAACTGAAGCTTCAAATACATCGGATTCGAATTGGTAGAGAAATGGTCATTATGTTCAATGTAGCCCTCTTCCAATATATATCACCGATTTCGAATTTGTACAGATCTATGGAGTCTTGCCATTTGCAGGCTACCATTCCATCAAATAAATTTGAGCTTTTTATCCAATTATTTGCACTCTTATTTGTTTCAATTCAACTAATGTTTTGCATGTTTTAATTGATAAAATGTCATTGTTTTAAACAATAAAAAAAATTCAAAATTGTTTTTAAACAAAGTGAACATTCACAGTGATAAAAGGATACTTAAGAATTTCTCAGTGCTCTCCCAAGGGTGGCATGATTTCCAACAGGGTAAGACATTTGTTCATATTCCTGGCATGGTTGTATCCTCTTTCTCCAGATTGTTTTTGGGGTTGTTCCCCAAGCAGAGCTTCTGTTGAGATTTTATGTTCCCAGAGCGGAGTGCTTGTTGGAAACTTCAGTTTTCCTCTCCAGCAGCATTCTCTCCCCGGCATGGGTGCTTTCCTTTTTGAAGATTCAGTAGTTGGTGGGTTGATACCCCAGTACTACGTCGTTTCCTCAGCGTAGTCGCCAACAGAGTTGTTGGTATGATGTACTTCATCTGTGTTATCTCTTCCCATCAGAGTGTTTGATTGATGTCTGGTCACCTCTCCGTTGGTGTCGATAAACGTAGAGCTTCTCCCATTCGTCCGTTGACGTCTGGTCGAGCCTTCCCAGTCATCCGTTGATGTCTGGTCACCTCTCCGTTGGTGTCGATAAACGTCGAGCTTTTCCTATTCATCCGTTGACGTCTAGTCGAGTCTTCCCATTCATCCGTTGATGTCTGGTCACCTCTCCGTTGGTGTCGATAAACGTCGAGATTTTCCTATTCGTCCGTTGACGTCCAGTTGTATCACTTCCCATTCATCCGTTGATGTCTGGTCACCTCTCCGTTGGTGTCGATAAACGTCGAGCTTCTCCCATTCGTCCGTTGACGTCTGGTTGTATCCTCTTCCCAGTTCATCCGTTGATGTCTGGTCACCTCTCCGTTGGTGTCGATAAACGTCGAGTTTCTCTTATTCGTCCATTGACGTATGGTTTGAGTTCTTTCCCAGTTCATCCGTTGATGTCTGGTCACCTCTCCGTTGGTGTCGATAAACGTCGAGCTTCTCCCGTTCGTCCGTTGACGTCTGGTCGAGTCTTCCCATTCATCCGTTGATGTCTGGTCACCTCTCCATTGGTGTCGATAAACGTCGAGCTTCTCCCGTTCGTCCGTTGACGTCTGGTCGAGTCTTCCCAGTTCATCCGTTGATGCCTGGTCACCTCTCCGTTGGTGTCGGTAAACGTCGAGTTTTTCCCATTCGTCCGTTGACGTCTGGTTATATCTCTTTCTCCCATTCATCCGTTGATGTCTGGTCACCTCTCCGTTGGTGTCGGTAAACGTCGAGTTTTTCCTAGTCGTCCGTTGGCGTCTAGTTGTGATTTCTTTGTTCCCATTCATCATCTTTCGATGTCTGGACGTGGTTCCTTTTTTCTGAAAAAAATCAAAATCCCCAGTGGGGTCGTTGGTAGACGTCTTGTCTGGTCCAGTGATAAATATCAGATCCCAATGGAAGTTGCTATTGGTGAACTTTCTTTTCTTGGATCCCCGCAGAGTGCAAATTTTTACAGTTCTTTGGTATTCAATCCCTGTGCACCTTGAAGGTCTGACAGTCGTTGCTCTCATCCGTTCAGGTTCCCAGTTGATTGAATAGGGGCAGCTGTAGCACCTCAAATTTGCACCTCCCAGTTGTACATTCATTTCATTTTTAGGTCATTAGTATTGCATATCATGTTGCATGGTATCAGTCAAAACTGGTCAGGAGAATCCATCTGTGCAAGGGAGCAAGGGTTTTTCCATGAGATAAAGGCCCTATGGTTGTTCCAATGAGCTTACACAACCCAAGGTTCATTTTGAAGCAATTTGGCCAAGTGTTGAAGGCTCAAAGTCCATAGTGCATGACCAAGTCATCTGAGGCCCATAAAAGTCAACTGCAAGTCAACTAAGGGCTAGGAGATGGAGAAATGGTTTGAGACACTTCATTCATGTCCCAAAGAAGGTTATTCAACATGTCAAACATCTACCTTGAAGATTTTGAAGACAGATTAAAAGTTTCCAAAAATGGAAAATGACCTGTAATTTCAAGTTTCCAAAAATGGCAAGTTTTTGGACCAACTTCAACTCAACTTTGCAACATCAAAGAAGCTTCCTATGAAATTTTGTCCAACATGAAAGTTGAAGATCTTTCTCTTCCATTTCCAAAAAGTACAAGATCATGAATTTATGATGAATGGTTAAGGAGTTATGATCAAATCATTGCAAAGTGTGCTTGAAACTTCAAATGGCCATATCTTTTGAACCAAAACTCCAAATTTGGTGGTTCTTTTTGCATTGTTCTTCTCTTGTCATGAGGTTTCCAAACCAACCATCACATTGCATGAGATGTTATCACATGAACATTTGCATATCCAAGTCAATTTTGGAGGGAAAATTGGAAATTTAAAAATGGTGCATTGTATGGACTTTCTACCATTACCATTGAGTTTAAAAATTGATTTTGAGTGAATTTGAGCCTTGGTGTGTACTGTTCATGTGTGCATCTCATGCATGAGGTGAAAATACAAATTTGTGCATGCACCTTATACTCCCTTAATCTCAATTAAACATGGCTTAGTGTTAATTTCAGAATGATTAGCAAGGCATATATAAGCTTAATCACAACTGCATTGATCAGAACACACATTTTCAGATCTAGATTTAGAATTTTGCTCAAATATTTCTCTCACAAAGAACTTCCAAATTCTTCACACAAACACTCATTTCCTTGCATAATTGTGGATCCTGGTGAAGTTTTGAGTAAGATTCAACGTGCACTTTGAAGAATTCGTGCTAGGTTCAACCATGCTTGAAGCTTGAAGGTGTTAATGGAGTTTTCAAATTAAACTGGATTCACACGTGTTGGAGCTTCAATTTCTTCATCAATCATCTCCACAAGTATTATGGAACAGCTTTGGATCATTTAGAGCCTTGGAACGTGCAAAACAAGAACCTGCTCTTCAAGAGGTATGATTTTCGATCTTCACAATTCTCAAATCCATGAACATAATTGTGTAGATCTTTGTTTACTGAGAATTCTGGTAGAAAAATCAATTGAAATGGTGTAGTATTTATTGAGTTATGCGCGTTTGAAGTTTGAGATGCAAAAATGTTCATGCTCGATTCTCTTTGATCTTGATGTTTTAGGCTTAATTGTTGCTTGATTCGTGTTCACCATGGCAAGATCTTGCTAATGATATAATTTTGTGGATTTCTGGACATTTCTGGATTTTCTGGAAAATTGATGCATGAAGTTCATCATGTTCATCTTCTTCCTCATGAAGAAGATGAAGATTCATGATTTGCGTCGGTTTTTGGCAAATAGCGTCGGTTTGAACCGTCCAAATCTGGGCGAAATTAGGGTTTGTGTGAAACGGTGTCGTTTGGCACCTGGCGCGCGCTCCATTCAAATATTTACTTGGTTCAATTCCCAGCCATAGCAGTTTTTCAAATTGCTTCATATTTTTGGCTTTCCCTCCACTTTGCCATGTGCAAGCTTCATTTCATTTCATTTTTTTTCTATCAACTTGTAAAATCCATATCTAATTGAAAAATGCATCAATTCATCTCCAATTTTTTGCAAAATGATCCTTGTTTTATCTAGTTTTTTATGATGATGAGTTTGGAAGTTGTGCATGGCTGGAATTTTATTTTCTCTAGGTTGATTGCTCATAGGTGCATTTGTGATATTGCCTTACTCTTTCTATCATGAAATACTTGATTTTAATCCAATGGACTTCAAATTTTACATGCTGATTCTAGACATATTAATGGATGTATGAGGCTTGGTTTGGTATTTTTCTCATGTACCAATTATGTTTTATGCTTGTGTTTGCATGGTGTGACAATTTGTATCACACCTTTGGATGATCAACTTGTGCAATTTGATTTCCACGCCAAATGACCTCTAATGCTTCTGATTTTTTGTGTGATGGATGTTTTGGATGTGTTGAATGCTCATGAATGTTTCCAGAATTATTTGAATCATTTCTGTTTTGATTGGGAATTTTCATTCATGATGATCATTTGGATGCCTTGAATTGGTCTTTGATTTCTCTTGCACATTACATGAACTTGCCTATTGATTCTGGTTTGGTCCTTTTTAGGACTTGTTCTTGATTGATTAAATATGATTCATGTTAAGTTTGAGCTTCTGTTTTGGAATTTTGATTCACTTTTGACCCTAGGCTTTGACCTAGTGGTTTGTTACTTACATTTGAGTTGTGAATTTCAGGTTCAAGTATACATCTCTATGGTTGATGTTGCTCCTTCATTTGAGCTTGATCATCTGTTGTTGTTGGCTAACATTTGCTTGTTTTGTAGGCTTTGAGAACAACTCACTTGTGTTTATGGCTTACTCATTGTGCACATTGGATTTATCTGTCTGTTTGAATATTGACTATTGACTGTTTGTCTGAACTTTGTACTGATTGGTTTATCTGTTTCCACAGGTACTTAAGTTGCTTTAAGTTCATTTGAACTTTGCTTTGCTTGCTTGTGGTTGGCATACCACTGAGGTATAATTCCTTGATCTTCATGTAGTCTGGAAGACCTGTCATGTTATGTTGGCAGGCACCTGTCTGAAGCCCTCCTTAAGAGGCAATGTCTGTGGATGTTTAATTTTGTGCCAAGCAGGTAAAGACCTCTTAAGAGGCAATTGGCATATAAAAGGGATGTGCAATCCATCCCCTGCTATTCAGTTGTATCATTCACTTTGCTCACACCATGTGTTGATGCATTGTGAATAAGAACTCAAGATTTTGTTGTGTCAGTCATGTGGAGAAGAGTTCCTACATTCTGAACTCCCACACTTTCTATTTGATTCAAGCTCTCCCAGGCCAGGGATAAGAGCTGTGAGGTCTTACCCTCACTTCCCAGCTCATCTGCTTCACCCTAACTCTCAATGTTAGGGTTAAGAGCTAAAAACACCCCATTCCAGTTGGCTTGTTTCTACAGCCTAGCCTTGTATGAGCCATTTGTTTGCATATAGTGTGTGTGCTTGCTCTATTGTGCTTGTTTGCTTGATTGTGCTGTTTAGGCTAGCTTTCTTCCTGTGCAAGTTAGGATAGAGACCTCAACATAGGGATCGTATGCATGACAACTTCTAGGCTCGAGTCGTAGTCTCCCTAGTAGCTTGTTATCTCCCTTGTCTCTAGTTAGGTTAGGAGTTCTTCCCCTGTTTAGGGGAACTACGTCGCCCTGATCCTCATACCAGATGAGGTACGTAGGCAGGAGATTGAGCTGATCTCTCCGGGCACTTTCTTTTCTTTTGTGTGAGTTTGTTATCCTTTTCTGGTTGGAGTCTGATGTAAGTCCAACGATTGGCATTCGGTTTCCAGTTTGTGTGTTTGCTGGTTGGAGTCTGATGTAAGTCCAGCGATTGGCATTCGGTTTCCAGTTTGTGTGTTTGTTGGTTCGGAGTCTGATGTAAGTCCAGCGATTAGCATTCGGTTTCCATGTTTTCCTGTTTGTGTGGAGTCTGACGTAAGTCCAGCGATTGGCGGTCGGTTTCCTGTGTGGGTTTTATTTGGCGTGTGTTAGCCGAGCTACGAGTGCTCTGATTCTTCTCTGGTTAGAGAAGATACGTATGCATAGGATGCGACATCCTAGCGAGCACGTTTCCCTTGTCCCGAACTACGTCGACTCTGATGTCTGTGTCTAACAGACTACGTAGGCCCAGGAGGCGATATCCTGCCGAGTCCCGTTTCTTCCGTTTTCTGTGTTTCCTTCCGGCCTTGTGCAGTTTGTGAGCAGTCTTTAGCAACCTTTCCTCTATTCTTTTGTGCGTAGATCCCGTCGAGTACGACGGATGCGTAGGGGTGCTAATACCTTCCCTTCGCATAACCGACTCCCGATCCCATCCATCTCCGGTCGCGAGACCATTCCTTTCCAGGTTTACTTCGAGTGTTTCCTTTCCCTCCTTTGGGATAAATAACGCACGGTGGCGGCTCTGTTGTTTCTTTTTCCCGCCGGTTTTTCTCAGATGGTTGTCAATCAGATCAAGGGAGAGTGGGAGACGAACCAACCCAGTCTCATTCCATACAGAGATTATGCGAGGAGGATTTCAACGTTCTTTACAGAAGTTGACTTTCATCATATTCCTCGAGAGGATAATCGGATGGCAGCTGCTCTTGCTACGCTTGCTTCAATGATTGTAGTCAAGTATTGGAATGAAGTTCCCAATATCACCGTGATACGCTTGGATAGACCAGCTCACGTGTTTGCAGTTGAAGAAGTGAATGATGACAAGCCTTGGTATTTTGATATCAAGAATTTCCTCCAGAACCAGGTCTACCCGCCTAGGGCACCTGTGAAAGATAGGAAAACTTTGAGAAGATTGTCAGGCAGTTTCTACCTCAGTGGTGAAGTGTTGTACAAGAGAAATTTTGACATGGTTTTGCTCAGATGCGTGGATAGACACAAAGCAAACCTGTTAATGACTGAGGTCCATGAGGGTTCATTTGGTACTCATTCCAATGGACATTCCATGGCTAGAAAGATGCTGAGAGCAGGCTACTATTGGCTGACAATGGAGTCTGACTGTTGCAAATATGTGAAGAAATGCCACAAGTGTCAGATTTATGCGGATAAGATTCATATTCCTCCGACACTTCTGAATGTGATTTCATCACCATGGCCTTTCTCTATGTGGGGAATCGACATGATTGGCATGATTGAACCGAAAGCGTCCAACGGACACAGGTTTATCCTCGTAGCAATTGACTACTTCACCAAATGGGTTGAAGTTGCGTCGTATGCTAATGTGACCAGGCAGGTGGTCGTGAAGTTTATCAAGAATCAGCTGATATGCCTTTATGGTGTGCCTGATAAGATCATTACTGATAATGGATCTAACTTGAACAACAAAATGATGGAAGAGTTGTGCGTTGAGTTCAAGATTACACACCATAATTCCTCTCCTTACAGACCCAAGATGAATGGGGTTGTTGAAGCTGCTAATAAGAATATCAAGAAGATTATCCAGAAGATGGTTGTCACGTACAAAGATTGGCATGAGATGCTGCCATTTGCTTTGCATGGTTATCGTACATCTGTCTGCACTTCAACAGGGGCAACCCATTTCTCTCTTGTTTACGGCATGGAGGTTGTTCTCCCAATAGAGGTGGAGATCCCATCAATGAGAGTCTTGATGGAAGCCAAGTTGATTGATGTTGAATGGGTTCAGAGTCGTTATGACCAGCTGAATTTGATTGAAGAGAAGCGATTGACTTCCATGTGCCATGGTCAGTTATATCAGCAGAGAATGAAGAAAGCATTCGATAAGAAGGTCAAGCCTCGTGTGTTCCGAGAAGGTGACCTTGTGCTCAAGAAAGTCTTGTCTTTCGTGCCCGATTCCAGGGGCAAGTGGACTCCAAACTATGAAGGTCCATATGTTGTCAAGAGAGCCTTTTCAGGCGGTGCTTTGATGCTCACAACAATGGATGGGGAGGATTTCACTCGTCCTGTGAATTCAGATGCAGTCAAGAAATACTTTGCCTAAAAATAAAAATAGAATAGCTCGCTAAGTTGAAAACCCGAAAGGGCGGCTTAGGCAAAAATGAGCGTCTCGGTGGAGAACCCGAAAGGGCGATCCAGGCAAAAATTGGAGACATGAAAAAATGAATATTTTTGCATCCCGCTAGATTAAGTACCTCACCCTGGGGAAATCTAGGCAAAAATTAGGGATTTGGCAAGTAACTACATCCTGACAAGACTTTCTGCTCCGCAGCTGTCTTTTCGTCAGAGATTCTCGCTCAGTCGTCGTCAACTGAAGCTTCAAATACATCGGATTCGAATTGGTAGAGAAATGGTCATTATGTTCAATGTAGCCCTCTTCCAATATATATCACCGATTTCGAATTTGTACAGATCTATGGAGTCTTGCCATTTGCAGGCTACCATTCCATCAAATAAATTTGAGCTTTTTATCCAATTATTTGCACTCTTATTTGTTTCAATTCAATAAATGTTTTGCATGTTTTAATTGATAAAATGTCATTGTTTTAAACAATAAAAAAAATTCAAAATTGTTTTTAAACAAAGTGAACATTCACAGTGATAAAAGGATACTTAAGAATTTCTCAGTGCTCTCCCAAGGGTGGCATGATTTCCAACAGGGTAAGACATTTGTTCATATTCCTGGCATGGTTGTATCCTCTTTCTCCAGATTGTTGTTGGGGTTGTTCCCCAAGCAGAGCTTCTGTTGAGATTTTATGTTCCCAGAGCGGAGTGCTTGTTGGAAACTTCAGTTTTCCTCTCCAGCAGCATTCTCTCCCCGGCATGGGTGCTTTCCTTTTTGAAGATTCAGTAGTTGGTGGGTTGATACCCCAGTACTACGTCGTTTCCTCAGCGTAGTCGCCAACAGAGTTGTTGGTATGATGTACTTCATCTGTGTTATCTCTTCCCATCAGAGTGTTTGATTGAGGTCTTTACCTCTTATCCCTTCAGCAGAGCAGTGATTCTTTCCTCCTCAGCAGTTGTGGTTTCCTTTTGGAAGGTGTGGTATTTGGTGGTTGATCCCTAGTTCTCCTTCTCTGCCTCAGATAAATCCCCAGTAGATGTGTGGCATGGTGGATTGTATCTGTGATGGTTTTCTCCCCTGTAGAGATTTGGTTGATTGATGCTTTTGATCCCAGTAGAGTGGCTTGTGTGCAGAATCTACTTGTGTGATCTATTCTCCCTCAGTGGGTTCATCCCCAGTAGAGTTGCTGACAGTATCCCCAGTAGAGTTGCTTGTGCAGCCAGATTCTATTTGTGTGTTCTGTTCTCTTCAGCAGTTGCTGCTTATGCAGTAAACTCCTGTTTCCCAGCTGAGACCGCTGATCCCCCTGCAGAAATCTCGGGATTTCTTCACTTCCCCAACAGAGTAGATTTCGTGGTAGTGTCTGCCTGTTGTGAACTTCTGTTCCCTAGTTGGGTTGATTGATGATCCATCACTCAGAGATTTTGTTTTTTGATATCTCTGATTTCTCCCAGCAGATCTTTGTTTTTTAGCATTCAGATCTCCAGCAGATTGGCTTTCCAGTTGGATTTCTTGGATTTTTCTCTGGAAGTGTAGTACCGGGCTTTTGGTTCCTGGACCTGTTTGTGCTAGAAATGTTTGTTTTGTCAGCATTCATCAAACATAAATCACGCATATTCATGCATACTTTCAACATTTAGATATTCATGTTGCATTTTTGCCATATATCTTTTGTTTGTTGTCTCTTGCTTTTGGTAATATAGATCTCTCCAGTAGATCTCTCCAAGCAGATGTCGGGTGTTTAATCTCTCAATATAGAGTCAGCCCCATAAGCAGAAAGTCTCTGTCTTTCCTTCTGCAGTTCCCCACTGAGATATATCCTCGTGGATGACGGTTGTTTCCGTTTCCTCCCAACACATATATTGGGATGGGTTTTCCCTTTTGAGTTCTTTCCTCATTAGGATGAGTCTTGTTTCAGTTCGCCTTTTTGGATTGCTCCTGAATTGGCATTTTTTCAACTGTCTCTTGTGCTTCCCTGTGGAATAAATGAATAAATTGCCCAGTAACCGGCAATAGTTCATCTTATCCCCAGCGAAATCTTTTTTGGGCCTTCTACCCAGTAACCGGTAGTTATAAGTCCTATCCTTTGTGGTTTTCTACCCAGTAGCCGGTAGTTGTGAATCCTGTGTACCTTTTTTTCCCTTTTATGGAATCTGTGGTTGTGAACATTTTTTGTTCCTCAGCAAGAGTCGGTGGTTTTCTACCCAGTATTCGGTAGTCGTAAATCCTATTTTCTTGCTCTCCAGTAGAGTTTGTGGTTTGTTATAAACCCTATTTTGTTTCCCCGTGCGGAATTGTGATCCTTTCACTCCCCACGCAGAGGTTTTGGTTTTCTACCTTATATTCGGTAGTCGTAAACCCTAATTTTTTTTATCCTCATCAGAGTTGTGGCCCTCTACCCAGTATCCGGTAGTTGTAAGTCCTATCTCTTTTCCCCTAGCAGAGGTAACCTTTGTGGTTCATTCTGGTTGATGGCGGATGTCGTGGTTTTCTACCTAGTATTCGGTAGTTGTAAATCCTATGTTGATTGTTGTCTCCCTAACGAAGTCTGTGCTTCCTTGTGGATAATTGTCGTATGCTAGCAATTTTATCCTCAGTGGGTCCTTTCACCGTTTGCCAGTGATATGTTCCCCGGGTCATTGATTTTTTATCAATGCATCCCCAGTGAGTCCTCTTTCATTTACCCGTTTGATTGGTAATGATTGTTGCTCCCTTTGATCGGTCATCTTTATATACCTAGTTTTGGTATCCCAATGCCTTTCTTTTCGGTCGATTTATCCTTTATTAACCCAGTAACCGGTTGTGGATAATCTTCCATGCGAGTATACTATCCACGTTCTGACGGTAATGGATAATATATCTCATGCACTCTTCAGTCGAAGCCTGTTGTGTTTCCCCAGTCGAGTAAGATTCGTGTTCCTTTTGCGGAATCGAATATTCTTTGTTCCCCTTTTGAGCGTATCTCCCAGTAGCCGGTGATATGTTTCCTGGATAATTGTCGGATGCTTGCAATTTATCCCCTGTGAGTTATCTTTCGTCTACCCTGTTGTTGTTGGTAACGATTGTTTCTCTTTTCGGTCGGTCACCTATTATATACCCAGTAACCGGTATCCCTGGTGTTCCTTCCATGCGAGTATATTATCTACGTTCTGACGATAATAGATAATATATCTCATGCGAGTAGACTATCCATGTTCTGACGGTAATGGATAATATATCTCATGCGCTCTTTGGTTGAAGCCTTTTGTCCTTCCCCATTTGAGTAAGATTCGTTTTCCCGTTGCGGAGTCGAATGTCCATCCTGTAAGTCGATTTGCTTTTTCAAGCCCTCCTTTCGGATGATGAGTGTTTTGGCATATATACCAATTCACGCTTTGGTCGGTCACCTATTATATACCCAGTAACCGGTATCCCTGGTGTTCCTTCCTTTCTGCTCCCTATTATGACCTTGGTCCCCTGTGGAGTCAGATTTTCCTGAGTTGATGTACCTTTTTCAGGTCTTTCTCAGATGTTTGGTTGATCGATATCTCTCACCCTTATACCGGTCTTAGATATTCTTTCTTCCTGAGCTTGTTGTTCTTTCACCCAGTAACCGATGTTTAGATCACATGTCTCTTTGAGCTTGTTACCCAGTAACCGGTAACACCTCATCTTGTAGATTTTCCCCAGGAGAGTCTCTTTGTTAGACATTCCCCAGTGGAGTTTCTGTTGTGTTTTACCCTTTGCTGTATTGGTGTTTTCCCCAATATATGCAGTTTCCCCGGCAGGGAGGTTCTGTGTGAATCTTTCCCCAGTCCGAGTCCGGATTTTTTAACCGAAGTACCTTTTGTGGATAGTTTGAGTCAGCTTGAGTCTTTCCAATGGATGTGTCTTCCTTTGGAACTCTTTTCTCCCCAGTTTGAGTCCTTTACTCCCCAGTGAAGTCTCCAGTCCAATCGTGTCCTGCTCACGCAGTATCAGTTCTTGTTTCCCCTAATTCAGAGTCGTGTCCTGCTCACACATTTTTTGTCCTTATCCCCATGAGAGTCCTGTTAGAGTCTTTGTTCCTGGTGAGTGTATTACTCCGATGGATCGTCTTTTCTTTGTGGACCCATATTCACCACAGAGTTTGTTTGCTTTACATGCATACATTTGCATCATGAGGTCTCTTAGGGATCAAAATTTGTCTCATTACTGTTATTTAAGCCCATTCTACCGCGTCGAGATGAAGATTTTAACCTTACTTCTCCGGCTAGAATGACCTTAAATAGGGGCATCTGTAAGACCCCAATTTTGGCCCTAAGATCCCTCATGGCATCATATCATAACATTGCATTGCCTCAAGGATCATTGGACACCTTGCTTCCTTCCCTGTGGGTGGGATCTTTCTTGAGAGTGGTTCTTGATCACCAAGCATTGCTTGAATTTGTATGTCATTTCTTTTCTTTTAATCACTAACCAAAATGTACAAAAATATGTCATTAACCTTTGTTACTTGCAGCTTAAGCAGTCAATAGTCAAGGCAATTCAAGTAAATCTTGTGTGCAAAAGATGAAGTTTCCATTGAGATATGGATCATGTGATCATTTCATTGAGCTTATGTGAACTATAGGTTCATTTTGGAGCAAGTTCCCAAGTGGCAAAGGCCCCAAATTCATCAGGACATTTTCAGGTCATCTAAAGGCCAATGCAGTCAACTGAAAACTCAAATGTGGGTTTTGAGTGTGGAAATTGAGTTTCTTCATCCCATTCATGTCCAAATCATGCTTATTCATCATTTCAAAGATCAAGGTTGAAGAATTTGAGGTCAAGTCAAAAGTTTCCAAAAATGGAAAGTGACCTATAATTTCAACTTTCCAAAAATGGCAAGTTTTTGATCCAACTTCAACTCAACTTTCCAACATCAAATAAGCTTAAAATGAAATTTTGTCCAACATGAAAGTTGAAGATCCCTCTCTCCCATTTCCAAAAAGTCCAAGATTATGAGCATCTGATGAATGGTTGAGGAGATATGATCAAATCATTGCCAAGTGTGCATAGAACTTCAAATGAGCATAACTTTTGAACCAAAGCTCCAAATTGAGTGGTTCTTTTTGCAATATTCTTCTCTTGACCTCTAATTTCCAAATCATGCATCACATTACATAAAATCTCATCACATAATCACTTGCATATCCATGCCTTTTTTGGAGGGAAATTGCAAAATTCAAAAATGGTGCATTGTATGGACTTTCTACCATTGCTAATGTGTTTAAAAGATGATTTTAAGTGACTTTGATGAAGGAAGTGGTACTGTTCACGTAGGTTTACTACATGCACCATGCAATTTTGATTTTTTTCAAAACACCTTATTTTCATTAACCAAGTTAATTATGGATTAGCAAGTTGATTAAGAAAGCATATATATACTAAATCATAACAGAATTTGAGGGAGGTTAATCACAATTCACCATTTCTAGATCTAGTTTTCATCTCCCTCCAAAATTTTCTTCAAATCAAAATTCAAAATCCTTCAACATAACACCTTGTTTTTGTTAAAGATTCATGATCAGTGAGTTGATTATAGTGTGAATCAAGTGTTGGTTTGTTGAATTCGTGCAAGAATCAAGCAGTTGAAGCTCATGAAGTTGAAGATGGAAATTCAGAATTAAGCTAGATCTACACGTGTTCAAGCTTCCTTTTCTTCATCAAACATCATCACAAGCATTATGGACTGGATTTGGATCATTTGGAGCTGAGGATCGTGCAGTTTCAAGATTCTGCTCTTCAAGAGGTCAATTTTCGAACCTTTTAATTTTGCAATTCATGTACATATTCTAGTAGATCTCGTTTTCCTGATGATTCTGAGCTAAAAATCATGTGAATTGGTGCAATATTGAGCGAGATATGTGTGATTAACGTTTTGCATCCAAAAATGTTTCTCATCGATTCTCTCTTGTTATGATGAATTAAGATTAGATGTTTGTTGATCTATGATCTCCATTGAAAATGCTTCATGTTGATGTATTTGTTTCGAATTTCTGGAAAAATTTCTGGAAAATCGTATGAAGTTCTTCACTGTTCATCTTCTTCCTCATGAAGAAGATGAAGATTCATATGTTAGCGTCGGATTCATGTGATTAGCGACGGATTCTGGTAATTGGCTAGGGTTTATGCAAAATGGTGCCGTTTTGGTGCGCGCGCTTCACATTTGAAAATCAACCTAGTTCGATTCTGGCGCACAACATTATTTTCAAATGTTCATCATTTTATTGCCTTTCCCTCCAAATTACATGCATGTGATCATCTTGATTCCAATTATTTTTTCCAACTTTAAAAATTCACAACAAATTGAAAAATGATCCAAAAAATGCCTGGTTTTTTGCTACTTGATCCTTAGGATGTCCAGTTTTTTATGATGATGAATTTGGAAGTTGTGCATGGCTGGATTTTTGCTTGTGCTATAATCTTTGATCATGTGTACATTTGTGACCTTGCCTTGCTCTTTCTATTGTGAAATGCTGGATTTTAATCCAATGGACATGAAATTTTACATGATGATTCTAGACACATTGATGGATGTTGTAGGATTGGTTTGCTATTTTTCTCAATTACCATTTCTGTTTTATGCACATGTTTGCATGGTGCGACAATTTGTGTCACACATTTGGTTGTCCAACTTGTACCATTTAATTTCCATGCCAAATGATCTTGGATGCTTCTGATTTTTTGTATGATGATCATGTTAGATGTGTTGAATGCTCATGAATTTTTCCAGAATTATTTGCATCATTTCTGTTTTGATTTGGAATTTTCATTCATGATGATCATATATGAGCTTTAAAATTGCCTTTCACTTCTCTTGCACATTAAATGCTTTTGCTTGATGATTTTGATGTGGTCCTTTTTAGGACATGTTAATATGTGTTTGAAGTTGCATTGTGTTAAATTTCAGACCCTGTTTTGAATTTTTTCTTCACCTTTGACCCTAGGCTTTGACCTAGTGGTTTGTACTCACATGTGAGCTTTGAATTTCAGGTTCAAGCATCCAAATTCCATGGTTAATGTTGCTTCATCATTTGAATGTTGATATTTGCTTTTGATTGCTAACACTTGCTATTTTGTAGGTTGATGATAAGTCACTTGAGTTTGCCTTATGGCTTATGTGTTGTACATTGGGATTGACTGTTTGTTATTGACTGTTGTCTGTTTGTCTGAGTATTGTACTGATTTGTTTAGTTGTTTACACAGGTACCTAAGTTGCTTTAAGTTCATTTGAACTTTGCTTTGCTTTTTCTTGTGGTTGGCATACCACTTAGGTATAATCCCTTGATCTTCATGTAGTCTGGAAGACCTGCTGTTATTGGCAGGCACCTGTTTGAAGCCCTCCTTAAGAGGCCATATTTTTGTTTGTTTAATTTTGTGCCAAGTAGGTAAAGTCCTCTTAAGAGGCAATTGGCAGATAGAAGGGATGTGTAATCCATCCCCTGCTATTCAGTTGTGTCTTTCATCTTGCTCACACCATGTGTTGATGCATTGTGAATAAGAACCCAAGATCTTATAGAGTCAACCATCTGTGGAGAAGAGTTCCCTCATTCTGAACTCCCACACTTTCAATTGATTAAAGCTCTCCCAGGCCAGGGATAAGAGCTATGAGGCATAACCCTCATCTCCATTTCATCTGCTTCACCCTAACCCTCAATGTTAGGGTTAAGAGCTCAAAACACCCCATTCCAGTTGGCTTGTTTAAAGCCCAACCTTGATTGAGCCTCTTGATTGTGTATAGTGTGTGCTAACTGATCGCTTGATTGCTCAATTGTGCATCTTACATGTTTGCTTTTGCATATCTACTTGCATCATTCCATGTGCTTGCTTTTTGCTTTTCATAGCATGTTTGTGTATGTGAGGAGTCAGATGTAAGGCCATTGATTGGTTATCTGTTTCCTATGATCATTTGTTGTGGAGTCAGGTGTAAGTCCATAGATTGGTTACCTGTTTCCTTGTTTGTTTTGTCCATTGAGGAGTCAATTGTAAGTCCATTTATTGGCAGTTGTTTCCTATGATCTGGTAGGAGTTGGGACTAAGACCATTGATTGGCATCCCATTTCCTGGGAGTCGAGTGTAAGACCATTTATTGGCAACTTGTTTCCTTTTGCTTATTGCATTTGTTTTCTTTGTTTTGTGAGACTAGTGTAAGTCCATTGATTGACATCTGGTATCCATCTTTGTTTTGTGAGATTGGTGTAAGTCCATTGATTGGCATCCGGTATCCATTTATGTTGTTTATTTGTTATTTGTTTTGTTGCCTTTTCCAAAGGAATCACTTGAATCATCTACATATGATCTCAAGAGGTGAGCATCTAAGAAGTTTTGCATCCCTTAACCTCCACCCTGTTTGTTCTATAAACCTCCATTGGCATGTTAACCCAAAACTAGAAAATATTGTGCAAACATTTTCATTTCTTTTCAAATTAGAAACCTAGGCCTTAAGCCTTTGATTTTTCAAACTTCATTTTCATAATACTTCTTTTGAATTGAATTCTAATCATACTTTGACCATCTTTTGTGAATAATCCTAATTGACTAATTACATTCATTCAATTGTTTTGTGGCTCAAGTCCACTTTCTTGATAAATTTTCATACATTAGCCATAGATCTCAATTATCTTAGTGGTTGATGTGAATCTCACCTTTTGTCCTTAGTGATTGAATTGTAAGACTTCCTTGCTTATTATAGGGCATGGTCCCTCACTAGCAAGTTGAAGCTTTTCTCACATGGTGGACTTGTGGTTGTATATGTTGAGTTTTCTCCTGTGGATAATGACATACCTTAGGGCTTTTGTTTAAAATCAATCCACTTACTTTTTGGAAATCTTTTAGCCGAACTACGAGGTTTTGATCCTGTAAAGGTACGTAGGCAATGGTTATCCATCCAAACACAAAAAAATAATAAAAATTGTATATTCTTTTCTCATCCTCCCAATCAATGTTTGCACAATAAATATGTTCATAAACAATATCTTTTGCAACAATTTGTGAAAAGGGTTCCCTAGGAGTACCTAGGATGCATTGGGTGCCTAACACCTTCCCTTTGCATAATTACCCCCTTACCCAGATCTCTGACCTTTCATTAATTTTCTATGTGTAAAACTTCTTAGGCTTTTGTTTGCTTTTTAGCCATTCCTTTGGATAAATAAAAGTGCGGTGGCGACTCTATCTTTGTATGCTTTGCTTTTGATTTAGTCAATAAATCATAAAGTGACGAATACACCGCTACACATATGACCAGGCAAAGACGTCGACGTATTCTCGTAGCAACTCAATCAACCCCTTCTTAACAGATTCTTCCAGGAGTGCCCCAATCTTCACTTCTCGCACACAATCCTCAGACCCTAAGTTAACTATTTCCAGATTCTCAAGATGCGGCTGAATGATCTTCTCTTCATGCTCAAGTAGACGGGTAATCTCATCAGGAATCTCTTCAACATCATCTTCTTCTGCCTCAAATACAGGGAACTCAAAGTTGAGAGATGTTGTTGGATCATTATGTTCAATGGGTTTGATCAACCTGCATAATGATTTTGGATATAAAAGAGATTTTAGAATTCAAACAAGGCAAATCATTATGCAGATGAAAAGACTGATTTTATTCTTATTTTTTAGGGTTTTATGTGATCACCAATTTCATGCAAAAGCGAAAAGGGAAAATAATTAGAAAAACAAACATTTAATATGAATTTATTGAATGAAAATATCATTGTATTTATGAGCCAACAACGTCATCACTCCTCCTTTTGGCATGGGAGGAGGGTTTTTAAACACAATGAAAATTACTTTGACTTATGGATAACTGTTGGAACATCAACAGCGACCCAATTATTGTAGACCCCTCTAGGGACGACAAAGTTGCCAGAATCCTCATCTGCATCCTCTTCCAAAATTGCAGCAGCTTCCTGTAAGACCCCAATTTTGACCCTAAGATCCCCCATGGCATCATAACATTGCATTTGCATTGCCTCAAGGATCTTTATCATCTTGGTTCCCTTTGCCTTTGGGTGGGACTCCTTGTGATTGGTTTGAGATCACCAAGCATGCTTGAATTATACATCATTGTTTCTCTTACTTTTGTTTACTAACCAAAAGCACAAAAATGTGTCACTAACATCTTTTGTTTGAAGCTTGAGTATCATCCAAGACACTTTGTGGGTTCTATTTAGATGATCAGTCAACACAAGGGAATGGCTTGAGATACTTCCAACAGGTTCAAATAGGGTCTATTCGTCAGTCAAAACAGTAATCTTGAAGGAGCAAAAGTTTGTTCATGAGTTGTCATGCTCGTTAGGCGTGCAGAATGGGTCGCCTAGCGAGTCCCAAGAAAAGCCACCAAAATCACCTACGCTCAGAGGAATTTCTTGAACTGTCATGCTCGCTAGGCGAAGCCCACGTGTTTTAAAAAAAAAAAAAAAAAAAAAAAAAAAAAAAAAAAAAAAAACGAAAAACGAAAAAATAAATAAATAAATAAATATAACAGAAAAATTTTGGACTTGGGCCTCTCTCATTTGAGCCCACAGGTCCACAAAAATCAGGTTATAAATTCAGAGTTTCAGTGAAACAAAAGGAATTCTATTCCTATTACCCTGGCAGGGAAAAAGATAGTGAGAGAATAGCTAACAGAGTTCAGAGCAACCTCCAGAGACTGAAGGGAACTCATCGGCAAAGAACCAATTCCCTCTCATATAAACCCTCAGATTGCTTTGCAAACCCAACCGGGCAATTCAATTTCATTCGATCTCCCCAGTCAGGTTTGCCTTATTCCCATTACTTTATGCTTTTAATTTGAATGCTCTGAACGTATGAGGTATTATGGGTGAATTTGATACCCTTTTGATGCATGTGTTTGACAAGAGGTTTAGGCCTCCTACACTTGGTTGCTTTTTGTGAGCTTTTTGTGAATTTTAATGGCATGATTCATGTGGTTACATTTTGATTTAGGGGTAACTCTTGATTACCCTATCTTGTTTCTCTAACCTGTTTGTTGAGTTTTGTTTTGTGAGGGCTCATATGACTCTTGCAGAGATGGCTTGCCTGGTGTTCCACTTTATTTGTGGGATACCACCTGGAGGTTTATTCCGATTACCTGTACTGACTCACTTTCTTTGATGGTGCTAGCTTGAGAGATCTCTGGGTTTCTTATCTCTTTAATTGCTGTTACTTCGGATCTTTATCCGCACGGTAGATCTCTCGATCCCTTTACTTTTCCCGCATGTTACCGATTTCTTAGGTTTCGTATAGCCTCTCGTGGCATGTCATTTAAGGTAGCATGGTTCCTTCATCTAGGACTGCCTTTTTGCATGGGCATCCCTAAACACCCCAAACTCATTGATTTTTCTTCTCCTAAGAACACGTTATCTCCTTCTACTACAGGCGAGTAAGTCTCCAAAGGTCGAGCATCCGGTAGATTGCGTAGTAACGTCGTTCACCCCAAAACACAACCCTTACCCCATAGGTGGTCGAACTACGTTTTGCTCTGATTTTCATCACAGACGAGATACGTAGGCATAAGACATGATGTCTTAGCGAGCACACTCCTCTTTAACCCATAGGTAGCCGAGCTACGAAGACTCTGATTCTCAGATTCAGATGAGATACGTATGCAGTGAATGCGACGTCCGTGCGAGTCATTTTCTTTTGACCCTTCTTTTAGTAAGTAGTACATTAGATAAACATACACGCTTTTCTCATCCCTTCAGTCATGTTTGCACAAATAAATTTTCACAAAAAACAACAACCTTTGCAACAAATGTGAAAAGGGCTCCCTAGGAGTACCTAGGATGCTTTGGGTGCCTAATACCTTCCCATTGCATAACCAACCCCCTTACCCAGATCTCTGATAGCTTTACTAGTTTTTGATTCGATAAAACTTTTAGGTTTTTGTTCGCTTTCTAACCATTCCTTTGGATAAATAGAAGTGCGGTGGCGACTCGACTTGTATGATTTACCTTGGATTTAGTCAATATCTCTAATGGTAACAGATACCACGCTACAGAAAAGTGGCGACTCTGCTGGGGACATGAAATCCTAGTGGGTTTTGCCTACTTTTCATATTTGTTGTATTGTATTGTATATTTATTTATTTTTTGTGACATATTTTTGTGCAATTTGGGATTACTGTATTGTATGTAATGATTGAATTGCTTGAATATTAATTCCTTGTGTGCTTGGTGATCTTTGTGAGATGAGTTCTATACCCGAACTCGAGTGCACTTAGGATAGGAGAATGGCATAGTCTTGTCGACTTGTGTGGAGTTATTCCTTAGCAAGTTGACTTGCAAGCCCATTCACTTGGTGGAGGTCATGTTGGGATCAATAATGTCACACAAGTAGTTGAGGTTAGACATTACTCTTTCCAATATAGACCTTAGAAGCCAAGAACCTTAGTTTACCAAACCCATCTTGGCCTATTCTTAGGATGTAGTGCGAAAGTCGTTCAAGTGTAAGATTTGATACGATTATTACGCGATACTACACTCATAAGAGTCTCTCTTGAGAATATTTTCGGAATACGAGTAGTCGTTTCTCCAATAATATCCGAAAGATGGGATGATGACTATGGGAACCTCTTGTAGAACATGTTTGGCAGGTTTAAACCATAGTACACTCCCTTTGGGTGGTTCTTAACCTAACTCCATGCTCGTGACTTGCAACAAACCCTTGATTCATGGTTGATCCGTTCATGAATCCTTAATATCAATGGAACTTGGGTGTTGATAAGGTGTAAACCATAATCTACCAAAATGGATGGTTGATATTAAGGATAACATGATCCATCCCATGACCTTTGTTTGGTGTGCTTTGCTTGATCCTTGAGTGTGATTGTTACATTCATGCATTCATGCACCCATTTGCATCCATATCATCAATAAATAAGAAAATTTTCAAGGAACTTAAGGGGTTTATTTGCAAAATTTTCAAACATGGAAAGACAAAGAAGGAATACAAAGAAGTACAGTTTCAGACAACCAGACTTGAAAGAGTTAAGGAATTTGACATCTTATGTATTAGATCCCTTGGGTTTCAAAGCTCGTTTTGGGAAGCTTCTTCCTCTTTTAACTACTCAGGTGGATGAAGGACTGGTGAGTGTATTGGTGCAGTTTTATGATCCCTTGTACCGTTGCTTCACGTTCCCGGATTTCCAGCTTTTGCCTACCCTTGAGGAGTATGCTTACCTTGTGGGTATACCTATTCTAGACCAGTTGTCGTTCAGTGGCTTGGAGAGTATTCCTACTTCTCAAGAGATAGCAGACATGTTACACATAGATGAATCTCTGGTTGAGGCTCATATGACTACCAAAGGAGGAATTCAAGGTCTCCCTTCTGAGTTCCTCATTGCTCAAGCTACTATGTATGGGAAGGCCATGAGTGAGGACGCCTTTGAAGCCATATTTGTACTTCTCATCTATGGATTGGTATTGTTCCCCAACATCGACAAGTTTGTGGATGTGAACGCTATTAGGATCTTCTCTACTCTTAATCCCGTTCCGACTCTGTTGGGCGATACCTACTTCTCTTTGCATATGAGGAATGCAAAGGGTGGTGGCGCCATTGTGTGTTGTTTGCCTCTGTTGCATAAGTGGTTTATTTCTCACTTACCTCAGACGGTCGCTTTCAAGGAGAACAAGGAATGTTTATGGTGGTCCACGAGGCTTATGTCTCTCACTAATGATGATATCTTTTGGTACAACCGTGTATATGATGGTGTGCGGATTAACTACAATCTTGTTTTGGCACGTCGGCAGCTTGGGTTCCCCTTAAAGGATAAACCCAATAACATTCTGTTAGAGGGTGTATTCTATCAGGATGGTAAAGATCCCTAAGGCTTGAAAGCTAGGATGGTCCACGCTTGGCGCAAGATTCATAGGAAAGGAAGGAAAGAGTTGGGTCCTAAGAATTGCATCGCTTTGGAGCCTTACACTGTTTGGGTTAGCAAGAGGGCGTCTGAGTATCTCATGCCTTACGAGAATCCGAGACCTACACCTATGATTATGGTTGGGCCTTCAACCCTCCCTAATCAAGGAGTAGAGGAGTTGAGAGATGAAGACCGTTCACGTGCCTGGATCTGTGAAAGTGAAGAGTTGCTTCAGCAGATTAAGGAGAAGGATGCGTTGATTGAGTTTCTTGAGCATCAAGTTATTGATGACCCTGATGATGTATGGACTTCTCTACTTCCTCAGTCTTCTAAGTTATGGAAGAGGAGGTATGATCAACTCGCTAAAGAGAAGGCCAATATGAAGGCAGCCTACGAGAGGGAGGTGAAGAGGCTTCGTGCATCTTATCTTCCTGTGTCCCGAGCTTTAGATGATTGTTTCTAGGGATCCATAAGACGATTATTTTCCTTTTCTCTTGTATATGATTGACGATGTTGCACTTCTTTTCCCTGATATTATTTGATGAGATATTTCCATATGTGATAAAATGCTTAATATTTCCCGAATTTGCAAATAAAACTCTAAAGTTCCTTTGAAATAAAAAACAAATCATATGCACAAACATTGCATGCATCATATGCATAAGCAGGTTTTGTTTCTGGTCCCTTGCCCTGTGGTCTAACTCTGTGTCCTTCATTTATTTTGAAGACAAGCTGACTCACCGGTACTACACTAGAGCCAACATTTCAAGACTGATGGATCACTTAGAGCAAGAGAACCGCAAGCTGAAAGAGGAAGTGGCCAGATTAACTGCCCTAATGGAGTCACTCATGGCTGCCCAGAGCCAGTCTTCTCCAACACCTTCAACTCCTCCCCGGAGGACCGTTATCTCCGAGATTGTCTCCTCTACTGTGCCCGCTGCCAGTGCACACTTTGTTCCAACAGCCATGCCAACCGGGTTCCCGTGGGGGATGCCTCCCAATTTCATGCCTGAGGGTCCTGTTCCCACCTTTGCTTCTCTGCCGGCATCTAACCCGGCCCTTGTCGTTCCTCCTCCTGTCGTGCATACTTTGCCCAGGGTAGACGACACCATCTATCATTCTGAGCCGTCTGAGAGTCCAGATGTTTATGAGAAGATGGATGCTATGAACGATCAATTTTTTGAGCTTCGCAAGGAATTGAAAACTCTCAGAGGGAAGGATCTTTTCGGCAAGTCTGCTGCCGAACTCTGCTTGGTTCCAAATGTGAAGATCCCTGTGAAATTCAAGGTCCCTAATTTTGAAAAATACAAAGGAAATACTTGTCCTCTCAGCCACCTGGTCATGTATGCCAGGAAGATGTCGACTCAAACCGATAATGACCAACTACTCATCCATTACTATCAGGACAGTCTGTCCGGTGCCGCTTTGCGTTGGTACATGGGTTTAGACAGCGCGAACATCCGATCCTTCAATGATCTTGGCGAAGCCTTCGTCAAGCAGTACAAGTACAACGTGGATATGGCTCCCGATAAAGATCAATTGAGAGCTATGTCCCAGAAGGATAAAGAAACATTTAAGGAGTACACCTAGAGGTGGCGAGAGGTGGCAGCACAGATCGTGCCTCCGATAGAAGAGAAAGAGATGACTAAGATCTTTTTGAAGACTTTAAGTTCCTTTTATTATGAGTGGATGATTGCTAGCGCTCCTTCTGACTTCACCGAGATGGTAAATATGGGGATGCGTCTAGAAGAAGGGGTCCGTGAAGGATGGTTAACCAGAGAAGAAGGCTCTTCTGCCAAACGTTATGGGGCGTTTACAAAGAAGAAAGATGGAGAGGCACATGTTGTGATCTCCCATGAGAAACCAAGAAGACCATCTGTGAGGAGGAAGACTGTGCGTCCCGCCAGTAACCACCACCAGGTGGCTCATATAGCACCTGTTTTCAGAGACAATCAACAGTATCAGCAACATAGTAACAATCAGCAACCACATCCGCAATATCAACAACAATAGCACCGTCCGCAACAGCAGGCCTACCAGCCTCGAAGTAGTAATCAAACTAGCACGAATTACGAGAGGAAAAAGGTCACCTTCGATCCTATTCCAATGACGTATGCAGAGTTATATCCCTCTTTGATAGAAAGGAAGTTGATTACTCCGAGAGACCCACCGGCTATACCTGCTAACCCCCAGTGGTGGTATAAGCCTGAGTTACATTGTGTTTACCATTCTGGTGCTCCCGGCCACGACGTGGAGAATTGTTACCCTTTGAAGACTAAGGTTCAAGACCTTGTGAGGTGTGGTATTTTATGTTTTGAGGACGTAGGACCTAATGTGAAGAAGAACCCATTGCCCGAACATGGGAAATCTGTCAACATGGTCCAGGGTTGCCCTGGAAAATACAAGGTCAAATATGTCAGTCATATTCAACAGTCTCTGGTCCAGATGCATCATTTGTTGTGTGACTACAGTCATTATGAGCATGACCATGATAGATGCCGAGTCTGCTCTGTTAATGGATTGGGTTGTTGCCAGGTGCGCAAGGATGTTCAGGAAATGTTGGACGAAGGAGTCATTGAGATCCTTCAAAACAGGAGTGTTGATGAAAATGAGCCTGAGGTCAACGTGATTTCCCTAGTGTTTCGGATACCCGAGCCTGTTATCATCAAGTACAATGGTAGCAAGCAGAAGGCTTCTCCCGCTCTGATCATTAAGTCTGCTGGTCCTGTGCCTTACTCTTCTGAAAAGGCAGTTCCCTATCGCTACAACGCCGTGGTAGTAGAGAATGGGAAAGAGGTGTCCTTGCCCTCTTCTTCTGTTGTGAATATTGCCGATGTTAGCGGTTTGGCCCGTAGTGGCCGTGTACTTTCAGCACCGACGAAGCCTCAAATTAATGCTGATTTTGTTGAACGCCCGATTGGGAACGTTGTGAATTCTCCGAATCCGGAACTTGCTGTTAAGCCCTCCTCTGTACTGAAAACTCCTACTTCTGTTGGCCCGAGTGGCAATGTGAAAGGTGACTGTGATGAGATGCTGAGACTCATCAAAAGGAGTGAGTACAATGTTGTAGACCAACTTCTACAAACGCCATCCAAAATATATGTGTTATCCTTACTCTTAAATTCAGAACCACACCGAGAGGCTCTGCAGAAGGTGTTGGATGTGGCATATGTAGATCACGATGTCACTTTGGAGCAATTCGATAGCATTGTTGCAAACATTACTGCTTGCAACAACCTGAGATTTTGTGACTCTGATCTCCCTGAGGAGGGAAGAGACCACAACTTGGCTTTACACATATCTATGAATTGCAAAGAAGACGCCATGTCCAATGTGCTGGTGGACACCGGGTCATCATTGAACGTATTGCCAAAGTCCGCTCTCTCAAAGCTATCATATCAAGGGCCTCCCATAAGCAGAGTGGAGTAGTTGTGAAGGCTTTCGATGGGTCTCGCAAAACTGTGATTGGGGAAGTTGATCTCCCAATCAAGATCGGACCAAGTGATTTCCAGGTTACCTTCCAGGTTATGGACATTCACCCATCGTACAATTGTCTCTTAGGTAGACCATGGATTCACGAGGCAGGTGTCGTGACGTCCACCCTACACCAGAAATTGAAATTCGTGAAAAAACAAGAAGCTGGTGGTGGTAGGGGGAGAAAGGGCTCTCCTGGTTAGCCATTTGTCTTCCTTCTCTTATATAGATGCTGAGGTTGAAATTGGAACTCCTTTCCAAGCTTTATCTATTGCTGAGCCTATTAAGAAGAGAACTCCTTCATTTGCTTCCTACAAAGATGCAAAGTTGGCCATTGAGCATGGTGCAACCACTGGTTTAGGAAAAATGATTGAGTTAGAAGACAACGAGTCCCGGGCTGGCATAGGTTTTTCTTCTGGTACTTTCAACAAGCAAGGGTTATTCAAGAGTGGAGGTTTCGTCCACACTGGTCTAGATAAGGAGGTTGTTGCTGTCTTGGAAGAAGATGCAGAGGATTCTGGAAACTTCATCATCCTTGGTGGGGTCTGCATCAATTGGGTCGTTGTGGATATTCCAACAGTTGTCCATAAGTCAACGTAATGATCACTTAGTTTAAAAACCCTTCTCCCATACCAAAAGGAGGAGTGATGACATTGATGGCGCATAAATACAATGATATTTTCATTCAATAAATTCATGTTAAATGTTTGTTTTTCCCATTTATTTTCCCTTTTTGCTTTTTGCATGAAATTGGTGATCACATATTACCCTAAAAAAGAAAAAAATAGAATAAAATCAATCTTTTCATATGCATAATGATTTGCCTTGTTTGAATTCTAAAATCTTTTCATATCCAAAATCATTATGCAGGTTGATTTCTAAACCCATTGAACATGATGACCCAACACCATCTCCCAATTTTGAATTCCCTGAATTTGAGGCAGAGGAAGATGATGTTGAAGAGATTCCTGACGAGATTACCCGTCTACTTGAGCATGAAGAGAAGATCATTCAGCCGCATCTTGAGAATCTGGAAACAGTTAACTTGGGGTCTGAAGATTGTGTGCGAGAGGTAAAGATTGGGGCACTTCTGGAAGAATCTGTTAAGAAGGGGTTGATTAAATTGCTACGAGAATATGTTGACATCTTCGCCTGGTCATATGAAGACATGCCTGGTCTAGATACAGATATTGTGCAACATTTGCTACCTTTGAAGCCTGAGTGTGTGCCTGTAAAGCAGAAGCTCATAAGAACTCATCCTGATATGGCTGTAAAGATCAAAGAGGAAGTTCAGAAGCAAATTGATGCGGGGTTTCTGGTGACTTCTACATATCCTCAATGGGTGGCCAATATTGTGCCTGTGCCTAAGAAAGATGGAAAAGTCTGGATGTTTGTGGACTATAGAGACCTGAATAAAGCTAGTCCGAAAGATGATTTCCCTCTACCACATATTGATATGTTGGTAGACAATACAGTTAAATTCAATGTCTTCTCGTTTATGGATGGATTTTCCAGATATAATCAGATTAAAATGGCACCCGAGGATATGGAGAAGACAACATTCATCACACCTTGGGGAACATTCTGTTATCGAGTGATGCCCTTCGGTTTGAAGAACGCCAGAGCCACGTATCAACGAGCTATGACTACCTTGTTCCATGACATGATGCACAAGGAGATTGAGGTGTACGTTGATGATATGATCGCTAAGTCAAGATCGGAGGCTGTACTCCCAGTAGAGGTGGAGATCCCATCAATGAGAGTCTTGATGGAGGCCAAGTTGACTGATGTTGAATGGGTTCAGAGTCGTTATGACCAACTGAATTTGATTGAAGATAAGAGATTGACTGCTATGTACCACGGTCAGTTATATCAGCAAAGGATGAAGAAAGCTTTTGATAAGAAGGTCAAGCCTCGTGTGTTCCGAGAAGGTGACCTTGTGCTCAAGAAAGTCTTGTCTTTCGCGCCCGATTCTAGGGGCAAGTGGACTCCAAACTATGAAGGTCCATATGTTGTTAAGAGAGCCTTTTTAGGCGGTTCTTTGATACTTACAACTATGGATGGGGAGGATTTCACTCGTCCTGTGAATTCAGATGCAGTCAAGAAATACTTCGCCTAAAAAAAATAATAATAGCTTGCTAAGTTGCAAACCCGAAAGGGCGGCTTAGGCAAAAATGAGCGTCTCGGTTGATTGAAAACCCGAAAGGGCGATCCAGGCAAAAGTTAGAGACACAAAAAATATATAATAATGATATATGTATCCTGCTAGACTGAGTACCCCATCCTGGGGCAAGCTAGGCAAAAATTAGGGATTTAGCAAGTAACTGCATCCTGACAAGACATGGTTCTACAACTGCCGTCCGTCAGAGATTCTTGCTCATTATCAACCAAAGCTTCAAATACATCGGATTCAGAATCGGTGGAGAAATGGTCATTATGTTCAATGTAGCCCTTTTCCAATATATATCACCAATTTCAAATTTGTAAAGATCTATGGAGTCTTGCCATTCGCAGACTACCATTCTATCAAATAAATTTGAGCCTTTTATCCAAATATTGGCACTCTTATCTGTTTCTATTCAACAAATGTTTTGCATGTTTTGATTAAGAAAATATCATTGTTTTAAACGATCAAATTTTTTATAATTTGTTTTTAAACAAAGTGAACATTCACAATGACGAAAGGATACTTAGGAGATCCTCAGTGCTCTCCCAAGGGTGGTACGATCCCCAACAGGGTAATATTTTTGTCCATATTCCTGGCATGACTGTATCTCCTCCCTCCGGAACCCCTTGTGGTTTATCCTACAAAGTGGATTGCTTGTTGAGAGTCACCTCTCTTCCCTTCAGCAGAGTAGCAATCTTTCTTCCTCAGCAGTTTGGATCTCTTTGGGCAAGAGCGGTATTTGGTGGTTGATCCCGATAAATCCTTTATCTCCTCGGATAGATTCCCCAGTAGAGTTGTTGGTATGGTGGACCGTGTCTGTGATAACTCTAGTCCCCAACTGGAATGATTGATGATTCATCCCCTGCAGAGTTCTTTGCTTCCTGGTATCTCTGATCCCCAGCAGATTGGATACTCTCCGGTGAACTTGGCTTTCTCTCTTGAGATGTAGTACCGGGTGGTTGATTCCTGGACCTGGTTGTGTTAGATATGTCTGTCTGTCAGCATACATCATACATAAACCATGCATATTCATGCATAATTATAACGTTCAGATATTCATGTTGCATTCTTTGCCATATATCGTTGTTTGCTGTCTCCTGCTATTTAGTGATATACTTCCCCGAGCAGATGTGTATGTCTGATCTCTCCGTATAGAGTCAGCTCCATAAGCAGAAAGCGTCTATCCTTTCTTCCATATTCCCCACCGGGTTATATCCTCGTGGATGTTGATTGTTTTTGTTCCTTCCCAACACATATACTGGGATGGTTTTCCCCATTGAGTTATATCCTCACCGGGACAAGTCTTGATTTGGTGTGCCTATCTAGTTTGATCCTAGATCGGTCTCTTGAGACTCTTTTCCTGTTTCCCCGTGGTAAATGAAAAATTGCTCAATAATTAGTAATTATTATCCCCGACGGAGTCTGTGTTTCTCTACCCTCATATCGGTAGTTGTAAACCCTATTTCTTCCCTTTTTGCAGAGTAACTATTTTTGCTCATCTTTAATTGGTGACAGTTATCTTCATCCAATATTCGGTGATGATATCCCCTCATCTGCTTGGATAATTGCCCTGATTACGCAATTTATCCCCAGCGGGTCATCTCTCGTCTACCTTGTTGTTGTTGGTAACGATTGTTTCTCTCCTGAATTGGTCATCATTATATACCTAGTTTCGGTATCCCGATGCCTTTCCTTTTCGGTCGATTTATCCTTTATTAACCCAGTAACCGGTTGTGGATAATCGCCCATGCGAGTATATTATCTATGTTCTAACTGTAATAGATAGTATATCTCATGCACTCTCGGGTCTGAAACCTTTTGTTCTTCCCCAGTTGAGTAAGATTCGTATCCCCTTTATGGAGTTGAATATCCATCCTATAATCGAGTTTGCTTTTAGCACTCTTGTGGATGGTGAGTGTCTTGGGAATATTCCCCAATTAGCGTCTTGGTTGGTCACCTATTATATGCCCAGTAATCGATATCCCTGATGTTCCTTCCTCTCTGCTCCCTATTATGACTTTTTGTCCCCTGTGCAGTCAGAATCCCTGAGTTGAAGTATACCTTTTAGGTTTTCCTCAGACGTTTTGAAGTTTTGATATCTCTCACCCTTATACCGGTCTTGGATATTCATCTCTTCCTGAGCATGTTGTATCTCTCACCCTCATACCTGGCGTTCAGATCACATGTCTCCTTGAGCTTATTACCCAGTAACCGGTAATACCTCGTCCCGCTGCTTCCCCAGGAGTGTCCTTGTGGACATCCCCAGCGAAGTCCCTTAGTGGATTGTTTTCATCCGGATTTTATCCGAAGTATCCGCTGTGGATAGTTTTTTGCTGTATTGGCATATTCCCCAATACATGCATCTTCGAGTCAGCTCGAGTCTTTCCATTGGATCTTTTCCCTTTGGAATTCTATTCCCCACGCTTTGAGTCGTGACCTGCTCGCGCATTTTTATCCCTTTTCTATCCCCAAGAAAGTCCCTAGGGTCTTGGTCCCATGGAGTGAATTGCTCATATGGATTATCAGTGGCTTCTGATTTCTTTGCTTTTGTGGACACATATCTCCACAGAGTGCTACCATTTTTCATACCTACATTTGCATCATGAGGTCTCTTAGGGACCAAAATTCGTCTCTTTGTTATTATTTAAGCCCATTCTACCCCGTCGAGACGAAGATTTTAACCTTCACTTCTCCGGCTAGAATAACCTTAAATAGGGGCATCTGTAAGACCCCAATTTTGACCCTAAGATCCCCCATGGCATCATAACATTGCATTTGCATTGCCTCAAGGATCTTTATCATCTTGGTTCCCTTTGCCTTTGGGTGGGACTCCTTGTGATTGGTTTGAGATCACCAAGCATGCTTGAATTATACATCATTGTTTCTCTTACTTTTGTTTACTAACCAAAAGCACAAAAATGTGTCACTAACATCTTTTGTTTGAAGCTTGAGTATCATCCAAGACACTTTGTGGGTTTTATTTAGATGATCAGTCAACACAAGGGAATGGCTTGAGATACTTCCAACAGGTTCAAATGGGGTCTATTCGTCAGTCAAAACGTTAATCTTGAAGGAGCAAAAGTTTGTTCATGAGTTGTCATACTCGCTAGGCGAGCAGAATGGGTCGCCTAGCGAGTCCTAAGAAAAGCCACCAGAATCACCTACGCTCAAAGGAATTTCTTGAATTGTCATGCTCGCTAGGCGAAGCCCACGTGTTTAAAAAAAACGAAAAGAAAACGAAAAACGAAAAGAAAAAAAAAACGAAAAAATAAATAAATAAATAAATAAATAAAATATAACAGAAAAATTTTGGACTTGGGTCTCTCTCATTTGAGCCCACAGGTCCACAAAAATCAGGTTATAAATTCAGAGTTTCAGTGAAACAAAAGAAATTCTATTCCTATTACCCTGGCAGGGAAAAAGATAGTGAGAGAATAGCTAACAGAGTTCAGAGCAACCTCTAGAGACTGAAGGGAACTCATCGGCAAAGAACCAATTCCCTCTCATATAAACCCTCAGATTTCTTTGCAAACCCAACCGGGCAATTCAATTTCATTCGATCTCCCCAGTCAGGTTTGCCTTATTCCCATTACTTTATGCTTTTAATTTGAATGCTCTGAATGTATGAGGTATTATGGGTGAATTTGATACCCTTTTGATGCATGTGTTTGACAAGAGGTTTAGGCCTCCTACACTTGGTTGCTTTTTGTAAGCTTTTTGTGAATTTTAATGGCATGATTCATGTGGTTACATTTTGATTTAGGGGCAACTCTTGATTACCCTATCTTGTTTCTCTAACCTGTTTGTTGAGTTTTGTTTTGTGAGGGCTCATATGACTCTTGCAGAGATGGCTTGCCTGGTGTTCCACTTTATTTGTGGGATACCACCTGGAGGTTTATTCCGATTACCTGTACTGACTCACTTTCTTTGATGGTGCTAGCTTGAGAGATCTATGGGTTTCTTATCTCTTTAATTGTTGTTACTTCGGATCTTTATCCGTACGGTAGATCAATCGATCCCTTTACTTTTCCCGCATGTTACCGATTTCTTAGGTTTCGTATAGCGTCTCGTGGCATGTCATTTAAGGTAGCGCGGTTCCTTCATCTAGGACTGCCTTTTTGCCTGAGCATCCCTAAACACCCCAAACTCATTGATTTTTCTTCTCCTAAGAACACATTATCTCCTTCTACTACAGGCGAGTAAGTCTCCAAAGGTCGAGCATCCGGTAGATTGCGTAGTAACGTCGTTCACCCCAAAACACAACCCTTACCCCATAGGTGGTCGAACTACGTTTTGCTCTGATTTTCATCCCAGATGAGATACGTAGGTATAAGACGCGATGTCTTAGCGAGCACACTCCTCTTTAACCCATAGGTAGTCGAGCTACGAAGACTCTGATTCTCAGATTCAGATGAGATACGTATGCAGTGGATGCGACGTCCGTGCGAGTCATTTTCTTTTGACCCTTCTTTTAGTAAGTAGTACATTAGATAAACATGCACGCTTTTCTCATCCCTTCAGTCATGTTTGCACAAATAAATTTTCACAAAAAACAACAACCTTTGCAATAAATGTGAAAAAGGGCTCTCTAGGAGTACCTAGGATGCTTTGGGTGCCTAATACCTTCCCATTGCATAACCAACCCCCTTACCCAGATCTCTGACATTTTTACTAGTTTTTTATTCGATAAAACTTTTAGGTTTTTGTTCGCTTTCTAACCATTCCTTTGGATAAATAGAAGTGCGGTGGCGACTCGACTTGTATGATTTACCTTGGATTTAGTCAATATCTCTAATGGTAACGAATACCCCACTACACTTCCTCATCTTGACCAGCGTGGATGAATCCACCACTCTTGAACAACCCATGCTTATTGAAGGTGCCAGAAGAATACCCTATGCCAGCCCGGGATTTATTGTCTTCCAGCTTAATCATTTGCCCCAATCCAGTAGTTGTACCATGCTCAATGGCCAACTTGGCATCTTTATAGGACGCAAATGAAGAAGTTCCTTTCTTAGTAGGCTCAGCAATAGATAAAGCTTGGAACGGAGTTCCAACTTCATCCTCAGCATCTATGTAAGAAAAGGAAGACAAATGGCTAACCAGGAGAGCCTTTTCTCCCCCTACCACCACCAGCTTCTTGTTTTGGACAAACTTCAATTTCTGGTGTAGGGTGGATGTCATGGCGCCTGCCTCGTGAATCCATGGTCTGCCCAACAGACAGTTATACGATGGGTGAATATCCATGACCTGAAAGGTGATCTGGAAATCACTCGGTCCAATCTTGACTGGGAGTTCCACCTCTCCAATCACAATTTTACGGGACCCATCAAAAGCTTTAACTACCACTCCACTCTGCCTCATGGGAGGCCCCTGATATGACAATTTAGCAAGAGTGAATTTTGGCAACACATTCAACGATGATCCAGTGTCCATAAACATATTGGACATGGCATCATCTTTGCAACTCATAGATATGTGTAATGCCAAGTTGTGGTCTCTTCCCTCCTCGGGGAGATCAGCATCACAAAAACTCAAGTTGTTACAAGCGGTGATGTTTGCAACAATACTGTCAAATTGTTCTATTATGACGTCATGATCTACATACGCCACATCCAACACCTTCTGCAGAGCTTCTCGGTGTGGTTCTGAATTCATCAACAAAGATAATACGGAGATCTTTTGATGAGCCTCAGCATCTCATCACAGTCTTCATTCGCATTGCCATTCTGGCCAACAGAGACAGGAGTTTTTACAACAGAGGCAGGCTTAGCGGCAACAAGTTCCAGATTCGGAACATTCACAGCAGTCCCAACTAGGCGTTCAGCATAATCAGCAACATCACCCCTTCGAACATCAGCTTGGGGTTTCGGCGGAGCCGAGAAGACACGACCGCTACGGGTCAGGCTGCTGACGTCGGCAATATTAACAACAGAAGTAGAGGGCAGGGGCACCTCCTTCCCATCCTCCAATGCCACAACATTGTAGCGATAGGGAACCGCCTTCTCATAAGAGTATGGCACAGGGCCAGCTGGTTTAATGATCAAAGAAGGAGAAGTCTTTTGCTTGCTACCATCATACCTAATGACAACAGGCTCAGGGATCCGAAATACTGGAGATATTACATTGACTTTATCAGCATCTTCAATAACATTTCTATTCTGAAGTATCTCAATGACTCCTTCATCCAGCATTTCTTGAACATCTTTGCGGACTTGGCGATATCCTCTCTAATTGACAGTGCAAACTCGGCATCTGTCGTGGTCATGCTCGTAATGACTGTACTCACACAGCAGTCTATGCATCTTGACCAAAGATTGTCGAATATGGCTGACATATTTGACTTTGTATTTACCAGGGCAACCCTGGACCATGTTGACAGAGGATTTCCCATGCTCGGGCAATGGATTCTTCTTCACATTAGGACCTACTTCCTCGAAACACAGAATACCACATCTCACAAGGTCTTGAACCTTGGTCTTCAGTGGGTAGCAATTTTCCACGTCATGTCCGGGAGCACCGGAATGATAAACACAGTGTAATTTGGGCTTATACCACCACTGAGGGTTGGTAGGTATAGCTGGTGGGTCTCTGATAACACTGAAATTTACCGTATTTTCGACTCCGATTTCACATGCATTCTAGTTGTTTTATTGTTATTTTGTTGTGTTATTGTTATGTTTTCCTTTGTTTTCAGGTTTTTACTTTAATCGGAGCCCTGATCGAGAAAAAGAGTGAAAAAGAGCTAAAAACCCTAAAATTCAGCATTTTGTACTTGTGGCCTACCCCATGGCTGGCGCCATAGACCCTGCCATGACGTGTCCAAGCTCAACTTCCCTCAACTTCCACGTTCCCCACTACTTCCACTAAGGCGCCTCAGATTGGCCTTGTGGCGGGCACCACAAGAGGAAAAGTTTTCCCTCCCATTTTCAAGTTGAAGGGCATCCTTGTCATTTCTGTCTTTTTACTTGCTTATAAATAGAAACTCGAAATCACTTTTACAATGATCCAAACTTAGAACAGAGGCAAACTAAAAGCAACTTTGTTTCACTTAGGCATATATTCAGTATTTTAAAGTGGTAATCGCTTCGCATTGGAGTGTTACCACAATTGTGTAATCGAGTCTGTGATAGAGTCTGTAATCGAGTTTGGAGCACTTTGGAAGGAAGTTAATCCTGCCGCCATTTTCATTTCCGCTTTGCAATTTATTCAACCCTCCGATTGGAGCAGGTTTTTATTACTTGTCTTTATCTTATTTATTTTCCCACACTCGATTTACTTTATTTATTTCTCGCACTCGCTTTACTTTATTTATTTCCTCGCACTCGCTTTAAATTATTTATTTCCTCGCACTCGCTTTAAATTATTTATTTCCTCGCACTCGCTTTAAATTATTTATTTCCTCGCACTTGCTTTAAATTATTTATTTCCTCGCACTCGCACTACTTCTATTTACTTTCCGCACTCGCACTACTTTTATTTAAATTAATGCACTTTTACTTTACCATGTCTAACTAAATTTATAAGGATAGAATGTAAGGATCGTAATTGAACCGATAATCCATACAATTGTTCGTAGAAGCACTTAAGGGCTATTTTAACTTTCAACTTAAGTTTTCCCGCACTTCAATTCCGTTGGGTAAGATCGAAAGTCGTCCAACGTCTTTTTAAACTTAATTGTTTTTAACTATTTCAAAAACAGCGAAAGCGCTTTGTCTAGTTCATTAGGAGTTTTTAACTTAAGAAGAAAAGAGATTTTAAAACTATTTTCAGACGCGTTTATAATTTTAGAGTCTGGTTCGTGAGAACCTCTTTGGGTTAAGAAATCCAGGTTATAATACTTTTCAACTTAGTCAAGATACTATATTTCTTAAAAATAGGTTTACTACTCTAACGCAATGCGCGCCTTTTTATAAGTGACAATAAGAGGGTTTGATTAGGGAGTACAACTCGGTTCTGAATACGCGAAAGCGACAGTTCCTATTAAATTAGTTCTTTTCAAAGTAGGAAACATTGCCCATAAGTAATTCTATTAGCAAGTACTTGGATTATTAATTGATTACGTGAATTACATTCGACCTTGTCTTTATTAATTAATCTTTATTCAACACTTTACTTTTCATTGCACACTCCAAAAACACCTATTTTGATTGCCTTTGATAAACACCATAACAATAGATAACGATAGATTGACACTTGGTCTCTGTGGATTCGATAATATTTTATACTACTCTGACGCGTTCGTATACTTGCGAAACACCGCATCAAGTTTTTGGCGCCGTTGCCGGGGACCAATTTCGTCAAATTTCATTTTCCTGTTGTTATATCGTTTAGACTTAGGCTATTTCCCGCCGGTCAATGCGAAGAACTCGCAGCACCGGAAGTTTAAGCTTAGTATACCCTCTGGCGGAACCTGGACGTTACACTCGCGCACGTTTATTCTTTCATAGAATTAAGAGAGCTATGGCCGAAGATCAAAACCAAAGACCTCTTAAATATTTCTCTCAACCATCTAATGAAGAACCTAGTTCTAGTATAGTAAACCCAACCATCCCAACTAATAATTTTGAACTTAAACCATCCCTGTTGCAACTAGTGCAACAGAGACAATTCGCAGGTCTCGCTACTGAGAACCCAAACCAACATTTAAAAATATTTCTTCAATTAGCAGACACTTTTAAAACCAATGGAGCTTCTCCTGAGGCAATACGTTTAAGATTATTCCCTTTTTCCCTCAGAGATAAAGCCATATCATGGTTAGATTCCCTTCCACCCAATTCCATTACGACTTGGAATAACCTTAGAAGAGTTTTTCTTGCTAGATACTTTCCCCCGATTAAAACCGCCGTTCTCCGAAACCATATAACTAGATTTACCCAAAACCAAGGAGAATCGTTGTTCGAAGCTTGGGAGAGATATAAAGAGTTGTTACGAGCATGCCCACGTCATGGTTTAGAAAATTGGTTAATCATTCAAACCTTCTATAATGGACTTCATTACAACACAAAGATGACCATCGACGCTGCCGCAGGCGGTGCTCTGATGAACAAACCTTACCCTAAAGCTAGCGCCCTCATCGTTGATGAATTACTTTTATTTAAATCAATTTTTGATGAACATGAAAGTTGTTCATATGGTCCTTAAGAACATATTTTCTCTTGGGGTCATCTCCATTTGACAAACACATAAAAAGTTAGGTCTCAGTGTATTTCAAAATAGTCAGATGAATTGACTGATCAACTTCTCAAGTCCAAATCTCATATCTTGATGAATTGATGATTGAGGACACTCAAATAAGTTCAAATATGCATGAAATGATGAATTAAATAACTTCCCTTGATTGTATTTGACCATGGGTTGAGGTTGCTTCATGAGCAAGGCACAGTTGAATTAGGGTTTCCTTGGGAAACAAGCCTCAAACCCCTTGGTTTGATTTGATCAAAATGATTAATTGAGATACTTGGGAGGAATATTTTATGGATGAGAGCTTTGGGAACCATTTCCATTCTTTCTTTCATCTTCCCTTGGCCATATCAATGCACATAGGGTCTCCTAGAAGCTTTAGACCTTGTGACTGCTCAAGCTACAAACAAGAGATGTTAGTGACATATTTTTGTGCTTTTGGTTAGTGAATAAAAAATGAGAAAAACAATGATATATAATTCAAGTATGCTTGGTGATCTCAAACCAACTCTCAAAAGATCCCACCCAAAGGTAAGGAGCCAAGATGCTTATGATCCTTGAGGCAATGCAAATACAATGTTTATGATGCCATGAGGGATCTTAGGGTCAAAATTGGGGGTCTTACATAATGAAATTTTCACTTTGTCCATTTGGACCATATCGTGTGATATATTATGTTTGTGTATACTTTGTTTGTTTGTGTGGTCTTTGACCATTAATGTACATAATAACAACAAAACCCCTAAAAAACTTTTGTGTGGACTGTTGGCTTGATCTTGGACCAATGGACTTAGAATTTAGGAAACATTCCTATGCTAAAGGACTTGGCCAATGCCAACTTATTAAGAAATCAAGTGCTTGCAATTTGAAACTTCATCTGATACATCATTCAAGATCTCTCTGATTTCATCTACAACATGATCATTGTGAAGTTGTTATTTTAAACCTGTGACTTGTGGAATTCATCTGTTACATGGGCTACCTTGAAGAAGATCATGGAATGGATAAGTTTGGATGTGGCCATCTTTATTTGATGTCTTTCTCTTCAAGATAATATAATTGTGCATTTGTGTGTTGCTTGATTCTAAAAGTCCAAGGGAATTATGGGTTTCTATTGACATTCTTGTCTGTTGGATTGCTACCCACTTGGTCATATCCTTTCAACTCTAAACTTTTAATTTTGTACATAGGATTAGTCTCTTAATCTTCTCCCCATTTCTTTAATTTTAAAATATCTCCCTCTTTTTCCAAAACCTTCTTTGATTGAACTTAATTTGCTCTAAACTTTGACCACTTTTGCAAAAAGATAGAAACTTTGGCCTTATGCCATTGCATTTTCAAACTTCTTTTCTTAAATCAAATTTGTAAATAGACTTAACTATACTTTACTTAAACTTTCAAAAAGCCAAAAAGAACTAACTCATTCAAACCATTTTTAGGCCTTTGTGCCTTTCAAACTTAATTTTTTTGTTAAAAGCAATGCATCCACTTTGAAATTTGTATCACAAACTACGAGGTTTTGATCCCTCATTTTTATTTTGGTACGTCGGCACAAGACCGAAGGTCTTGCCAAACACAAAAATATAATTAATGAATTCTTTTCTCATCCCCCATTCTATTTGTTAGTAAACATCACTTTGTACAAAATACATATGCACACAAAAAGGGCTTCCTAGGAGTACCTAGGACACTTTGGGTGCTAACACCTTCCCTATGTGTAACCAACCCCCTTACCTGTAATCTCTGACTTTTTATTAGTTTTGATTTGAAAACTTCTTACTTTTGGGTTTTGTTCGTACTTTTTCCCTTTTCCCTTGGAAACAATAAAAGCGTGGTGGCGACTCTTGTTATTTGATTTCTAGCTTATCCATAGCTTGATGATCATGAATTTACCGCTACATAGTTTCCATTGGTTGTTTTATGCTGATGTGTTCCCCGCATGTGTGTGTCCCCTGGTCAACGCGTACGCATATGGGCCTCTTAATCATGACCATTCATTTTTTTTACTTTGCATAACTGACTAGATCCAAGGGTTGGCCTTTGCATGCATGTTATTTATGATTGAACCTTTTTATTTATTTTCTTTAAACATATTAGTTGATACCTAAGGGCACTTGGCCCAGTGGATAGGGAGTTGATTCATGACCCCAAGGTCAGGGGTTCAACCCCCAACGTCGTTTATTATCTCTTTTTTTCAGACTTTTATTTTATTTTTTCATTTCTTCTTCATTTTCACTTATTTTATTTTCATTTATTTCATAACTTATTTCTTTTCTATCCAACATGTTTGTAAATATACTTAAAATATTTTTCACCCATATCATTTATTTTTACTATCCATTAATCATTTTATATTTTATCACTTTTATTTGGACACTTATACCCTTGTTCTTAATGATGGTTGATGACATTTATTGATCATGGTCATTGGTTTTTTAGGGTTGATAAAATCTTCAATATTTCAAACATGTCAATGAATGATCAATGGATCATTCATGACACTTTCAGGTGTTGATAGGTTACCTATATTTAACCATGTTTTGAACCATTTGATGCATATATGAGACTTCACTTATTGATCCCTACTTGTTGATCTATTTGATTGTGTTGTTTCCATTAACCACTAACCATTAATACTTGTGTTTGAATGTCTAACTTGTATATTATTTAACTTGTGAACTTGTAATTATTTGGGTGATATAATCTCTCACTTGTCAAATCATTGATAGATGGACTTGGGGTTGTATAACTTTCTTTGGTTCAAATCTATTGATAGATTATCATGTATCATCTTCAATATTTTGCATCAATGATAATTTATCCCTTGATGCGCCATATTTTGAGTCCTTTGATTTATGGATAGATAATCCCTAGGTAGTTACCTAGTACATTTGTTTACTAACCACTAACTATTCATCACTAACCATTGTTATTGTCGATCTTATTTATCATCTTGTGGTTTATTTTCTTGTCAACTTATTGTATTGTAATTTACTTTCAAGTACCCCTCATCATCATCATTGTATATATAATCTCATGCATATTTATCATTGTCATTTACTTATTGTCATCATATGATCAAAAACAACAAAAAGAAACATGATAAAATTAAAAGACAAAAAAGATGCATTCATCTGTGACCAACTGTTGGACTTAGACAATTTCATTAGGAACCTTGCATGTGGACCTTGCCCTATCTCTTGACACTTTTCCCTAACTTGGATTTTCATCTGTAACTTGCAATATTTTATTGTAAGAATGGCATCATGGCACTACCCTAGGGAGACATACTCTATAAGCCCATTATCCATTTGTTAGCATATGTCACTTTACACACACAAGACTTTCTCTTGGGCTACCTTACAATGAGACCCTTTATTTCTTGCTTCGTTACTCTGTAAATATTCATGTACGTAACCATTTAAAAATCAAAAGCAATAAACCCTTGATCCAATGTCAAGTGGCATTTTCTCAATCATATTCAAAAATACAATAAAAATACGATTATTGTTGTTCACCACGAGCCTTAAGTGGTGGGGAATGAGTAGGGATGGAGATCTCCTACCCTTACTCTAATTATTTTGGACAAAAGACGCTTGACATGTTTGTTTGAAATATTCTCCTCCGCCCATAGTCTTTAGTGCAATCTAATCACAAACAATATTTTCATAAACTCTAAAATCAACATCAACTCATCAAACCTCGTTTTTGCGCCTTTGGGCATCACACTGAAACCCTTTTTCAAGGTAAAATCAACCAACACACAAATATTTTCTACTTCGAACTACGGAGCTCTGATTCTTCATCACCCGATGAATGATACGTAGGCACAAGAGCCTCAATCCATGGCGAACACAATAATAATAATAATAATAATAATAATAATAATAAACCACAATCTCATTCTTTCACAATTTCTTAATAATAAGGCACTTTTATAAATAAATACCCACGCACACAGATAACTTAAATGGTTCCCATGGAGTACCATGGATGTAAGGGGTGCTAATACCTTCCCCTTGCGTAATCAACTTCCAAACCCATATTTGGTTACGAGACCAATCCTTATCCTTTTATTTTTTTCTCTAGAGGGTTTTATCGACTATTTTTCCTCTCCTCTCTTTTATGAGGAATTAAATAAAATTTGGTGGTGACTATGTGTAGTCATTTTTCTTTTTAACTTTCAGTTCACAGTCGGTCTAGTTGATTTCGATCGCGGTAGCAACAGAGAAGTGTCCAAGTGTTCAAGATTGGTTTAGCTTGCTAAATTTGTATGAACTACAAAAGGGACATATGTTGGGCGCGATGCTCCAGCATGTTAGTACGACATTTGGGCCTTTCTCAACAGACGCCAAATTGCTTCATTTTGGAGTATGTTCTGCATCATATTTGTTAAAGATTTTATTGTTATTTATTTAAAATATGATTAGGTGATTTGTTTGAAAGTTGGATGTAGATTAATTTGGATTTAAATGGAGATTTAAATTTAAATTTAAATTGAAACAAATCATATCTTATTGGAGATATTCAAGAAACAACTCAAATATCCAACAGATTTTGCATTAATTCTGGACGAAATCAAATATATTATCCAAGTAGAAAACCCCATAATTATTATGCTATATAAAGAGCTCAACCCTACATTAGAAAGCAAGCACTCACATTGAAGATCTTAGTGTTAGGATTTACAAAAGTCCTTGTTATTTTTATGTACACCTCTGTTTCAGTAACTTGGCATAGAAGGTTTATCTAGTTGAGTTGCAATATTCGACATTGTTATATACTCGTATATATTTCAGTAACTATGCATAAAAGATTTGTCTAGTTTAGTTGTAATACTCAACATTATTTCATCTTGTTAAGATTAGTTGAGATATGGAAATAACAATCATTTAAGAAACACTAAATAAAAAAGGAAGTCTTGTGTATTACTAACCAAAGATGACCTTCATATCCTCTTTCATAACATCTTCCACTAGCAAGCGTGTCTCCATGAACCTCTTCCTTTGTTTCCTTGACGTTGCCCCGAAAGAGAAACATCGTCAATAAATAAGGCTACAAATTTCCTTTTCATATGGGTTTCTTCCTATGATATATCATCCAAGTTATAGAATTAAGACCCATCATCCACAAAGAAATGACTTTGGCACCAGAACTAGGAGAATTTTCCCGATCATCGATAAGGAGACTCGAAATCTATGTTGCTTATGTTAGCTTGAGCCACATCAATAAAGAGGCAAACCAGATAGTACCATTCCATGAAGTTATTCACAATATCAAAATAAACCTTAAATATCTTGGTATTCTTCCAAAAAGAGAGATTAAACCTTGACCTTGTGTTGAAGCAGCAGAACTCTATTGCAATTTATAGAGGTGGAATAAGAGTGATAGCGGTGACATACATTTCTTGTATTCTCATAAGTATTGAAAAACTTTGATATAAGCCCAATTCACCAGGAGCAGTTGTAAAAGATTGATTACTAGATGATTTAGAACACCCACCTCAATGTCGTTAAATGGGAGGATGCAACCTATCAAAGAAAAATAAACATTCACGAAGAGGGATGACACTTTAGTAAATGTGTGGTACATCCAACCTCACCGATGAGGGCAGAAATAATATCAATCATATCTTGATCCACCCACACAGAAGAGTTATCTCTTGCCACCTTTTGGATTATGAGTTGAGAGTTGTCCATATCAAAAGAGGTTGCTAACATATAAAAGAAATGATTGTAAATAGAAGCACATGATTGATATAAAGACAAACTTTATGCCTTCGGCAAAGTTCAAATATGGGGATTTTTTTTTGCCAAAGTACAAAAAACAAGATTAAAAACTACAACTCTCCTCTTTATAAACTCTAATAAAGAAAGCAAGTATATATCAAAATGAAAGAAAGGTTCAGGCGTTACCTTGAAAAGGATGAACTTAGTGACCCACAAGTTGTATGCTCCATTAAAAGAGGTGGCACGAGTACGTCAAAAATAATGACAAATGGGACGAGATTGGCGAAGAAAAAACGAGTTGTAGACACGAGAGAAGACGTCTTAAAGATTCACAAATGGCGAGAAATGGGAACATGGTAACTCCAGAACTCCTTATATATTTCCCTAGAAAGATGAATCATGTTATCCACAACGTTGGGAAAGGTGAATCACACCTCCGAGATCGAGATTACTATGCGGACTATTTGAGAGCATACACATGTCCTAGTACTAAAAGGAATTAATCATTACCGGTCAGACGTGTGGTCACATATTGAGATATGTTTGCGAAACATTACTCATCACGAGGGAGAAATTTAATGCACATGTTTCCATTGAAATCCACGGTCCATCAAGGCTCTTGTATTACATTTTGATAGAGGTTGGACTGAGGATAAACATGGTAAATCCTTTGTTCTACGATGTAGAAACAAGGGCTTGGGGAACAACTATTTTGAGTCGTCTGCAAGGCCCATGAGGAAGGTTCATTAACAAGTGTTAAAAAAGATGACGTAGGGAACAAGTAGACTCTCTCTATTTCCATGGACACACAATGACACCCTCTATCACGTCTCTCACCATTGGATCTAATCGAACGACAATCAGCATAAGACGTTGAATCACACATGAACGATTTTAGCCGTCCATATTATATAAAGATCACTCTTCGTTATTTCAAGTATTCAATCTATTTTTACTTTAAAACTACTTTCCACCCGTTCATTGACTTGGACGCTAAAATGATAACCTTAAAGAAAAAGATTGATCGATCATATTTGAACTCTATTTCATTACTTCATCACCTATCTATAATTCAGAAGAAGAAAAAAACCCTCAAAATTCAAAAATCACTCGGAACAATCAACTAACAACACACTAAAAAAAAATACAATTTCAATATATTTCATAAAGGTAAAGAAAATGCTCTATAGTCTATACACCAAAAAGACAATTTATTTATTCCTTTATTTTAGTTAAGAATTTGGAGGCGTGCGTGTGTGGTTGAGGAGAAGAAGAGCGCGTGCATGCATAGAAGAAAAGAAAGACAAATAAACGTGGGAGCAGTTAAAACTCAGGTTAGTATGTCTGACACGTGGGGGAAGGTTTAGTGATGCAACTAAGAGGGGAGAAGCCACATGAACCCCATCCATTTTTGTTCTCACTCATTCATTCATTGCTTACTCAGTACTCAGTATCTTACATCATATCTTACTCTACCCATTCTCTTCTTCTTCTATCATATCAACCTCAATTAATTCTTCAGTCCAAAAAAATAAAAAATAGCATGTGTGTGGACTTAATATAATTATAGACATTTTCCTTCCAAGATGTAATATAAAATAAACTAATTCAAACGTAGACGGACACAGACAGCATTACAATGATAATACACAACATGTCAACATGGATTGCATGTTGTACGGATGTCGACATTTTCAATATTCAACAATCCATTCTTCCCAACCTCCACCCAATTTTCTTCTTCAAAAACACTCCTTCACCTAACTAACATATTTCATAATTCAACTAGTTAATTATGATGCAAATATATATATATATATATATATATATATATATATATATATAATTCAAATAACACTAAGATGTAAAACTTAATAATATGACATATTCGATAATTATTTACTACATATTTATATAATAAAATTTACCGTTGGATTGAAAATTATTATCTTATAAATCATTTTTACAAAATTTAATATTAATCTGAAATTATTTGACATGTTAACAAGATACATAAAAATAAACGTCTTACAAAACTCTATGAAAACCGTTAATTTTCATCATTCTTTTTAACATATCAAATGATTTTTGATTTTATAGACGTGATCTATATAATAATAATTTTCAATCCAATAGTAAATTTTGTTATATAAATATACAGTAAAAAATTATCAAAATTGTCATATTATTAAGTTTGACATTTATAAATCAAATGAGATTAATATGTTAAATTTAACAACATAATATTTTTAATAATTTTTTTATCGTATATCCATATAACAAAATCTCCCATTATATTAAAAATTATTACAATTTATTAATAGCTTGATCACCAACTCATAATAGATTAAATGATGTAGTTCTAGTTTCATACGCCTCCATATAGTTTGTAAAGTTAATGCTTTTAGCTTGATCCAGCTAATTAAAAATTTAAACATTCTAAATCAAACTTTTGAAAAATCACCCAAACCCTAATCAGAATTAAGCATGAGTGAGCCGTGGGTAATTTCTTAATTAATATTCCAATAACAATTGGGGTGTCCACTTCAATGCCATTTGGATAATTTAATATATAATAGACATAAATCAATCAATTTATATACCCTAACATTGTTGTCACCGGCAACACCTAGCTTCTAGGAAACGTTCTATCTATTCTATATTTTATTATACGATGTTAAATCATTAGTGGAAAATTAAATAAGAAGACTATGGATTGATGATTGCTTGATTGAATATCATATTATTGGGTCATAAATCGTACGTGTCAATGCCAAATTGTACTATAGTTTATTTGTTGGATTATAGGTTTGATTAACCTAGTTAAGGTATATTTGTGTCGGATCTTTCCGTGATGCTTTGAACTATTGATTATAAATATTACATTGAATTGAAAATAATTTATATATAGGTTTGATATCCTCGATGTAGAGATTAATTATTCGAGTTTGAAAAAATTATAATAGATAATAAAATTTAATATTATTACATTATTATGACTGAGTTTAAACAAAAAGGTTAGGATTTACTCTTATGTATTTTTTTATCTATAAACAAAAAAATAATAATTTTAAAAAATCACGGTGAGTATCATAATCTTAAAGACAATGTTTAATTTAATAATGTCAATTTTTTAATTATTAAACTAGAATTTGAAGATATCCACATATTTTTATTAGTAATGAAAATGTATTATTGGAAAAATATACTCCACACCCGTCTTATTGTATTCAAGTCTTTTTTTAAATAAAACTTTAAAGAGTATATGGAAAAAGGCACATATATTGTTAAAAAATATGACCATTACAAATTTGAAATTATGTTTTAATAAAATAAATGTTTATGCAACTTTTATTTACGACTGCTGATTATACTAGACTATAAAACTTCTTTTAACAAACACAAAATATGTTTTATATGTTATTTTAAAATATCAATGATTTATTAAATTGTTTTCTTTCTAGTTGTTATGCTCCTAAATTGTTACTAATCTTCATTTCTTTTTTGAAATCTTCATTTTTCATAAATTTATTTTAAAAAAGAAGATAATTTAAGTCATATCAAAAGTTCTACATCTTTTTTACCTAAACCACAATCACCTGAAAATTTTGACTTAATCTAAAATTTGAGATCTTGATAATTTTTTAGAAAAAAAAATTTATTCTATTATTTTCATAAAATTCAAATACATGCGAATAATTTAAAGTTCTTTGCAAATATCTCCTCTTTATAGAGTTAGGCCACAAAAATAGAAGAAGGAAGCCTATAATCAATAGGAAGGACACTAGCTAACACTTCCAAACCAATTCAAAATGTCACACCATACCCCCTATCCTCCAACACATTTTAAAGATTCCTAATTTAGGATTACACGACACTTTAAATTATTTAGCATTGGAAATTAATATTGTTATCAATGATAAAATAATATATTAATAAAGAGGTAGTAATCAGAGTATAAATAATTCTAAAATATAAGAAGTGTTTTAATAGACTACCAACAATATAAATAAATAAGAATCCAACGATAAAAAGAACAAGAATCTTCAATTTAACAAAATAAATAAAATAGATTCGGAAAAACGCTCTAGCAATTAAACACCAGTCCCGTAGTACTTTGGTTAGAAAATCACAAACTAAAACACTTAATCCAATGAATTCATCATTATATATGGTAGAATTAGAGTTTGACTTAACTCATCTTTATAAAATCAAATTTTAAGGTGAAAGGTGTCACTCTATATAAAAAGGATTATATTTTTAATCAAGGTGAGACTTAAATTTTTCTCAATACACCCTTTCACGCACATCACTATTGGGCTTGGTGCGTGGTTATAAACGTCGGGTGATCCGAAATTTATAGACTCGTGATATCATGATAAGAAGTGTGGTTGGGCCTAACTCATCCATAAAAAAAACTATTTCCTCCATTTTTTCATAGTTTTTTAAAACACCATTAAAAATGAGATTATTACAAGCTCCTAAACGATTAAGACTACATTGTGTCAGATCATAACAAAATCACTGATAGATTCGACTCTATCACCTAAAGAAAAGAAATACTCAAAAATAAATGTATGGTCTAAGAACCACATCGATCAACCCAACCATTGAAAAATCTTTATATATATATATATATATATATATATATATATATATATATATATATATATATATATATATATATATATATATATATATATATATATATATATATATATATATATATATATATATATATATATATATATATATATATATATATATATATAACTCAAGTAACAAAAAGATGTGAGACCGATTAAATCGAATCCCTTGTAAAAGGGACAATCAATCCCACCAGAATCAACAAGCACTAGCGTTTAAGACATATTCTCTTTAGAAGATAGTCTATCTTAAAAATGTGTAAAGGATAATATCAGATATTCAATTAACTCAAATAAAAAAAAATGATCAAGTTCTCAATTATAAAATGCATTGAAAAAATGATAAATAGAGTTAATTGAAAAAATATTATTTTTAAATTCACTTAACTCTTAAAATCTTATCTCTTGAAAGAACCATCAAACAAACAAAGACTTTTTTATTATTATTATTATTATTATTATTATTATTATTATTATTATTATTATTATTATTATTATTATTATTATTATTATTATTATGAATAAAAGAGTTATTAAATATTAATTTAAAAAGTACATCATGATTTTTATAAAATAATTATATTAACTTAATTTAATAAAAAAAATTATGTGATGGAATTAATTTGCAAGCATTATTGGGGATATTCCGATTGAAACTTTAGTCTAACATAGAAACCTAGGAAGAAACTGCTTTTGATATATATACTTTAGTTATGGGAATATCTTATTTTTTTGGTGATTACAAACTGCTAACTGGGAACTAATATATGCCGTAAATATAATTCGTACAAAGTTTTAATATTGAGTCTCCATAAGTTTCGATTATTCTCATGTAATATGGTTTAGAAGTTAACGAAAATCCATAAAGTTTGTTATATTATTTAATTGAAAAAGCAAACTGCATGCACAGAAAAGTAGTACAGTACAAAATATAACATAAGATATGTAACTATTCTTGCTGACCCCGCCATAAACTAACTGTTGTTCCTTAAATTTAGCTGAACAATCGTACATGAAAAATAGTCAGGGACTTCAACTTGGTGTACGAATGGTCATTCATACATAAGTGAGTTGTAACTTAATAGCGTACGAACTCTAGATACACCCTTACATGTTGCTTGTGTGATTCATCTACAAAATAATTGTAACTTTTACTTGTATTTCTAAAAGCTTTTTGTAATAGTGACAAGTGACAGATCTAATACACATATATTAAATTTGTTATGACATTTTAATTTAAAGACTTTATTCGAGTTCTTTAAAATTATTTTTAAAAAAATTGAGTATGAAGTTGAATATTTTTTGAATAGTTGAATACATTAATTAATAACTTTATCGATATTAAACACATAAAAGTTGCGAATGTTAGTTGTATGAAAAATGTGAATCTCCTTTCATTTGTGATTGTATTTTTTATATAAGAGTTTTGACTTGTTTGATATTAAGATGGATAAAAACTATTTAAGTGTTTGTTTCCTTTTGATATATCTTAATGGACCGACCTGATTGACTTGGCTCGTTAGTTGGCCCAAGTGGGCTACACCTTGTTGGATAAGTTAGAAATTCGGTCACGTTCTTTCAAATTTGTTTTAGATTCAACTTAAATTATCGGATTGTACACAATCTCTCAAGCATCAGATTTATAAGGGGAAATGTTTTATGAGGGAAGATTTGATTGTACATGTGTCTCAAGAATGAGACATGTAATGGAAAGATGATTTATGGGAAAAGACCATATTGTACATGGTTTCTCAAGAGTGAGACTTGTAAGGGAAAAATACTTTACGGGGAAGATTAGATTGTGCCAGCTCCTCATGAGACATATAAAGGGAAAATATTTTTATGGGGAAAGACCAAATTGTACATTTTCAATTATTCATATGAGAAATGAATCAAAGTTATTGATCTACGTGCTTGCAGGTATAATGATATCCAGATGTTCACAATGACTTTCATGATGACAATACCTAATGTCAAACGACATTGGGAGGAGTCCCTAATGATGATCTTTGGTCCAACAACATTTAATGATGGTGCCTATCTAATAAGTTATATAAGCCTCATCAATAGAAGAATTAAGATCTAAATGAAGTGCTAAATCATTAATGAATCAAGTAGAGGAACTTGAAGCTTCAAGGTTGTGAAAGAAAGGAAGTGTAAAAGTTTGCATGGTCTTGCGTCTGAGTGATCAATGCATTAAAAAGGTATAAGAGTAACTGCAAAGAAACTAAGGTAATCACACACACACACACACATAAAAGTGTCTTTGAAACCTCTTTTATTTCTCAAAATATCTTGAAAACAGTGTGGAACCTTGTTTTGCAAGTTATTGTTCAAGTAAGCTCTCTTAAAGATGAACATGCTTTTTATGATGACAATAAGTATTTGATGTCAACAACTAAAGTCAAGTGTAAAGAGGTTAAAGATGCAACCAGATCAATAGTGTTTGATAAACTTGTTTATATTATGATGGTGTCTAAATGAATTATAAATCAAACCTTATCTCAAAGTATAACTCAAGCAAGTGTCTAAAAAAGTGAAGTCTCTGACAAGACTTGAAGTGTGTGAAAGCTCGCCCTGACGCGTCTAACTGAATAGTAGTGTAAAAGCATAAGGATTTTCTCGTAAAGTTATATGGCAAATCACACACACACACACACACAAGAAACTTTTTAAACATGATTTTCTCAAGAAAATATTTCTAAAAATTTCTTGAAGTCGTGCCAGATGACTTGGGAACTCTCTAAAAAGTTCAGGGAAATTTTTTGTTCTTGTCAATCGATTGGCACTTCACCCAATTGATTGGGTCATTGTGAAAATATGCTTTAAACATTTAGGTCATCATATTAATGAGTGGTAATGGCTATAGATATTTTTTTTCCTTTTAAAACAAACCAAATGATTATTTTAGGTCAACCAATCAATTGGCTCAAGTGTCAATTGATTGGCTCATGTGCCAATCGATTGGCTCATCAATTTTTGCCACAAAAAATTTCCTCTCTTTTGTCAACCTCTAGCCTATAAATAGAGGTACCTTTTCACATATTTTTACATCCTAAAAGACAGGTTTTGATTCCTCACTCCTCACGCTCTCTCTAAAATATTTCTCTTTACTTTCTCTCACTATAATTTAGCCATAGTGCTTTTGAGAAAGTTGTTTTGCAAGTTAGGCGGTTGTAATTCTGGAAGTGTAGAATTGTAAATTCAACAAGGGATTTTATTTTTATCTTGGTTGAATATATCATCCATTTAGGGATTATTTATTTGGGTTCGAAGATAAACTCGTTAAAAGCTTGGTTTTGGAGATTTAGTTACTAAGTCACCGACTTGATTCGAAGCCTCGGCCTGTTCAAAAGTATTAATTCGGTTCGATATCAACCCATGGATAAACCTCATCTTGGTTGATGGTTATCATGTGTAAAACCGTTATTCGGTTTAAACTCTGACCGTTGTTAAAAGCTTGTTAAGGATGTAAATCAGGCCGAATTAAAATCTCATAGGTTTATGAGTTCAGGCCCGATATTAAAAGAACATACAGGTTCAAGATTAGCACGTGTAAAATCTTGTTTTGAAGCTTGAATACTAACCTCTCCAAGTTCTTTGCACTACGCCAAAAAAGACCTATGAGAGCGCTTTTTTTGGCCTTTAAAAGCGCTTAAAAGCGCTGCCGTAGGTGGCGCTGCTATAGGTTTTAGCAGCGCTTTTTGTTTACTAAAAAGCGCTGCTAAAGGTTGTCAATAGAGAGCGCTTTTTAGTAAAAAGCGCTGCTAAAGGTGGTATATAGACAACCTTTAAGAGCGCTTTTTACTAAAAAGCGCTCTCTATTGACAACCTTTAGCAGCGCTTTTTAGTAAAAAGCGCTCTTAAAGGTTGTCTATTGACAACCTTTAGCAGCGCTTTTTACTAAAAAGCGCTGTCTTTTCCTCTAGTAAAATAACAAAACACTGCCTTCAGTTTAAGCCTACCATTTCAACCTGTAATATTTTTTGGGAATAATCCCATAAACCTGTAAATCAAGCCTCTCTAATTCAAGCATTTGGAGTCATAATTCAAGCATTTGTAATTTTTTAAACCAACACAAGCAAACCAACACAAGAATGAACACATTTGGAGTCATAATTCAAGCAAACCAACACAAGGATAGATAGGCACTGAACACATTTGGAGTCATAATTCAAGCATTTGTAATTTTTTAAAGCAAACCAACACAAGAATGAACACATTAATCTATCCATGAAATTAAAGATATCACTAAAATTATAAAGAACTATACACAAGTCAAAACTAATATGTTATACGGCCTATTTGGAGTCATAACTAATCTGTTAAAAATATAAAGAACTATACACTTGCCAACCAGAAACCATTCTTCATCAAAGTATTCATGTTATTTTGAAACCATTATATACTAATTAATCTTTTCTCAATAAAATATTGACACAATTCCTCCTTGATTTGTTCCAACTGCAGTCTCGTGTAATGAGCACACTTGTATTCATCAAAGTACTACATAACAAAACATAATATGCATGATTTAGTTAAAAGTAATAAATAATATGAAATATTCGACAAATATTAAAACAAATCCTAAGTTATAAATCCATACCGTGATTGGAATCTCTATTTGATTCATATTAATGATTTCCCTCATAAACCTCATTACAAAGTATCCGCAATCGATACCGTTGCGCTGTAGAGGACACTACATAGAAAAATAAATAAGAATGTATAGTTATCTTTTCTTATCAAGTAGCATCACTATTATAAGCAAAATTGTGAAAATTAAAGTACCTGCACTTTTATTTGTGTATAGTACAAAAAGATTACTTCTGTAGGTAAGTACCAAGTCCATTCAACATGTCATCTCTAATTATATTAAGAAAGTAAATCTCTAACTATACAACTCCTTAACAAAGATAATCTTTAATTATATTAAGAACGCAAAATCTCTAACCATAAATCACCGTACTATGACAAGCTAAACTTCTAAAAGACAGTAGGATAATACAACACCTTTTGTCCAGCTGCAAGAAGAAATGATGCCATATTATAAGCTTGGCCCACACAATGAGTGGCTATAGGAGTCTCCAAGCTCTGCATGGTATCATAGAGAGCCAAGCATGGTGTAAGCTGCAAATGATGAAATTTTAAGCAAGTTAAATACCTGATAGTCAAAAGGAACATGAAGAAAGAAACAAAAGGATGTAATTATTGATCTCCTAACACTAGAATCATTACTTACCTCCCCACCAGGACCATTAATGTACAAATAGAGAAACCTGGTGTTATCTATACTGTCAAGATACAGCAAAGTTGCCAATATTTGATTACTAAATTCTTCATTTATCTCTTGTGCAATGAAGACAACACGTTCTCGATACTGCATCAAATAATGCACAAGTTCTTTTTAGAAATTAACTTAATGACAAAGAATTCGATGTTTATATGAGATCCATGACTGTATGACAAAGTAAACCAATATCACTTAGATAGGTAGTCTATTATCTTTGAAAAAATGTGTTTGTGTCTGTGTCCGTGTCCATGTCAGAAACCGATTTTTCAAGTTATTACTTGTGTCAACATGGCTTGAGTGTAGTGTTGGTGACGTATTTTCGGTGTCCATGTTTCATAGTATATGACTATTGCCTAATGATAAATATATTCAGATATAACAACTTACAAGGGCATTCCATAAATCAATCCATTGCCAAGAATCTTCACCAGGTGTTTTATAGCGTAGTCTAGGAGTTCCAATGGGCATCATTAGAAATTGTGCCCTAACTGGCTTCTGGTTAGCATACCTGAAAACATGAAAAATTTGACACCGTTTGCATCAATCTTTTTATACAATGAAATGTAACTTTTGTAAAAACCCTTCTAGTGTATTTTGGCGTAAAAACAGTGTTTTCAGATTTAGGGTATCTGAGAATTACCGGAAACTGAGAACTTTGTTAACTTTACCGAAAAACTGAGCATTTACGCTAGATGAAACGGAAGACGCTCCAAAAGAACCTGCAATTGAAAATAGTGAGCGAAAAACGAAAGAAAGGGGTGAAAATTGAATAAGAAAAAGAAAGAAATGGGCGCACGTGAAGATTGGAGTTTCAATCCAGAGTAGATTTTAGTGGAAACACTGCAATGGAAAAAGCGAAAACACGGTGAGAATTAGTTGAAATTGAATTGAATAATTTACAGGAAGGGATAGAAGAGGGAGATTTTGACCTAGGTGGAGAACAAACACGAGGGGTTGAAACGGCGGCGTAAGGTGAAACCGCCATGTTGAAGTGAACGACGAGGTAACGGATAGGGAAATGAAAGTTGAGCTGTGTTTCAAAACTTCAACAAGGAGTAAAAAGTATTCCTATTTGTTTTTTATAATAATAAATTTAATCATGTAAGATAATTTAATTAGAGATTAAAGATAATGTCGATTAAATTAAATTAGTTTTATATTATCATATAATAGAATATCATCAATAAAATTATAATATTTTATTATACCATATTAATATTTTAAAATTATTTTTTTATTTTATAGAATATTTGGTAATTTTTGGTACATATTTTTTACCATGACCTATGAGAGCGCTTTTACCATGAAAGCGCTTTCATAGATGTGAGACTGAGACCTATAAGAGCGCTTTTACCTTAAAAGCGCTTTCATAAGTGTGAAACCCATGAGACCTATAAGAGCGCTTTTACCTTAAAAGCGCTTTCATAAGTGTGAAACCCATGAGACCTATAAGAGCGCTTTTACCTTAAAAGCGCTTTCATAAGTGTGAAACTCATAGATGTGAGACTGAGACCTATAAGAGCGCTTTTACCTTAAAAGCGCTTTCATAAGTGTGAAACCCATGAGACCTATAAGAGCGCTTTTACCTTAAAAGCGCTTTCATAAGTGTGAAACTCATAGATGTGAGACTGAGACCTATAAGAGCGCTTTTACCTTAAAAGCGCTTTCATAAGTGGAGACCTATAAGAGCGCTTTTACCTTAAAAGCGCTTTCTTTACATAGGCGAATTTTTTTTCAAGCTATTACAGCGCTTTTTTTAAAAAGCGCTTTCTTTTTGGTGCTGCCAAAAGCACTTTTTGGCGTAGTGTTGTGGAAAGAGAACTAACCACTTCAATCCATCATTTGGAAGGAAGACTCGTCGCTTATCTTCGTGTTTGTTGTTTGATTAGAGTTAGCCACGAAATTCATTTTTCTTGTATAAAGGAGTTTGAGCGTATTTGTGATCTATTAAAGAAAGCAATAAATCATTTAAGCTAGAAATAACTAAATTAGAAACTAAAGAGAAACATGTGAGACTTGTGTCTCCATGAAAATGGAATTAATTGATTTGCATGAAACTCTATGTAAGTTTACCTAAGGGAAAAAAAAGCTTGACTTTATCCTATCAAGTTAAAAGTCTTCCTTAAAAAAAATGGACTAGGATTAAAAAAGGATAGAAAACCTAGTAAAGGTGTAGATCACAAGAAAAAGAACCATTCAGTTTATAAATGCACACACTACAAAAGAGTTGGCCATTTAGAGCCATTATGTTTTAAAAAATTAAAAATGTCTAAACGTAATAACCCTTACCTTCTGGAAAAAATAACCCATCTGGACCTAAGAAAATTTGGGTACCAAAGGTGAAACCTTAATGTTATGTAGGTGTGATTTTCAACTCGAAGCTTTAACAATAATTAATGGAGTTATGCAAAGCAAAGATATACTCTTAAGTATAAAATAAGTCTCTGATCCAAGAATGTGCGATGATGGTGAATATCAACAATGATCAAAGCAAGAGTTTTAATAATATCTCAACATTTATGATCCTTAGTGATCAATAAACCTCATAATAGGTTAAGTGGATATGATTGTGATGGACTTATCCATCTCGTTTTTTATATCAACTCTTGCATCCAATGATACATAGAGAAGAACACACCATAATATGACTGGTGTTTCCTTTAAGGGAAGTTCTTATCAAGGTCTCTTGACATTTGAGGTAGTACATTATTTTAAAATTGAAATGATTAGAAAATTACAATTAATCCTTTAAAATAGTGGTTTTAGTTTTAATCATTTCAATAAATTATTTTTACTAGCCAAGAAGATGAGTTTCTAAGGGCATGTTTGAATTAGTTTTAGTTTTTAGTTTTTAAAATTTATTTTATAAATTTATTTTCTAAAATTGTTTTTAAGAAAAAAAAATTATTTGGTTGTCCATTTTTTTAAAACTATTTTAAAGGTGAAAGAATAAAAACTCATTTGGTAAGAATTTTTTGAGAATGTGTATATATTTGTCCATATATAAATATATTTTTTTATCATTAATCAGATCTTACGATCCATGCTACGATTTTTCAATCATAAATGTATATTTCTTCATCCTCTTTCGTCTTTTCTTTTTCCCTTGAAAACGCACTTATCTAATCATATATTTTTTCCTAAAATTAACTAAAATCATTTTACAAATTTTTTAATGGGCCAACCCAACCCAGTTCTTGAAAAACATAAGTTCGATGGACTGCGCCAAAAAATAATGGTCGTGTTTTTTAATCCTTTTTGTAGTCCAGACCGCACTAAAATATAGAATTTATGGGTCGGTTCGATGGATCGAGAGCGACACTTATCTCTGAGTGAATAATGTATATTGCGAGCGACCCCTCAAGACTTTAGTTGATCTCACCTATTGTGGATTTTTACAAATATATAATTACAATATGCATTTCTTATTTATTTAAATGAAGCTTAATTTAATTTTATCAAACAATAATTATATTTATTATTATTTTATAAATTAAAAAACATATTTATTTAGTTAAATATTATTTGATAAATACATTACTATTAATAAACAAGGATGAAAATTTTGATTTATTTATAAATTAACAACTTAAAAAATTTATTTATATACTTCTAAACTATTTATTAAAGTAACCATTACAAGTATGGGTTTCAATTTATTATAAATTATAACTCTAGTATTTAATATTTTATTATTAAGAAAAAAGGCATGAAACGTGAGTTCAATTAAAGACGAACTCATCCAATGTTTGCTAGGACATACTCCCACTATAATACAACACAATAGGACACTATGTAATAATGAAACAAAAGTTAATAAAATAAATGAAATACAAAATAAAAGTTTTAAATAATTATAGAAGTGTCATTAATGAAAATATGTTGTTCTCCGTATGTTTTTAATTTTCAATGACTGTATAAAGAAAAACCAAAATTAAAAAGCAAAACAGTTTAAGGTTGTTTCAGTTTTTTAGTTTTGAAAACTAAAATACTAGAAATAGTTTTTAAAAATAATTTTTAAAAAGAAGTATTCCAAACAGATTTTTAGTTTTTAAACTTTTAAAAACTTAAAAACTGTTTTTGAGAACTAAATCAAACCAGCCCTAAGTGTTTTTATAGAAAGGGGTGCAAATAAAACTAAATAGAGGTGCAACACAAAAGCCCCAAAAAAGTCATGATGAATATGGGACAACCTATCAATAGTCACTATGATGTAATCAATTGGATAATCTCAAAACTCATAAATATGAACGTTGATCACACCACAAAGATGATTGGATGAGACATAAATGCAACGGCTATTTGCAACGAATAATTCACGGAATTTGAAGCTTTCAATCGATTGGCAGCATTAACCAATCGAATGTACGTAGAATGTATATAGAGGAAACCTTATCTTCTTTCTCATATAATCCTACATTATCTTGTGCAGTGCATTAGAAACACTTTAGTTCTCTCAATCATTTTCATTTGATACTATATAGAGGAATTTAATTACTATTATTATCATGCTCCAACTGCATCCAAATTGTATCATGCATGCATCATAGAGGAATTTGATACTATTATTATAACAAAGAAACACTTCATATTTTCATTTACAATTAAATTCCGTGAACTTCTTAAGCATTATAGATTCTTAATGACAAACATCATTATTGTAAATGAAAATATAATAATAGTAATTAAATTTAGGTAGTACTTCTTTGTTATTGACAACTCATTCAAAAAATACAGAAATTGAGTGTGTTTATGATTTGATGGAAAGTTGAAAGATAGAGTGAATATGATCATTGAGAAGTTCACAAGGTGCATTAATCTATACTAATATATAAAGGAAAAATATGAATTTGGTGTAGCTTTTTTTCCTTCCAAATATAACCTTTTCAATTTTATTTTAAATCTTAACTTCTCTTTCCCACAAACGACGGTTATACAGCGGTTTGTTATTTTTCACATTATTATCTTTAAATATTTTATAAATAATTAAAAATAAAAATAAAAATAAATTTAAATATAATACGATTTATATTTTATGCGCATCAGTGCGGACAGACGCGTACCCGTTTGGACGCTAGTATTAATAATGGTAACCCTTAACTTTTCGAGTCCCTGTGGACTTTCTACAAAAATAAAAATGGCCTATAATTAAGTGTTTTGAATCTCAAGCCTATTAAATTTAAAACTAGTAATAATTTCATAGAAGCTAACTAATATATAAAAAAATAGAAAAAATCTCTTTGAACTACGTATTAATGTCACATAGCTTCGAGGATTTGCACCTCCCTACTACCAAACTGGAGCATTAACTGCAATTGCAAATAACAGTTACTGTTGTGTTGTATATGATTGATATATTTAATAAAACTTTCTACCGATGAATTAACTGCGTCTAAATAATAAAAATCCCTCCTATTAACTAACAAGACCCTAACTATCATAAATTAAGGGTTTGTATCTTACAATTTTGTTTCTTAAGCTATCACTTTGTCCTCAAGGTGATCACTAGAGAATAAGGTGATCACTAGAGAATATTTGAAAGCATTTATAAAACTATTTAATTGGCATTTACATTAAAATTTGAAGTGTTTTTTCAATCAAGCAATTCTCAATCGATCCTGTGCGTGTGATAATTATCATAATTCAAATTGTATTAAAGTGACTCTCAAAATGAAAGGGATAGAAAATCGAAAAGAGACTTAAATCCAAAGCATAGTTAGAGAAGTGACCAGAGTAGAAAACTTTTGACTGTAATTATTTTATGATTTTGTGTTTCGGTAATACGTTTGGTATGGATGAGTACATGCGAACTTGAGTCTTAGCCGGTCAAAATAACAGACCACGTATGAGTATCGACAAATTTCATCTTTTTGAGCTTTTGAAGAAACCAAAAATCACTTGATCCAAATACTGTCGAAGCAAGCTTGTTGCTTGAGGACAAACAACGGTTCAAGTTTGGAGGTATTTGATAAGCGGTAAATGTATCATGTTTCTTGCTTGTTTTTCCTTTGATTTCATGTGTTTTTGAATCATTCTAGTTCGTTTTTACACGCTTTTTGTCTCCTTTGTTAGTTTTTAAGTAATAAGAGGTCAATGAAGTGAATCGGGACGAAAAAGACCGAAGATCGCACAAAAAATAGTGTTTTCAGTAAAAAAATCCCGAGACCAACACACACTACGCCAAAAACTGGAATAGACAGCGCACCTTAGAGGGCGCTTTATTACAAAAGCGCACTCTAAAGTGAAGCGAAAAAATAAGGAGCGAACAACTGGAATAGACAACGCACTTTAGAGGGCGCTTTTGTAATAAAGCGCCCTCTAAGGTGAAGCGAAAAAATAAGGAGGAGATAGAGGGACAACAATACAGGGCGCTTTTTAGAAAGCGCCCTCTAAGGTTACCCTTAGAGGGCGCTTTTAAAAAAGCGCTCTATAAGTCCATGTGCATTTCCAGTTTATAAAGCGCTTTTGGAAAGCCTTAGAGAGCGCTTTCATAAGCGCCCTCTTAGGCCCCCTTTAGAGGGCGCTTTTTTTCCACAAGCGTCCTCTAAGGTCCCCTTTAGTAAACATTAAAATTATAACATACTGCGCGTTTTGTTATTTCACTCTCTGTTATTTTCGTTCTTTTTCACGTTAGGGTTCTCACTGCTACGATTTTCGCTACTTCTAAGGCGTTCTCCTTCCACCTCTGTTAGATCTACGACGTTTCCTCCTTCTATTAATTCGTTGTTAGCTGTTCGATTTTGACACCATAGGTATTTTTCTAATCTTCATATTACTTGGTTTCTCTTCTGACGTTCGCTATTGTTCATTTTTGGTTTCATTTTTCTTGGTTCATACATTTATTGAGTATTCTCAACAATAATTATTGTGTTGCAATGCTAGCAATGGAGACTAGGCATTATGGGTTAAATTTCACCAACTGTTCTGTAAGACCCCAATTTTGGGCCCTAAGATCCCTCATGGCCCATATCATTCATATCATAACCTCAAGGATCAATGCATGCCTTTGTCCCCTTCTAGTGGATAGTTTGCCTTGTGGGTTTGTTTCTTGATCACCAAGCATACTGTGCATTTGTATATCTTTGCTTTCATATGTTTATCATTCAAAAAGTACAAAAATATTGTCTGTTTAACCTTGTTGCTTGCAGATAAAGTAATCATCAGAAATTAGGTCAAAGTCAGTCATTGATCAGTCAAAGCAATGGATGGTGGCCATTCTTGCAGAATTTGGACACCATGCTCAATAATCAAAAGTTCATATGACTTGAGACATCATTTGAAGTCAAGTCCTCAAAGAATTAGGGTTTGGAATTCATCAGAAATGCATCAGTCACTCAAAACCCTAGAAAAGTCAAACTTGGTCAACTGAGGATTTAATCAAGAATTTGATGGATAGAATTGATTTGAAGAAGCTCATTCATGCTTGTATAAGCCTCATATATCATGTTCAACCTCATCATGGAAGAAAATCAGGCCAATCAGAAAATTTTCCAGAAATAGAAAGTGGACCTGTAATTTCAACTGCCAAAAATGGAAACTTCTTGATCTTAAACTTACATCATGATACAAGCTCCAAATGAATTTTTGCCCAACATGAAAGTTGAAGATCTTGTCTTCCCATTTTCAAAAAGTCCAAGAACATCAAAATCCCATGTGTGGTTGTCAAGATATGATCAAATCATTTTCACCAAATTTTGAACTTCAACAAGCCATATCTCTCAAACCATAAGGCCAAATTTGGTGGGGTTTTTTTCTACAAACCACATTTTTCATCCTCTTTCCAAAAATATAAATTTCATGACCTAAAACCTTACCATTCAAAATGGCATTTTTGGACCTTTTGCATTTAAATTCAAAGTTTGACCAAACTTTGACTTTTTGAGTTTTTGACTTTTTCTTGATTTGGTCAATTGGGAAATGTTCCATATCACATTTTTGACTTGTTCCAATTCCAAAACCATCATCATACCATCATTCCATCATCATTTTGGATCAAAATTCAAAATTGGCAAAAGGTGCAAATAGAAGTACATAAGGCAAAATCAGTACAGCTTTTTCTTGTACAACCAAAACAGCAAATATGTTGTCCTTTTTGCAGCCTGTAGCAGCCCAATTCGCAGCAGCACACACCCTCCATTTCACTTGTTCCTCAATTAGCAAAAATGCAAATCACCCATTTTGAACAAAACAAGCTTACCATTTAATTAAGTGATGATTAACAGATGAATATAAGGACATTTTCTGACATTGCAAAACCCTAGACACTGCAGCCACAGACCAAGAACCTTGATACTCTCTCATTCTCCATTTTTCGTTTTTGGCATTTTCTGCTTAAAACACAAAAAACCCTTGAACAACTGGGATTGATTCTTCATCTGGACATTCTTTGGAACTCCTTTCGAGTATAAAACATCCTCTGCACAGTTTTTATCCGGTTCTGTTTTCAAAGGAGTCCTTCAATGGCAGCTGGGGTTTAGAGTGAAACCAAGCAAGTTTAAACTGATCTTCTTCAAGCCTTCATCATTAGCAACCATTGTGCTCACCTGTTTTTGCTCACAACCACAAAAGGACCACTGTAGCTCACTTTTCTTCAAAACCAAGTAAGGTTTCGACCTTCATTATCTGCTATGCTATGATATGTTTTTGATAGTTTTTGCCATGCTGAATGTTGTGTGCTTTACATCATTTGATTTGGTTAATCATATTGCAAGAAATCTGAACTTTCATTTCTAGGTCCAAATGCATTCTCCATCGATTGGCTCACATGTTTATGATTTCATGAAAACCCTTGCTATATAATGCTTGTATGTAGTTTGATGAAGCTATTGATATGCATATGGTTGATTTCTGGGCATGTTGATTTTTGGTGATTTTGTATGTTGAATGGTGTATACTGCTGCTACAACCTGCCTTGTCCAGTTTTTGTGTTCATGATTAACATTTGCTTTGTTGTGGATTGATGTTTGAATGATGATGGTATCATGCTGCTTGCCCTGCCATTGTGTGTTTTGCTGATTGATTAATATTGCTCACTGATGATATTTCATGGCCACGATTTTTTGGCTAATACTGTTGTTCATGTGCTATTGATTTTAATGATGAATTTGGTTGATGAATGCATGATATTGCTGTTATGTTTGAGCTGTCCATAAATCTTCATGTCCATGTTGTTTTGCTGTTATGCTATTAACCATATTGCAAATTGATGATGAATATATGAGCTACCATGCTGATTGTTTACAGCTGCCATGTTAATTATGCTATGCTTGGTCTGGTTTTGGTTCATTGAATGATGAGTGTGTCCTGCTGCTTGCTAAATCCACATGTTGTTTGCTTTTGTCCATTTTGGTTGGATGTTGATAGACACCATGAACCATGCTGCTTTTGAATGATACCTTGTTTCGATTTCTGTTTACATGAAGATGATATTGCTTGCTATTATGATGAACTGCCCAGGAATTCCACCTGTTGTGTTTGGCTTTTTGTTGTTACATGATGATGATGAGTATGCCATGCTATTGTTTTGGGTTGTTTGATCTGTTGATGATGAATACCGATGCTGCATAACCCTGCTGCATTTTTGAAACATGTTCCATGCTGTTGTTTGGTCTGCTGTTTGAATGATGATGAGCCATGCTGCTATGCTGTTGAACTTTGCTATTTTCCAGCTAAAACAGAAATTCCACATGCTTTGTGTTGATTTTGATTGGTTATGTTTGCATGTTGATTGCATGATGTTGTTGATGATACAATGTTGAATACCAATGCTGTCAATGCCCTGCTGTTTGAGAAACCTTTAAACCTGCTTGCAGCATCCACAGAATTGATATTTGGTTGTGGATGTTTGACCTATGTATTGTTACATTTTGCTGTTGTTTCTGGTTGATTAATCAAGCTGATGTTGATAATACCATGCTGTCATTTGTTTTGGTTTGGTCGAATGATGATGATGCTATGCTGGCTGTTTCGAAACTTACCATGTCCAGATTTTTCCTCATGATTTTGTTGGTTTGATTATTGAATGTTGCTGTGTTCACGTGCTGTCGATTTAAATGATGAATGATGATGAATGCTGTTGTATGCTAGTCAAGTTTTTGTGTTGCTGTCGATCACCATTGCCATGTTTGTTTGAATTTCATGATGATATGATGAATTATGAAATGGAACCTGTTGCCCTGTTGTTGCCAAACCCTAAGGGTTATGATGAACCCAGAAAACTCGAAGCCCATTGGCTGTTGCTGCGCATGCCACTGTTCCATTGGCTGGGAGCCAATGAGAACATTCCGTTTTCTCCCCTGAAGCGCAGTCGTTTCACTAAGTGACTGCACTATTCACACAATTGCCATTTTGTTGACTTATGTTGACCACTCATGCCATGCCTTGTGTTCATATTTCACCCATAATTCCACTCAACTTAAACAATTCTTTTTCAATTCAATTGTTATCCAAAAATCTTGAAATTTTGTCCTCATGATCATGAATGTGTCCTTCATTTAATTGTGATTTTTAATGATTTTTCCATTGGCTGGATTTTTTATGGTAATTATTTTCTTGACATGTATGCCAAATTGATACCTTGTGCCATTCTCTTTGTGAAATACTTATGACATATCCAATGAGCTTGAAATTTTTTGTGGTGAAACTAGACACATTGACCTTCATTTCCATATAAAGTTTGTGCATTTCTCATTTGTGGATTGAGAGTTATGATTTTCTGAAGTTATGTGTTACATTTGGTGCTATACCATGATCATGCATTTTCCCAATTTTTGTTCACATGCTTCCTCTTATCCAAATGACTCCAAATTTTGCATGAATGATCCCTTGAATGTCTAATTGATGTATGAATTTTATTGGAATTAATCATGCTGTTTTCCATTTGATTGAGAATTTTCTTCCATATGTGGTCATTTGTTGACTTTTTGTGCTATGCCTTGCCAAATCTTTTGTGAAATTCTCAAATCTTATTGTATGTCCATGAAATTTCATATGTGACAACTAGACACTTCAAGCTTTGCATTGGTGTTAATCTCATTCATTTCTCTTCTGTTTTCAAATTAATATGATTTTTTGAAGTTGACCCATGCTTGTTGACTTTCACCATGCTTACTTGAATTTGATTTGACTTCATGATTTTATTTGACTGCCTTCCTCTCATCCAAATGCCATGAAATTTTGCATGTGTTCCATGTTAGATGTTAGGATTGAGTGTAATTTATTTCATAATTTTTGAAATTGTTTGAGTTGACTTTTGAATGAAGTCCTTGCTGTTGACTTTTACATGCTTCCTTTGCTATGCTTTGCATTCTTTTGCATATGAAATGGCTTTGATGCATGATATAAGTTTGAATCCAATTGTGTTTACTTTCTTACATGATTGAATTTGACTTTGATTGAACATTGCTTGCTGCCTTGACTTTTTCTTTCATCTTTGACCCTAGGCCAGTCCTAGTGGTCTTCTGAGCTTATGTTGAGTTCATCTGTTTCAGGTTGAACACTAATGCCTTGAGGATCATTCAAATATTTGTTTGAGTTGAATTATATGGTTTGCTAACCTTTGTTTTGTAGGTGACTCACATGCTTGAGTCTTTGTGCCTTGCACAATTGGTCCCACTGTGTGACTATTGGTTCATTTCCTTTTGATTTTGACTGTTGACTTGTTTACTAATGAGTTTGACTTTTGCAGGTGCTTTAGTTGCTTAAGTTCTTTGAACTTGCTTGCTTGCTTTGCTTTTTAGCATTTGCTTTGAGGTATAATTACTTCTTCTTCATGTAGTCTGGAGACCCGGTCTGTTATTTGACCGGGCAAACTGTCTGAAGTCCTCCTTAAGAGGCAATGCCTGTGTGTGTTTATAATTGTCCCAAGCAGGAAAAGTCCTTCAAGTAAGGCAATTGGTGGAAGGTAGGGATAAGAAATCTATCCCCCACTATTCAGTGTGTCCTCTCTTTGCTCCCAGTACCTGGTTGAAGCAATGAGATAAATACCCAAGATCTAATCGAGTCAATAATGTGGAGAGAGTTCCTACTTTCTGAACTCCCACACTTTCTTTGATGCTCTCTCTGATCTGAGATTGAAGCAATGAGGCACACCCCTCATCTCCTTTTCATCTGCTTCACCTGAGCCCCTCAATGGCCAGGTTAAGAGCGACACTTACCTATTACAGTGGGCTGTTAAAGTCAAACCCTCTTGTGTGAGCCCCCCATTGTTTGGCTATAGAGTGTGCTGTTTGTTATTCATTGATTGATTGATTGCTTCATATGTACTTGCTTGCCCATATGCTATGCATTTATCATCATCATCAATTGCCATTAGTGCATGATCATCTCATTTGTTTTGTGATGTTATCATTGTTGTTTGCCCATTGAGGACAATTGTAAGTCCATCTCTTTTGGCCTTTGCTCCTATGATATGGAAGGATAGAGTGTAAGACCTCATTGGTCACTCATATCTTCTGTTATCTGTTTGTATGTGAGGATACAGTTATAAGTCCCTGTAAGTTGGCATCTGTTATCCTGTGATCATAATTTGATCTGTTTGATTTGTATGTGAGGTTGCAGTTGTAAGTCCCTGTAAGTCGGCATCTGTTTTCCTGTGATCATAGTTTGTTTCATCTGTTTGTATGAGAGGTTGCAATTATAAGTCCCTGTAAGTTGGCATTTGCATTCCTGTGATCATGATTGTTGCTTTTGTTCTTGTATGTGAGGATCCATTGTAAGTCCCTGTGATGTGGCATTGGATTTCCTGTGAGCATACTGTGGAGTTAACCTAAGTCCAGATAGATTGGCAGTTGACTTCCCTGTTTCATTTTCTTCTGAGGAGATTGGTGTAAGTCCATTGAGTGGCATCTGATATCCTGTTCTATTTTAGGAGACTGGTGTAAATCCATATATTGGTATCCGGTATCCGCTTTTATTTCTTTGCCTGTGGAGATTAGTGTAAGACCATTGAGTGGCCTCTGATATCCTGTTTTGTCTTAGGAGACTGGTATAAGACCATTGATTGGCATCCGGTATCCGTCTTTGTTTTGCTTGTTTGTTATTATCCATTGCTATTCCAAAGGACACACTTGAATCATCCGCTATATGATCTCAAGAAGTGAACCTTCTAAGAAGTTTTATTATTCATCCTTCATCCATTCATCATCTATTATGTCCTAAACCTTTTCACACTTTATTTCCAAACTTGACGTAAGTGTTGTGCAAACATCTTCATGTTTTCTAACTAAAAACCTGGACTCAAGTCCTTGACCTTTTTTTTTTTTTCAAACTTCATTTCATAATACTTCTCTGAATTGATCTTAATCATACTTTGACTCCATTTTCATAATCATAATCAGTAATTCCACTCATTCACCTGTTTTGGCTTTGTCCATTAATCTTTTCATACATGAGCTATAGGTTTGATTTATCTTAGTGGTTGATGTTAATCTCACCTTCTGTCTTTAGTGATTGAATCGTAAGCCTTCCTTGCCTATTATAGGGTTAACCCCTCCTTGGCAAGTTGAAGCTGTTCTCACATGGTGGACGTTGTTGTTTGTATAAGGTTGAGTTTTCTCCCGTGGATAACGTAAGACCTAGGGTTTGTGTTTAAAATTGAACCTAACCCACTTTTGGAAATCTTTTAGCCGAACTACGGCGTTCTGATCCTTACCTTTGATGGAAGGTACGTAGGCAACGGGTTCATCCGTTCGAACCCAATAACCCAATAACACAATAAAAAATGTATATTCTTTTCTCACCATCCCAATCATGTTTGCACAATACTTTTGTCATAACAAATAATAATTTTTACAACAAGTGTGAAAAGGGCTCCCTAGGAGTACCTAGGACGTAGTGGGTGCCTAACACCTTCCCATTGCGTAATTTACCCCTTACCCAGAATCTCTGATCTTTTTATTAGTTTTCTACGTGTAAAACTTCTTAGGCTTTTGTTCGCTTTTTAGCCAATCCTTTGGATAAATAAAAGTGCGGTGGCGACTCGAAATTTCAATGTATCTCTTAGCTTATGGTTTAATCGATAAATCATATAGCGACGAATACACCGCTACAGAAAAGTGGCGACTCTGCTGGGGATCGAACCCAGAATCTCTGGTTGTATTGCCTACTTTTCACCCTTGTTGTGATATATGTTATTATTCTTTATCTGACATATTTTTGTACAATTTGGGATGACTGTATTGATTGTAATGTGTGAATTGCTTGATATACATTTGCTGTTTGCTTTGGTGATCTGTGAGATGAGTTCTATACCCGAACTCGAGTGCTCTCTAGGATAGGAGAATGGCATAGTCTTGTCGACTGGTGTGGAGTAGTCCTTAGCCAGTTGACTTGCGAGTCCATTCACTTGGTGGAGGTCATGTTGGACTAATAATGTCACACAAGTTATTTGTGGTTAGGCATTATTCTTTCAATCATGTTCCGCAGAAGCCAAGGACCTTAGTTTACCAAACCCATCTTGGCCTATTTTTAGGACCGTAGTGCGGAGGTCGTTCAGATGTCAGTTCTGATACGATTGTTACGCGATACTACACTCATAAGAGTTTCTCTTGAGAATATTCTTGGAATACGAGTATTCGTTCCTCCGATAATATTCGAAAGATGGAACGATGATTATGGGAACCTCTGGTAGAACATGTCTGGCAGGTTTAAACCCTAGTACACTCCCTTTGGGTGGTTCTTAACCGAGACTCCATGCTCGTGACTCTCAACAAACCCGTGATTCGTGGTTGAGTCGTTCAAACATTGTTAATATCAATGGATCCCGGATCAGGTGTAAAACCTAAAATCCACCAAAGCGGCTGGTTGATATTAAGAATGTTAGAGCCGGTTCATGTACCGTTAATATCAATGGAACTTGGGTGTCGATAAGGTGAAAACCTAAATCCACCAAAATGGATGATTGATATTAGGGATACAATGAGCTTTCCCGCGACCTTTGTTTGGTGTGCTTTGCTTGATCCTTGAGTGTGTTTGTTGCATTCATGCATTCACGCATTCATCTGCATCCATATCATCAGATAAAAGAGAAAATTTTCAAGGAACTCAAAGGAGTTTATTTGCAAAAATTTTCAAAACATGAAAAAACCGGAAATTTTTTTTCACCTGATATATCTGATGAGATATTTTCATGTATGATCAAAATGCTTAAATCTTTCAAAGTTTGCAAATAAAACCCTCGGGTTCCTTTGATATAAAAACAAGCATATGCATAAACACTTCATGCATCATTCGCATAAGCAGGTGTTTTGTTCCGGTTCCGGTCTCCTTCCTGTGGTTTGACCCTGCGATCTTCATTTATTTTGAGACGCACTTTGCCGGTATTATACCAGAGCCAACTCTGCCAGATTGATGGATCATCCTGGGCAAGAGAGTTGTGAATTCAGAGAGGATTTTGCCAGCCTTAGTGCTGTTGATGGATTTATTCCTGTTGATGGATTTATTCCTGGTTATCCAATCCCGGGCTGGCATTGGCTATGGTTCTGGGGCACTTAATGAGCAAGGTTTGTTCACAAGTGGAGGATTCATCCATGACGATCAACCTGAAGAGGAAGCTGTTACTATCATTGAAGAAGAAGATGCAGAAGATTTGAACACTTTCATCATACCTGGTGGTGTCTGCCACTGTTGGGTCGCTGTGGATGTTCCTACGGTCATTCATAAGTCAGCGTGATTTGTTCATTTTGTTTGAAACCCTTCTCCCATGCCAAAAGGAGAAGTGATGACATTGTTGACAACATTTAATACAATGATGTTTTCATTCAATTAATGCATTGCTAAACATTTGTTTTTCCATTTGTTTTCACTTTTTGCTTTTGCATGAAATCAGTGATCACAAAAAACCTGAAAAACAAAAACAGCTTTTTCATCTGCATAAATGATTTGCTTGTTTAAAATATCAAAAGCTTTTCATTATCCAGAATCATTATGCAGGGATTTCTAAACCCATTGAACATAATGATCCAACGCCATCTCCCAATCTTGAAGTCCTTGTATCTGAGGCAGAGGAAGATGATGTTGAAGGGGATTCCTGATGAGATTACCCGACTTCTTGAGCACAAAAGAAGCTCATTCAGCTGTATCACAAGAATCAGCAGAACAGTCAAACTGGGGCATTCAAAAAAAAAAAAAAAAAAAAAAAAAAAAAAAAAAAAAAGAGAAAAAATCAAAAATCAGGAAAAATTTTTCAAAATATTTTCCAAAAAAAAAAAAAATTATACCCTCAAGTCCCTAGTTGACTAATGCTGAATGGATTCAGAGTCGTTATGACCAATTGAATTTTGATTGAAGAGAAGAGATTAACTGCCATGTGCCATGGTCAGTTATATCAGCAGAGAATGAAGAAAGCATTCGACAAGAAGGTCAAGCCTCGTGTGTTCCGAGAAGGTGACCTCGTGCTCAAAGAAAGTTTTGTCTTTCGCGCCCGATTCCAGGGGCAAGTGGACTCCAAACTACGAGGGTCCATATGTTGTTAAGGGAGCCTTTTCAGGCGGTGCTTTGATGCTTACAACAATGGATGGGGAGGATTTCACTCGTCCTGCGAATTCAGATGCAGTTAAGAGATACTTTGCCTAGAAAAAAAAAAGTATATGCAAATGAAAAAAAAAAAAAAAAAAAAAAAAAAAAAAAACAGAATAGCTCGCTAAGTTGAAAACCCGAAAGGGCGGCTTAGGCAAAAATGAGCGTCTCGATGGAGAACCCGCAAGGGTAATTCAGGCAAAAATTAGAGACTTGAAAAAAAAATATATATTTGCATCCCGCTAGATTGAGTACCTCACTCTGGGGCAATCTAGGCAAAAATTAGGGATTTGGCAAGTAACTGCATCCTGACAAGACTTTCTGTTCATCAGTCGTCATTTCGTCAGAAGATTCTCGACTCGTCGTCAACCGAAGCTTCGGATACATCGAGATTCAAATTGGTAGAGAAAGGACCATTATGTTCAATGTAGCCCTCTTCCAATATATATCACTGATTTCAAATTTGTACAGATCTATGGAGTCTTGCCATTTGCAGACTACCATTCTATCAAATCAATTTGAACTTTTTATCCAATTTATTTGCACTCTTATTTGTTTCAATTCAACAAATGTTTTGCATGTTTTAAATTGATAAAACGTCATTGTTTTAAACAAATCAAATTTTTCAAAATTATTTGTTTTAAACAAAGTGAACATTCACAAGATTGAAAGGATACTCAAGAATATCTCAGTGCTCTCCCGAGGGTGGCATGATTCCCAACAGGTAAGACATTCGTTCATATTCCTGGTTTGGTGGTATCTTCTTTCTTCAGATCTTTGTTGAGGCTGTTCCTCAGACAGAGTTGTTGTTGGGGTTGTTCCCCAGTACAGTCGCAAGTGATTTGTTGTTGAAGACTTCGTACTCTCCAGCAGCAGTTTTTTCCCTAGCATGGGTGTTTTCTTTAGAAGTTTCGGTGGTTGATGGTTTGTTTATCTTGGTGCCCCGTCACTTTCCTTCAGTGGGTCGTATGCCCCAGACTTTATTTGTCTCCTCAGTGCAGTCATGAGTATAACTGTTGATTGATACTCCCCTCGGAGTCGCGAGTAGGGCTGTTATTAATATCCCCACCAGAGTTGCAAGTGGAGTTGTTACCGCTTTTCCCCATGCAGTGTGCCAGCAGGATTTGTTTGTTTCCTCAGCACGTTAGTTTTCTTTTGAAGACTCGGTAAGTCAGTGGTTTGATACCCGGTACTTTACCCGTTCCCCGGCGAAGTCGTCTGTGGAATTGTTGCTATCTCTCCATCAGAGTTATTCTCTCCGGCAGAGCAGGATTTATTTTCCTACTCAGTGGCTGTTTGGGTTGATATCCCAGTTTTGTAACCATCTTTTCCTCAGCTCAGTCTGCAGGATGTTTGTCGTGGCAGCTTCGCCTGTTGAATACTCCTTCAATCCCCGAGTATGGTCGGATGATGGCTTTTGCCTCCAGTGAACGGATTCACTTCCTGACTATTTGTGATCCCCAGTAGAGTGGCTTATATTGCAGAATCTACTTGTTGTGATCAGTTTGCTGTGTATGGTCTCCCCAAGTGGATCGGTTCGTGCGGAATCTATTTGTTTGATCTGTCCTCCCTCAGTGGTTTGTTCCCAAGAGAGTAGCCGACAGTTTTCCCCAGTAGAGTTGCTTATGCAGTCAAATTCTATTTGGATGATATCATTCTCCCTCAGTGGGTTGTTCCCCGGTGGAGTTGTGTGGATTTGCTTCTACAGCAGTTTGTGCTTGTGCAATGCATCTTTTGTTTCTCAGTTGACACTGAGATCCCCTGCAGATATACTTTGGATCTTCTCTTGTTCCCCTACAGATTCGTCCTGGTGGCTGTTTTGCCCGTTGTGACTTTCTGTACCCTGATTGGGTTGTTTCCTGATATCTCTGATTCTCTGCCTCTTCAGCAGTGCTTGCAGATCTTTGCTTTTCAGCATGAAGATCTCCGCAGATTGGCTCTCCAGCTGGTTTTTCCCCTGGAAGTATAATACCGGGCGTTTAGTTCCTGAACCCGTTGTGTTAGAATTGTCTGTTTTGTCAGCATTCATCAAACATAAATCACGCATATTCATGCATATTCATAAACATTCAGATATTCATGTTGCATTTCTTGCCATATATCTTTTGTTTGTCGTGTCTCCTGCTATGGTGATATAGGTCTCTTTACAGATCTCCCCAAGCAGATGTTGGGTGTTAAATCTCTCCATATAGAGTCAAGCCCATAAGCAGAAAATGTGTCTGTCCTTCCTTCTGCAGTTCCCCACCGAGATATACCCTCGTGGATGACGGTTTCTTCCGTTTCCTCCCAACACATATATTGGGATGGATGTTCCTATTTGAGTTATATCCTCATTAGGACGTGTCTTGATTCAGTCTGTCTTTTCGGATCATTCCCGAATTGGCTATTTGTCAAATGTCTTGTGTTTCCCAGCGGGTTGTTCCCCAGCGGAATGTTTTTGGGCCTCTGCCTACAAACCAGCAGTTGTAAGTCCTATCTTTTCCTGGCTTTCTTGACAGAATTTGTAGTTATACACCTTTTATTCTCCAGCCAGAGTTTTTGGTTTTCTACCTATCACCCGGTAGTTGTAAATCCTATTTTCCTGCTCTTCAGCAGTTTGTGGTTTGTTATAAACCCTATTTTGGTTTCCCGTGCGGATTTGTGATTTGTTCTATCCCCACGCGGAGTTGTTGGTCTTCTACCCCGTATTCGGTAGATGTAAACCCTAATTTTGTGGTTATCTTCATTCAATATTTGATGTTGATTTTCCTTTGCTTGGCTAAGTTGCTCAGATCAGCACTTATTCCCTAGCAAGTCTTTTGTGGATAATTGCCGTATGCTAGCAATTTTATCCCCAGTGGGTCTTTTCACCGTATGCTAGTGATTTGTTCCCCGGATCTTTGGTTATTTACCAGTGCATCCCCAGCTAGTCTTCTGTCGATAATTGCCGGATGCTTGCAATTTATCCTCAGCAGTTCGCCTTTCATTTACCCTTTTGTCGGTAATGTCTGTTGCTCTTTTTGATTGGTCATCATTATATACCTAATTTGGTATCCCGATGCCTTTCTGTTCGGTTGATTTATCCTTTGTTAACCCAGTAACCGGTTGTGGATAGTCTTCCATGCGAGTATATTATTCACGGTTTGCCGGTAATGAATAGTATATCTCATGCACTCTTCAGTCGAAGCCTTTTGTGTTTCCCCGGTCGAGTAAGATTCGTTATTTCCCTTTGTGGAGTCGAATATTCTTGTTGTTGGATAATTGCCGGATGCTTGCAATTTATCCCTTTGAGTTGTCCTTCGTTTACCCGTATGCTTGGTATCGATTGTCTCTCTTTTTGGTTAGTCACCTATTATATACCCAGTAACTGGTATCTCTGGTGTCTTTTCCTTTCGAGTGTATTATTCACGGTCCGCCGGTAATGAATAATATATCTCATGCGCTCTTTAGTTGGAATCCTTTGTTGATTTTCCCCAACTGAGCAAGATTCGTATTCTTTGTAGAATCGAATAGCCATCCTTTAACCAGTTTGTGTTTGGATGATGAGTGTTTTGGAAGTGAAATCCAATTCACGTTTTCGGTAGATCACCTATTATATACCCAGTAACCGGTATCTCTGGTGTTTCTTACCATGCGAGTTTATTATCTACGTTCTGACGGTAATAGATAATATATCTCATGCGAGTATCTTATCCACGGTCTGCCGGTAATGGATATTATATCTCATGCACTCTTTGGGTTTGTGTCCCCATTTGAGTAAGATTCGTTTTCCCGTCGTGGATTCGAATGTCCATCCTGTAAGTTGTTTTGCTTTTTCAAGCCCTCCTTTTGGATGATGAGTGTTTTGGAAGTGAAAACCAATTCACGTTTTCGGATTTTATCCTATAAACAACCCAGTAACCGGTTCAGGATAATTTTCCCATTCGAGTATATTATTCACGGTCTGCCGGTAATGAATAATATGTCTCATCTGAGTATTCTATCCACGTTCTGACGGTAATGGATATTATATCTCGTTCGCTTTTGAGTCGATCTTTTGATTGTTTTCCCCTCAGAGTAAGATTCATTTTCCTTGCGGAATTGAATGTCCATCCTAAACAAGTTCGCTTTTCTAGCTCTCTTCAGGATGATGAGTGTTTTGGAAGTGAAATCCAATTCACGCTTTGGTCGGTCACCTATTATATACCCAGTAACCGGTATCCTTGGTGTTCCCTCCTTTCTGCTCCCTATTATGACCTCGGTCCCCCTGTGGAGTCAGATTTTCCTGAGTTTGTTACCCGTATGCCTGGGAACATCTCATTTCTTTGTTACTTCCCCAGTGGAAGTTTTCTGTTGCTTCTCCTCCAGGAGTCAGCTTGTGTCTCTCCAATGGATTTATTTCCCATTTGGAATTCTTTTTCCCAGTGTGAGTCCTTCACTCCCCAGTGAGTTCTCCAGTCTGTTTTCCGTTTTTCTAATCAGAGTCGTGTTTTGATCACGTTGTGTCAGTTTTGTTTTTTCCCCAGTTTGGAGTCGTGTATTGTTCACACATTTCTTTTTCTTTTATTATCCCCATAGAGTCTTGTTAGAGTCTCTGTTCCTGGTGAGTGTACTACTCTGATGGATCGTCTTTTCTCCTGTGTGAATTATATTCCCCACAGAGTTTGTGTCTTTTGCATACATACATATGCATCATGAGGTCTCTTAGGGACCAAAATTTGTCTCATTACTGTTATTTAAGTCCATTCTACCGCGTCGAGATGAAGATTTCTAAACTTCACTTCTCCGGCTAGAATGACCTTAAATAGGGGCATCTGTAAGACCCCAATTTTGGGCCCTAAGATCCCTCATGGCCCATATCATTCATATCATAACCTCAAGGATCAATGCATGCCTTTGTCCCCTTCTAGTGGATAGTTTGCCTTGTGGGTTTGTTTCTTGATCACCAAGCATACTGTGCATTTGTATATCTTTGCTTTCATATGTTTATCATTCAAAAAGTACAAAAATATTGTCTGTTTAACCTTGTTGCTTGCAGATAAAGTAATCATCAGAAATTAGGTCAAAGTCAGTCATTGATCAGTCAAAGCAATGGATGGTGGCCATTCTTGCAGAATTTGGACACCATGCTCAATAATCAAAAGTTCATATGACTTGAGACATCATTTGAAGTCAAGTCCTCAAAGAATTAGGGTTTGGAATTCATCAGAAATGCATCAGTCACTCAAAACCCTAGAAAAGTCAAACTTGGTCAACTGAGGATTTAATCAAGAATTTGATGGATAGAATTGATTTGAAGAAGCTCATTCATGCTTGTATAAGCCTCATATATCATGTTCAACCTCATCATGGAAGAAAATCAGGCCAATCAGAAAATTTTCCAGAAATAGAAAGTGGACCTGTAATTTCAACTGCCAAAAATGGAAACTTCTTGATCTTAAACTTACATCATGATACAAGCTCCAAATGAATTTTTGCCCAACATGAAAGTTGAAGATCTTGTCTTCCCATTTTCAAAAAGTCCAAGAACATCAAAATCCCATGTGTGGTTGTCAAGATATGATCAAATCATTTTCACCAAATTTTGAACTTCAACAAGCCATATCTCTCAAACCATAAGGCCAAATTTGGTGGGGTTTTTTTCTACAAACCACATTTTTCATCCTCTTTCCAAAAATATAAATTTCATGACCTAAAACCTTACCATTCAAAATGGCATTTTTGGACCTTTTGCATTTAAATTCAAAGTTTGACCAAACTTTGACTTTTTGAGTTTTTGACTTTTTCTTGATTTGGTCAATTGGGAAATGTTCCATATCACATTTTTGACTTGTTCCAATTCCAAAACCATCATCATACCATCATTCCATCATCATTTTGGATCAAAATTCAAAATTGGCAAAAGGTGCAAATAGAAGTACATAAGGCAAAATCAGTACAGCTTTTTCTTGTACAACCAAAACAGCAAATATGTTGTCCTTTTTGCAGCCTGTAGCAGCCCAATTCGCAGCAGCACACACCCTCCATTTCACTTGTTCCTCAATTAGCAAAAATGCAAATCACCCATTTTGAACAAAACAAGCTTACCATTTAATTAAGTGATGATTAACAGATGAATATAAGGACATTTTCTGACATTGCAAAACCCTAGACACTGCAGCCACAGACCAAGAACCTTGATACTCTCTCATTCTCCATTTTTCGTTTTTGGCATTTTCTGCTTAAAACACAAAAAACCCTTGAACAACTGGGATTGATTCTTCATCTGGACATTCTTTGGAACTCCTTTCGAGTATAAAACATCCTCTGCACAGTTTTTATCCGGTTCTGTTTTCAAAGGAGTCCTTCAATGGCAGCTGGGGTTTAGAGTGAAACCAAGCAAGTTTAAACTGATCTTCTTCAAGCCTTCATCATTAGCAACCATTGTGCTCACCTGTTTTTGCTCACAACCACAAAAGGACCACTGTAGCTCACTTTTCTTCAAAACCAAGTAAGGTTTCGACCTTCATTATCTGCTATGCTATGATATGTTTTTGATAGTTTTTGCCATGCTGAATGTTGTGTGCTTTACATCATTTGATTTGGTTAATCATATTGCAAGAAATCTGAACTTTCATTTCTAGGTCCAAATGCATTCTCCATCGATTGGCTCACATGTTTATGATTTCATGAAAACCCTTGCTATATAATGCTTGTATGTAGTTTGATGAAGCTATTGATATGCATATGGTTGATTTCTGGGCATGTTGATTTTTGGTGATTTTGTATGTTGAATGGTGTATACTGCTGCTACAACCTGCCTTGTCCAGTTTTTGTGTTCATGATTAACATTTGCTTTGTTGTGGATTGATGTTTGAATGATGATGGTATCATGCTGCTTGCCCTGCCATTGTGTGTTTTGCTGATTGATTAATATTGCTCACTGATGATATTTCATGGCCACGATTTTTTGGCTAATACTGTTGTTCATGTGCTATTGATTTTAATGATGAATTTGGTTGATGAATGCATGATATTGCTGTTATGTTTGAGCTGTCCATAAATCTTCATGTCCATGTTGTTTTGCTGTTATGCTATTAACCATATTGCAAATTGATGATGAATATATGAGCTACCATGCTGATTGTTTACAGCTGCCATGTTAATTATGCTATGCTTGGTCTGGTTTTGGTTCATTGAATGATGAGTGTGTCCTGCTGCTTGCTAAATCCACATGTTGTTTGCTTTTGTCCATTTTGGTTGGATGTTGATAGACACCATGAACCATGCTGCTTTTGAATGATACCTTGTTTCGATTTCTGTTTACATGAAGATGATATTGCTTGCTATTATGATGAACTGCCCAGGAATTCCACCTGTTGTGTTTGGCTTTTTGTTGTTACATGATGATGATGAGTATGCCATGCTATTGTTTTGGGTTGTTTGATCTGTTGATGATGAATACCGATGCTGCATAACCCTGCTGCATTTTTGAAACATGTTCCATGCTGTTGTTTGGTCTGCTGTTTGAATGATGATGAGCCATGCTGCTATGCTGTTGAACTTTGCTATTTTCCAGCTAAAACAGAAATTCCACATGCTTTGTGTTGATTTTGATTGGTTATGTTTGCATGTTGATTGCATGATGTTGTTGATGATACAATGTTGAATACCAATGCTGTCAATGCCCTGCTGTTTGAGAAACCTTTAAACCTGCTTGCAGCATCCACAGAATTGATATTTGGTTGTGGATGTTTGACCTATGTATTGTTACATTTTGCTGTTGTTTCTGGTTGATTAATCAAGCTGATGTTGATAATACCATGCTGTCATTTGTTTTGGTTTGGTCGAATGATGATGATGCTATGCTGGCTGTTTCGAAACTTACCATGTCCAGATTTTTCCTCATGATTTTGTTGGTTTGATTATTGAATGTTGCTGTGTTCACGTGCTGTCGATTTAAATGATGAATGATGATGAATGCTGTTGTATGCTAGTCAAGTTTTTGTGTTGCTGTCGATCACCATTGCCATGTTTGTTTGAATTTCATGATGATATGATGAATTATGAAATGGAACCTGTTGCCCTGTTGTTGCCAAACCCTAAGGGTTATGATGAACCCAGAAAACTCGAAGCCCATTGGCTGTTGCTGCGCATGCCACTGTTCCATTGGCTGGGAGCCAATGAGAACATTCCGTTTTCTCCCTGAAGCGCAGTCGTTTCACTAAGTGACTGCACTATTCACACAATTGCCATTTTGTTGACTTATGTTGACCACTCATGCCATGCCTTGTGTTCATATTTCACCCATAATTCCACTCAACTTAAACAATTCTTTTTCAATTCAATTGTTATCCAAAAATCTTGAAATTTTGTCCTCATGATCATGAATGTGTCCTTCATTTAATTGTGATTTTTAATGATTTTTCCATTGGCTGGATTTTTTATGGTAATTATTTTCTTGACATGTATGCCAAATTGATACCTTGTGCCATTCTCTTTGTGAAATACTTATGACATATCCAATGAGCTTGAAATTTTTTGTGGTGAAACTAGACACATTGACCTTCATTTCCATATAAAGTTTGTGCATTTCTCATTTGTGGATTGAGAGTTATGATTTTCTGAAGTTATGTGTTACATTTGGTGCTATACCATGATCATGCATTTTCCCAATTTTTGTTCACATGCTTCCTCTTATCCAAATGACTCCAAATTTTGCATGAATGATCCCTTGAATGTCTAATTGATGTATGAATTTTATTGGAATTAATCATGCTGTTTTCCATTTGATTGAGAATTTTCTTCCATATGTGGTCATTTGTTGACTTTTTGTGCTATGCCTTGCCAAATCTTTTGTGAAATTCTCAAATCTTATTGTATGTCCATGAAATTTCATATGTGACAACTAGACACTTCAAGCTTTGCATTGGTGTTAATCTCATTCATTTCTCTTCTGTTTTCAAATTAATATGATTTTTTGAAGTTGACCCATGCTTGTTGACTTTCACCATGCTTACTTGAATTTGATTTGACTTCATGATTTTATTTGACTGCCTTCCTCTCATCCAAATGCCATGAAATTTTGCATGTGTTCCATGTTAGATGTTAGGATTGAGTGTAATTTATTTCATAATTTTTGAAATTGTTTGAGTTGACTTTTGAATGAAGTCCTTGCTGTTGACTTTTACATGCTTCCTTTGCTATGCTTTGCATTCTTTTGCATATGAAATGGCTTTGATGCATGATATAAGTTTGAATCCAATTGTGTTTACTTTCTTACATGATTGAATTTGACTTTGATTGAACATTGCTTGCTGCCTTGACTTTTTCTTTCATCTTTGACCCTAGGCCAGTCCTAGTGGTCTTCTGAGCTTATGTTGAGTTCATCTGTTTCAGGTTGAACACTAATGCCTTGAGGATCATTCAAATATTTGTTTGAGTTGAATTATATGGTTTGCTAACCTTTGTTTTGTAGGTGACTCACATGCTTGAGTCTTTGTGCCTTGCACAATTGGTCCCACTGTGTGACTATTGGTTCATTTCCTTTTGATTTTGACTGTTGACTTGTTTACTAATGAGTTTGACTTTTGCAGGTGCTTTAGTTGCTTAAGTTCTTTGAACTTGCTTGCTTGCTTTGCTTTTTAGCATTTGCTTTGAGGTATAATTACTTCTTCTTCATGTAGTCTGGAGACCCGGTCTGTTATTTGACCGGGCAAACTGTCTGAAGTCCTCCTTAAGAGGCAATGCCTGTGTGTGTTTATAATTGTCCCAAGCAGGAAAAGTCCTTCAAGTAAGGCAATTGGTGGAAGGTAGGGATAAGAAATCTATCCCCCACTATTCAGTGTGTCCTCTCTTTGCTCCCAGTACCTGGTTGAAGCAATGAGATAAATACCCAAGATCTAATCGAGTCAATAATGTGGAGAGAGTTCCTACTTTCTGAACTCCCACACTTCTTTGATGCTCTCTCTGATCTGAGATTGAAGCAATGAGGCACACCCCTCATCTCCTTTTCATCTGCTTCACCTGAGCCCTCAATGGCCAGGTTAAGAGCGACACTTACCTATTACAGTGGGCTGTTAAAGTCAAACCCTCTTGTGTGAGCCCCCCATTGTTTGGCTATAGAGTGTGCTGTTTGTTATTCATTGATTGATTGATTGCTTCATATGTACTTGCTTGCCCATATGCTATGCATTTATCATCATCATCAATTGCCATTAGTGCATGATCATCTCATTTGTTTTGTGATGTTATCATTGTTGTTTGCCCATTGAGGACAATTGTAAGTCCATCTCTTTTGGCCTTTGCTCCTATGATATGGAAGGATAGAGTGTAAGACCTCATTGGTCACTCATATCTTCTGTTATCTGTTTGTATGTGAGGATACAGTTATAAGTCCCTGTAAGTTGGCATCTGTTATCCTGTGATCATAATTTGATCTGTTTGATTTGTATGTGAGGTTGCAGTTGTAAGTCCCTGTAAGTCGGCATCTGTTTTCCTGTGATCATAGTTTGTTTCATCTGTTTGTATGAGAGGTTGCAATTATAAGTCCCTGTAAGTTGGCATTTGCATTCCTGTGATCATGATTGTTGCTTTTGTTCTTGTATGTGAGGATCCATTGTAAGTCCCTGTGATGTGGCATTGGATTTCCTGTGAGCATACTGTGGAGTTAACCTAAGTCCAGATAGATTGGCAGTTGACTTCCCTGTTTCATTTTCTTCTGAGGAGATTGGTGTAAGTCCATTGAGTGGCATCTGATATCCTGTTCTATTTTAGGAGACTGGTGTAAATCCATATATTGGTATCCGGTATCCGCTTTTATTTCTTTGCCTGTGGAGATTAGTGTAAGACCATTGAGTGGCCTCTGATATCCTGTTTTGTCTTAGGAGACTGGTATAAGACCATTGATTGGCATCCGGTATCCGTCTTTGTTTTGCTTGTTTGTTATTATCCATTGCTATTCCAAAGGACACACTTGAATCATCCGCTATATGATCTCAAGAAGTGAACCTTCTAAGAAGTTTTATTATTCATCCTTCATCCATTCATCATCTATTATGTCCTAAACCTTTTCACACTTTATTTTCCAAACTTGACGTAAGTGTTGTGCAAACATCTTCATGTTTTCTAACTAAAAACCTGGACTCAAGTCCTTGACCTTTTTTTTTTTTCAAACTTCATTTCATAATACTTCTCTGAATTGATCTTAATCATACTTTGACTCCATTTTCATAATCATAATCAGTAATTCCACTCATTCACCTGTTTTGGCTTTGTCCATTAATCTTTTCATACATGAGCTATAGGTTTGATTTATCTTAGTGGTTGATGTTAATCTCACCTTCTGTCTTTAGTGATTGAATCGTAAGCCTTCCTTGCCTATTATAGGGTTAACCCCTCCTTGGCAAGTTGAAGCTGTTCTCACATGGTGGACGTTGTTGTTTGTATAAGGTTGAGTTTTCTCCCGTGGATAACGTAAGACCTAGGGTTTGTGTTTAAAATTGAACCTAACCCACTTTTGGAAATCTTTTAGCCGAACTACGGCGTTCTGATCCTTACCTTTGATGGAAGGTACGTAGGCAACGGGTTCATCCGTTCGAACCCAATAACCCAATAACACAATAAAAAATGTATATTCTTTTCTCACCATCCCAATCATGTTTGCACAATACTTTTGTCATAACAAATAATAATTTTTACAACAAGTGTGAAAAGGGCTCCCTAGGAGTACCTAGGACGTAGTGGGTGCCTAACACCTTCCCATTGCGTAATTTACCCCTTACCCAGAATCTCTGATCTTTTTATTAGTTTTCTACGTGTAAAACTTCTTAGGCTTTTGTTCGCTTTTTAGCCAATCCTTTGGATAAATAAAAGTGCGGTGGCGACTCGAAATTTCAATGTATCTCTTAGCTTATGGTTTAATCGATAAATCATATAGCGACGAATACACCGCTACATGTTCCATTTGTTTCTCGATGTAGAAAAAGGAGGCAGCAATATCTAAAACACCTTCTACCAATCAAAGGTACACTATGCAGCTTATGAGTGTATTTATTCTAGCATACATAGCGTAGCTAGTAACTTAAGAAGTTTAGGTATGGATGTTATTTGATAGAGTAAATTAGAGTCGACTATTCTTCTGTTAGCTTTCAGTTAGACCATTATACAATTCTACATATATATTTTCTAGTCAATGTTTATCTTTTGTAAAAACTATATGATGATATATAACTATGCTACAAATTAGTGCATACCACTAATGCTTAATGCATGGTCCATACATTCTCATGCTATTGAAGTCAGAGATATCTGAAAATGTTGAGAAACTAACTCAATAAACCAAAATTGTTTTGGTTTTGGGTTGTTGTTGGAGACATGAATGCCCTGCACAGAGACTAACTCAATAAAGCGAAATTGTTTTGTCTCATCCCATTTTTTGTTTCTCTTCTGAAATTGTTTTTTGTTTATTCTAATTAGTAATGGATAATACATGGATGTCTTCCAATCGATTGTCGAGAGAGTACGAGAATGGGGTATCAGAATTCGTTAAGTTTGCCGTTGCGCACGCCGAAGACCCCAGTAGAATGATATGTCCTTGCTTGGGTTATTGTTATGGGAAACGGGTTGACGCAGTTTAGTGGACATCGCATCTAATGAGGCATGGAATTGATCGAAGTTATACATGTTGGAATTTGCATGGTGAGAAAAGTAACGAGAATGTTGAACCGGGGGATAGTACGACCTATGCCTCAAACTATAGTGGCGCAGATACATACGATTGTGATCGAGTTGAAGAGATTGCAGAAGCACTTGAAGGAGATCTTAAGGATTGTCCCGAAATGTTTGAGAGGTTGGTAAGTGATGCAGAGAAACCTTTGTATGATGGTTGCACTAAATTCACAAGATTGTCTGCAGTATTAAAGTTGTACAACTTAAAGGCGGGCAATGAATGGTCGGATAAAAGTTTCACAGAGTTATTAGCCCTTTTGAAAGATATGCTTCCTGAGGATAATGTTCTTCCCAATCGAACATATGAGACCAAAAAGATGTTGTGCTCTATTGGCATGAGCTATGATAAGATACATGCATGTCCAAACGATTGCGTTTTGTTTCGAAATGAGTATGCATCGTTAAATGAGTGTCCTAAATGCGGTGTCTCGCGATATAAGAACAAGTTGTCTCCAACAAAAGTCTTGTGGTATTTTCCTGTTATTCCGAGATTTAGACGCATGTTTCGTAGTGAAACCGATTCAAGACACTTGACCTGGCATGCAGATGAAAGAATTATAGATGGAAAGTATCGACATCCGGCAGATTCACCACAGTGGTTGAAAATTGATAATGATTATCCTGAATTTGGAGAAGAATCAAGAAACCTTCGCTTGGCATTATCTACTGATGGAATGAACCCACACGGTATCCAGAGTATCTCACACAGTACATGGCCTGTGATTATTATGATTTATAACCTACCTCCATGGCTATGTATGAAGCGTAAGTACATGATGTTGTCTATGTTGATTTCTGGACCTAAACAACCAGGGAATGACATAGACGTGTACTTGAAGCCCTTAATCGAAGATTTAAAGATTTTGTGGGAGACCGGTGTGGAGGTTTATGATGGATATAGGAAAGAAAGTTTCAACTTGAGGGCGATGTTGTTTGGCACAATTAACGATTTTCCAGCATACGGAAATCTATCAGGGTATAGCATAAAAGGTCAATGTGCGTGTCCTATTTGTAAAGATAAAACAGATTGGAAACGCTTGGAGTTTGGTCAGAAGAATGTCTTTCTCGGTCATCGGAGATTCTTAAATTCAAATCATCACTACCGTGGATGGAGAAAGGCGTTAAATGGAGAGACAGAACAAGGCAGAGCTCCACCTATATTGACGGGTGATCAAATTTTTGAAAAGGTGAAAGGCGTTCAATGGAGAGACAGAACAAGGCAGAGCTCCACCTATATTCTAGCCTCTCAAGCTAGACAAGTGTTCTATGTCAATGATCCGAAAAGTACGAAATGGTCTATAGTTCTTTTTTCCAACAAAGTAATTGATGAAAACACTGGAGATCAAGGTGATATTGATGTTGAGATTGAATCGTTTACCAGAAATGATCAAGATGAGAATATTATATCAAATGATTCGTATATTAGAAATGATCATAATGAGGGTATTTGGATCAATCCAACCGTCCGTGTTGTTAAGAGACATGTAGAACATATTCCAACCAAGAAAAGAAAGAGAACTTAGTGAAAAAGGTACAGGTCAAATGATTTTAATTGTTTTCTTTATTACAGGTAAAATGGCTTTTATTACAGCAAATCGACTCAGTTGCATAAAAAAAAAAGGTATAAACACAATTATATGATATTTATGCATAGAAAATGTTAATTCTTGATCTTATACTTCACCTAACTAATTTTATGATATTTTAGGTTCATGCTATTGATATTGAACAAAAAGAGGTTGTTGCTAAGAAGACTGCGGCTAGCAAAAAAAACATACATCTCAGAGATGCTTTTGCTACTTAGTTTTATTTCTTTTTAAGTTATGAATTGGTTGTATATTTAGAATCTTTAGAAGTTAAACGATTATATATCAGTGGATTGTTGTATATGTATGGATTGTTGTATATAAGGCTTGTTGATTGCAATGTGTGAAAAAGGGCTTCAAATTATACAGTTTTAGGTGTACTGCTTCAATATACAGGTTGTCTAAAATAAATAAATAAATATAGCGCTTTTTAAAAAAAAAAATTAAATAACCACCCACTTTAGAGGGCGCTTTCCAAAATAAGCGCCCTCTAAACCCTTTAAATTTCCACTTTAGAGGGCGCTTTCCAGTAAAAGCGCCCTCTAAACCCTTAAAAGTTTCCACTTTAGAGGGCGCTTTCCAGTAAAAGCGCCCTCTAAACCCTTAAAAGTTTCCACTTTAGAGGGCGCTTTCTTTAAAAAGCGCCCTCTAAAGTGGCCCTTAAAGGGCTTAAAGAGCCACTTTAGAGAGCGCTTTCACCAGGAAAAAAAGCGTTGTCTTTACCTATGTCAGCGCCAGATTATAGGGCGCTTTAAAGCGCTATTATAGACCAAAAAAAGCGCCCTCTTTTCCCTTATTTGGCGTAGTGACAACCTGGTTGTTTCCCATGACACAGACTATGTTGGGCCCTTTGAATCACGCGCATTCAAGCAGCCAGAGGATGACACGTCCAACCCGTGTTGCCTGACACGGCCTATGTCAACACTACGATAGCTACAAAACTTTTTATCTTTTGATGGCTTTTGTGACCTTTTGGCATATGTAACTTCTATTTTTTTATGACTAGTGATTAGTGTCAACTCATCTTGAATTTAGTGTCAATAATTAATGATTTATGTCTTGGATTAGTATAAATATAATCTTGAGTATCTAGAGAAGGCATCACCTTCACTACTATCACTCCTTGCAAATTATTGTTTTCTTTAAGTTCTTAGCTTAAGCTTTTGCTACTCTTTTGCAATTTTCTGCACTTTTATTATAATCTTGCCTTCATCTTCATTTTAGTTGTTTTTACTTATTTTAATTTATTTACTTTTCTTGCAATGTTCTTAAAATTATTAATTGGTGTTGTTCATATCACCACGAGTGAGTAGATCGTTGGGGATATGTGGTTATGAGAGTCCATCTCATAACAAACCCCTACTAAGTTATTCATTTGTAATTGTGAGAAATATTAATTTTCTTTATTTTAAAATTTGAATTCTAATACATGTTTATGTCGATTTCAAAAGCAAAGTCAAAATAGATGTTGATCATGCATCGAAAGATAATGATTCGACATCTGAAAGAGAGTTACTAAAAAAATTATTTTGTGGTGACACTGACAAGGCAACTTGATCTCAGTTGAGAAATAATCAAGATGTGTTGTTGCGTGACAAGGCGTAACGCTCTTGATTAAACTGCTTATTCATTCCTGAAAGATGTTCAAATGCGCACGCCACGAAAGTAGCTAACACATATTTGTCTAATTTTATATCAAAATAGCTTAGAACTTCTCATAATTCAAACATGAATGATCTTAGGCATGAGTCTAGATGGATAATCACAACTCGTAGTCTTGCTTTTTATTAATTGCTAAAATCTAATTTTCAACTGCATCATACAAACCTTTTGTGATCATCTTAGATAGCATAGTTGAAGTAAGACTCTGGTTTTGGTCTATTTATGATTAAAACACTCAACACAAACATCAAAGTTTTTGAAATTAATGGAATCCAAAATTCTATCAGACACTAATTTCTCAACTATATGTTTAGATATGTGACCTAGGCGCATGTGCCATGATGATCTTGAATCTTTATTATCAATTTACTCTTAGTCCCACATGATTCCACGTTTAAGGATTCGCTATAGGTAGCTATTGTGTCAAACAAATATATATTATCATAACCCATAAGTGAACCACTTCCAAAAATATCTGATTTGTCCAAAAAAAAAGAAACTGGATTAAATTTCGTCTAAATTACGGTACCACAAAAATGTCTTTCAAACCCAATCAAATCCAGTACACAATAATAATCTAAAATGCCTTATAGCTTTCACCTCCGCCGATTTTTCATCTCCAACATCATTTGGCTTCTGGTAGTTCAAGCAACCTCGCATTGAAACATTGATGTTATTATTTGCACTAGAGTCTAACCACCAAGTATTTCTTGATACTTAAGCTAAATAGACCTCAAAATAGACCAAAGTATGAAATGTACCTTTCCTTGGACGCCAAGCATGATATTTAGGACATTTCTTCTTCATATGTCCAGACATTTTGCAAAAGAAACAATTATCAACCTGTTTTTATTTCTTTTGCCCTTGTCATTTGAGATGTCAATTGAAGAGCACTTTATGTCTTATCTTGCTTCAACCTTTCCTCTTCTTGCACACAAAATAAAATGAGCTCATTAAGAGACCATTTCTCATTTCAACAGTTATAAGATATCTTAAAATGACTGAATTGTGAAGGAAGAGAAATTAATACTAAATGAATGAGTAAGTCTTCTAACAACTCAAGCTTTAGTGTCTTAAGTTTTGAAACAATGTTAGACATGTCCATAATGTATTCCCTTATATTTCATTTTCCTTGATATATCATGGAAATCAAGTTCTGAAGAGGTACTTGTTTCTGACTTATCACTTTTTGCAAAACGCTTTTCAATCTCAACAAGGAAATATTTTCCATTTGTTATCTCTTCAAAGATAGTACCCCTAAAGACCTCAGGAATGTCGAACTTAATGATCACGAGACTCATGGGATTGGAGCGATCCCACTTCTCATAATCTTTCCTCTGTTTAGAGATACTAGATTTCATTGGAGAAGGTGGTTGCTCCATCCTTAATGCAATGTCAAAATCCATATAGCCAAGAACAATTTCCATATTCTCTTTCCAGTCATTGAAACTTGCCATATTAAGGACCGGACAAAATTCAGATTAGCAGATATCAAAGCAATTGTATCTAAAAATACAACAAAATAACACTATAAATATTCTCACATAAAAGAGAAAACTGAATCATCAATATGTTCAAAAATGGCATAATGTATTTCAAGATGACTAGTGCACCATCAATATCGAGTCTTTGGACACTAATATCAACTATTAGTGGTACTCTTGTTGTAATGGTCAAAAATTGATAATAAAACATGTCAAATAAGAAACCCATCTTTGGATTAATTTATCATTCACATGTAAAACCTTATAATAATCACATGTTTACCATCACATGTGTGTATGAAATTCGGTCAAACATTAACTGTCATTTGGGTTATTCATACTCGCATGGATAAACACACATACACACACACACATACACACACACACACACAAACACACACACACACACACACACACACACACACACACACACACACACACACACACACACACACACACACACACACAAACACACACACACACATACACACACACACACAAACACACACACACACACACACACACACACACACACGCACACACACACACACACACACACACGCACACACACACACACACACACACAAACACACAAACAAACAAATTTAATATTTCCTATAAGAAATCTCTCAAAAAGATAACACTTTTGTGACATTTTATTTTAATTGACTCACTCAAAATGTTAAACTTTGTATAAAATTACAAACCGTAGCAAAAAATTGAACAAAATTGTACAAAATTTAATGGATGAAACAACTAAGGGGCACGACCATGCACACCAATATGACATTGCTCGTGGTCCAATACATGTATGCTTTGGTATGCAAAGCACAAAAAAAATACAGTTCTAAATTTTACAAAAGAAAATAAAAAAACCCAATTTTTTTTGCAAAAAAGCGACATTGACATAGTCCGGGTGACGGTTTGGACGTCAGAGGTTGTGACCCGCTAAAGACCAGCATGTATTGTCCCTCATCCAACGATGACGATCGTCATCCAAAAAGGGGTACTCGTCATCCACTACTGAAGGTCGTCAAAAAAAATTGCGCACGTCACTGGGCTTTGGAGCGTGACGGTCAGCCCATCACCAAGGGTGACGACCGTCATCCGCTCCCAGACTATAATTTTTGCAGAAAAATAAGACAAATTCAAAAAAATATTAAAAAATTGATGATTTTGATTCAACATCCAACATAAATTTTCTAAAAAAATAATCAAATCAGGCCAAAAACATGAATTACAGCATATTAACATTAGTTTTTACACAAATTAGAAGATCAGAGTAAATCCCAAATTTAGAACCCTTATTTTAAAAATCCAAAAAAATAAATTGAATCAGGTGTGAGTGACTCTTATACCACTTGTTAGATTTGTTCATTATCGAATTTATCTCTACCCATATAGAGATCAAGAATAAAATGATTTAATCCCTTTGAGTTCATATCCCATGAACTCATATCCTTATAACCCATACCCAAAAACAATATGATATTGAAAACAGAAGCGCGCCTATGTCATTGGAATCATTGAAGGTTTGCAAGTACGTGATCTTTCGATTTCTAGACTAACTTAGGGTTTTTTTATTCTCTTCTAATGGGGATAAAGAGAGAAAACCTAATAAACTTTTTTTTCGTTATTCTACAAATGGGGACTATAACTCATATAAGTAATGTTAGTTCTGTGATTTTATGATTGACAAGAATTTTTGTTAAAACTTGTATCACAACAAGATGTTGAGCAAGATGTCGTGAAATGTTGATCAAACATCTTTGCATGTTTTGTTCTACTTCTAGGAAGACTTGTTTTATTATGAGATACCTGAAGATTCTCTGAATATTTAGCTATCATATCTGACTGTCCAAGAAGGTTTAGTTTAGGAACTCTTGTTTCGTTTCCAATTGTACACTTGTTTCATAAAAATGGATGTTGAGACATTTTAAGGAAACATTAGATCTGATTTGATTTGATTTTGCAGACTGGATGTCGAAACATTTGAGGAAATATTTGATTTTATTCTGCAGAAGATTGTGCAGACTGAATGTCAAAATATTTATGGAGATATCAGATTTGATTCTGCAGAATAGATGTTAAAACATTTAAGGAAACATTTGATTTGATTCTGCAAAAGATTATGCAGACTAGATGTCGAAACATTTATGGAGACACCAAATTTGATTCTGCATAATGGATGTCAAAACATTTAAGGAGACATCAGATTTGATTTGATATTATGTAGAACAGATGTCAAAACATTTAAGGAGACGTCAGATTTGATTTGATTTGATTTGGATCTGCTAGGGTTTAGTTGTCTTTTGCTTTGTGTGAGCCATTTGAGTATCTCCTCGATACTTGAATTGAACTTGGTGTATTGAGTTGTAACAAACAATTCCTCATAAGCTTTTAAGCAAGAGAGAATTGTGTTTCTCAGTTGTTAGTTGTCGTGTGTTTGAGGGAAGTGAGGGGGTCTCATATCTAGGAGTGTACTAGATAGAAACTTCCACAAGTAGAGATTAGGTGAGAAGTTTGTAAAACCAGAGGTTGTTTAGAACTTCAAACTAATACTGTTATAGTGAATTTCCTTCCTGACTTGGATGCCCTTAGATGTAGGTGACGTTGCACCAAACTGGATTAACAATTGACATGTGTTATTTTTTTTTTCTGCTTTTTACACTGTTATTGTTTCTGGTGTGACATGTCCTGAACTTGGTATCGTGACATCGTATACAATATTTGTTATCTGCTTACTATTATTGTTGTGTGAAGTCCTGATATTAGTGTCGTGACATCGCATACGACACTGATATTTGCGTATCATAATTTTCAAGTAACTCCCTTATAGTTACTTCTTAGTTTTCAATATTTTAATTTGGTCCTTCATCAAATTATAATATTGATTTATGGTATCACACAATAACATTTCATGACATATATTCCCAGAGCCATATACTTAATATCAATTAGACCATTTTAATTTTGGCAAAATAAACAATGGTTCTAACACATGTAATATTACATTTTTGACCCAAAATTCTAACATAAATACAATCAACATGCAAGAAATTCCTTTACTCCTCTCTGCCATTGACCATTCCTTTCCACCAACATGCAAGAAATTCCTTTACTCTTCTCTGCCACGGACCATTCCTCTAAAGGTTTGTTAATATTGTGAATCTCTTTGTAGTCGTTGTGCTGTAAATAATAAAGCCATTGTGTATTAGTTTCATTAGTGGAAATACAACCAACATGCAAGAAATTCTTTTACTCTTTTCTGCCTTAAACATTCCTCTCCACCGATTAGATTTACGTTGAGTACTTTTTCTTTCACGAACAATATTTTTGTTGACTTTACTTTGTTGCATGCACGCCTCCGATTTCCTCATTTCTCTTACTTTTCTCCTATTTTTCTTTTATTTTTTTATCGATATGAAAAACCAAACTCACAACCTCCTTCTTTACTAGGGTTCTCTTCTCTGATCATTTTTTCCCATGGATATTCTAATTACTTGATATTTTCCTTGACTTTACGATCAATTTTGGTTCTTGATATTTTTCCCGACCATGAATATATTTCGATTTCTCTACTTATGGATATAATCTGATTTTTCTGCTGAATTAGTTTTGGCCCAAATTGCATTCCTCTATAAAATTTCTCAATGTGGAAATTAAATTGGATGGAACACATATTTTATACCATAAGCCTGCTCCATCACTTATCCACTACAAAATTTTGGTATTGGATCTTCTTCTTTACAGTCATCCATCCACCAATATCTTTTCCTTCAAATATTTGGCATTGCTAATCGTAATTCTTTGAGTTCGTTTCTCCGATTTATAAGTTCTTTCAATACTTCATCAAAAATACCAAACATTTCTTTCATTTTTTATGACAACTCCATTTCTTTTCTCTCTATCTCTTTTTTTATTGTCTACTCCATATTAGAAGTGTTTTGATACTAGATGATAAAGCCAACTAAAATATCAAAAAGTAAAAACAGAAAATTCCTTTAAATTATAGAATGATAATCATATAACTTCGAGAATCGACATCTCCATAATATCAAAATGGTCCATTTTCAATCCAATTCCAAGATATGTTCCCTTAATCACCCCCTTAATTTATAAGCAACACTCTAATTCTCTCAATTAGTTAATTATTATTCTAATTACATATCCATATAATAGTTATTGGAGTTACATATGACATATGACAATTAACATATGACAATTATCTTTAATAAAAATGTCTATTAATAAATTAATTGTCTCTAAATAATAAAAGTGAGGTATATTAACTAACAAGTTCCACTCATAATTAAAACGAGACATAACCAATCCCTAGTTACAAGGATACAAAGAATGACGATGGAACATGATTTGTATTCGATTATCTCAAACTTTGAATATTAATTAATTTTAAGCATATAGTTTAGTTGGCATGTGTTGAATGGACCTAACCTACTTGCATTTAAACAACTCAAATCTCATTATGATAATTATATTCGCAATGTCCTATATATTCTCAATTATACATAGGCATACTTGACTTGTTTTTTCTTTCTTTCCATATTTACACCTTTTTTATTTTTTAATCACAGAATTGGATCTTTGAATGAAGAATAAATTCAGCAACTAAATCCGTGGTCCTTTATGAGCTTTGCTTTTTTGAAAGGGTTGCTAAAACTTGCACTAATGAGTTGATGATAGATCACAACATGCTATATGCATGCCACTTTCTTTTTGACCTATATGCCAAAAGAAATTTGTTATTTTGCCAGCATATTTGGTATTGAATAAAGATTATGTATTACGTAATAGATATATTTTTATCACATCAATAATTGTAAATATTATTTTATATTTATTTGTAGATGAAAGCTAATAATAATTACTAGAAATTTATATATATTATTTACCTATATTTATTTAAATGCTCGTATTATTTATATAAAATTTTATAGAATCTAAAAAATGTATTTTAATATATGTTAAACTATTAATATTGAAAAATATTAGAAATTTAAATAAGGATATTCGTATTAAAATTAGTCATGATACGAAAACTACAATGAATATGAGGCTATATTTTACGGATATGAAATGGGGTCCTACCCTCATATATTTCCATGTTCTGATTCTTTCTAAATATCATTATACTTCTTAATGATTTCAATCATTTTAATTACTTTTGTATAAAGCTAGGAAGTGTTTATGTCGGCCTAAGCATTTTGAGGGTGGGGATTATTATATTCTTCTTCAGTGTTATTTTTAGTAAAGTTTGTTACATTTTATATTTTACTATTCTTTAGCTTTAAATGTTGAATCTCTTATGATTAAATTACAGAAGTCAAAAATATTATTTTGGTTTTTTTACAAATAAAGGATTCAAAATAAAAGGTATTATTGTTTTTTTTTCCCTATGTTTTATTTATGAGATGAGATGGAGTTTATCTGTGTGATACTTATATTTATTGTTTACTGGTTGATTTTTATGAAATTAGAAATTAAATTAAAAAAATTAATACAAAAAACTCAATAATACTTAAATAAAAAGCACTTCACATTTATGCTTTAAAAGCACCATTTTTTAAGACAGTTTTTAGTAAAAGCGCATCCAGAAGAAAAAATAACAACATTTTACTATATAAACCTTGCATATATTTGAATAAAAATATTTTAAAAGATTTACATCACTTTATATAAAACGGTTGTGAACATATTTAGAAAAACTTAAAAAAAAAAATTATCCACCTTAATAATATTTATCTTTAAAAAAAGTATTTATTGACATATTTTTTTTTATTTTAAAAAAGAAGTGAATAAAGATTTTCTTAATTAAAGAGTTCTCGTTTTGCTTTAATTATTCTCTCTCTCACTCTTTTATATATATATATATATATATATATATATATATATATATATATATATATATATATATATATATATATATATATATATATATATATACACACGTTAGAAGCTCAAACCCGTCGATCTTCACTTTATTTTTAATTTAAGTATGATATATATAGAGTTGTTGGGTGTGAACGTAGTTGAGATCATTTGTGATCATTTAGAGAAGAGTCCTTGTGTGCTGAGAAACCTTTAGAGGGATTGCAATTCCTTCAAGGTGGTCGACCTAGGCCTCTATGGCCATCCCAGAACAATTTCCTCTAAACCCTTGCTTATACGCATCGAGGTGATGGTTTGTTGCATTTTCCTCAGATGTTAACCATTGTCTTGCTCATCTTTGGAAGAACAGAAGAGAAACATTTCAGTTTCTTAGAGATTTGTGCATTTAATTCTCCGTATTTCAAATGTCTATTCGGAAGTTCCATCATTACGACTATTGGAAAGCGAAACATTTGAGTGTTGTGTGCGAGTAATTTGACACATTAAATAGAGTATATTTCTTGTTGCATGTTAGAATATAGCTCGTTAAGAATCAACATCATTTTTCTTTGAATCATTTCTTAGTTTAACGATTATCTTTTTCTTTGGATACTTCACTTTTCGACATCTGAAATTTAATGCATTATGGATAAAAAAAATCACAGAAGAGCGCTCACAAATCTCAAAAGAATGTTTCATATTCACTACTATAAATAATACATTTCATAACAAAATATTCACCCACCCAACAAAAACCAAGATATAATTCTAGGATGCGTCGTGTTTTATTTTTTGTTTTAAAAAATATCGTATATTCCATCAATTTTTGAATATAATCGAGGTGAAAATAAATTCAGGACATGTTTCGGTTTCAACAAATGCAGTGTATGCTTTTATTTCTTTAAAAGTGATACCTTTATTTTTATTTTATAAATTAAATGATCTATGCATTCAATTTCTTTAACAATTGGGGGGTTAGATAATCATATTTTACTATAAAAGCATTCGTTCATTAAGTTTTACCTTAAATCTAATTCATTTATAGCCACTTCAAACTCATACACTGTTTTTTTAGGATGTATTGCAAGACATAAAAAATCTTCAAGGTTTTAGGTTGTATGTTATTCTTCTAACACCAAACTTGAATAAAACATTTTGTTCTGCTCTTGGAATCTATCTCATATTATGATATTTTTGTTGTTGTTGTTGGTGGTGTATTATTGTTTCCACCTCTTACAAGGTCATTATTATATTTGGAATAACCTTCCTATTTGTCAGTCAAAGAAAACACTCCATCATTTATTTCTTTTTTCAGTTGATAATATTGAAAAATTTATTCCTAATATCTCATATTTTAGGATTCTTGCCGATGGGTTTTAATATAATTTCATATATAGACGAACTTTTTATATTAATATCGCAAGCTTGCCATTGTCTTATATCATTGATTTCACTGATAAAAATTAGTCTATTGTACTTCTAACAAATTTAATGATCACGAGAAGTAAGAATCTGAAATGTTAATATTGAAAATGATCATTTAATTCATATATTACTTGATATTGATCTAAACATAGATGATATTCTCTTTAAGAGAAATGATAACAACATGGGAGATGGATCAATTTAATATTCAACAACCCTATATAAATTAAGTGTTGAAAGAATAAACTGAAAAAAAATAATGATAGCACTTTTGTTTTAAAACAATCTCCTTTCCAGTCAATTAAGAGTGTTTTTTAAAAACTCTCTCATTTTCCTACCTACTACAACATTTTAAAATTGTTCTTGTTCTACCACCACATTTAAAAGCGAAATATGCCTTAGCATACCAGAAAAAATGCCATGAAGGCCGAATCTGACATAGTATATACAATATATTTTTATTAAATATTAATTCAATTTATTAATTCAATGTGTTAAACCCTTAAGATAAATCATTTAAGAAAATCTTAAGTAAAACTATAATATTGGACAAAATTAGTTCTCCATCTGTTCTTTTATGAGTGCCAAATCTAAGCTATTTTGCACAAAGTAGAGAAAAATATATAAATGAAAAAGTAATAATAATAATAATCACATTATTTTTAGGCATAGATGTATTTACCATTACTTTAAATACAAATTAACAGATATTTATTAAAAATAATATATTTTATATTAAGTAGATGATATAATTTTAAAAAACTGATTCATTATTATTATTATTATTATTATTATTATTATTAGGGTAATGCTAACTTGTGCCCTAGGGGCACAAGATAAGACACCCACTTATAGAAATTTTGTATTGAAAAAATCAATTATAAAATTAATTTTATACCTTTATTAAAATCAATGCACAATTTCCAACATAAAATTACTTTCTTTAGTTCTTATCTTGTGCCCCTAGGGCACAAGTTAGCATTACCCTTATTATTATTATTATTATTATTATTATTATTATTATTATTATTATTAGTCTTTTGCAATCCATCACATTTGAAATTTGACCCATGGGTCATCTTTGTTCATAATTTTATCACAATATCAAAGTTAGCAACTGCAAATCTACCTAAAAAATTATTTAATTAACAATACACTTCTACTAAACATTTGAAAATTTGAATTATTATTTTAATATTCATGTTTTTTTTACTAAATATAATTATGATCTATCTTTAAAAATCTTTTAAGATGATATTTTTTTTACTAAATATAGTAAATCTAAGTTATCAAGAACGTCTGCATATTAATCTCCTTTCTTACATATATGAGAAATAAAAAAATTCATGAATCTAAGCTCAATCAAACAATTGTTCTGTCTATTTGTTAATTTAGAAAATCTACTTTTGAAGATCAATATTGAATAACACCATATTATATTATTAAATGTTGAAGCCGCTATCCCCACTAAAACCATTCCATAAAAAAATGGTGGATATTACTTTATAGGAGATCAATCACCTATGAATTAGAGCACTTTAGGCATGGAGCATAACCAAAGTGCAACCAACAACATAAAAAACAAAAGCATTATCTATTCCTCATAATATTCTTTATTTACTTTCTAAAGATTTGATTCGACATGCAAAATGAATTATTTTAACCTTTAAATCAAACCATGGTTGCTTAATATATCTTCACCACCATACACATATAATCATAACTAATTAACTTACTTTTTAATGACGATTCTGTCACTAGTATGTGCCAAACAATTATTCTACAAGCTTCCTCTACAATTTTGTACTTGCTATGGTGTAATCCAATAAATCACGTAAATTCTTTTCGGATAATGTAACAAATGTTTAATCATATAGGTAGGTCATGCTTTGGTTGTTAACAAATCAATTAAGGTATGTATCTCTTGTAGTGGATAAAACTACAATGTAATAACATCATTGGTTAGACTCAAATCATATCTAGATTGTGCTTAACCAATGGATTTTCTCATTATGCTACGTAATTATACACTTTTTCAGTTCATATTTAATTTTGTATTGGTTCTCAAAGTACTCCAGAAGTCTCCTATGGATGGATTGAATTATGCCTGGCCCAAATTATAGGTCACTAAAGCCTTTATTTTATTTGGAGGCAATAATTCTTTGCTTGGGAGAGAGATATCTTAGGCTTCGTTTACTTCAAATGCATGATTCAATCTTTTTTAGAGGGATGAATTGTGGTGGGTCCCTGATAGTGAAATAGTGGCAGTATGGCAGCATGTAATGTGTTAGTACAGTATATAAATAATTGTCTTAATTAATTTTAATTAGACTTGAGCATAGAATCCAAATTTCCACCACTAAGCCAACGTTTGGGGTTTCATCCACAACGCATTAGATTGTTAATAAATGTGAAATTAGTGACTAACAACTAACAAATTTAGTTACTCAATTAATTGGATCAGTTACTTCACCATTATATATATATATATATATTATATATATATATATATATATATATATATATATATATATATATATTATATATATATATATATATATATATATATATATAAATTCAATTTTCATTAAATTATATAGCGTGTTTATATTTTTATTCTTCTTTGCATTGTAAGAAATTATAGTTCTGTTAATAATTGACACTAGAGTTTCGTTCGATACAAAGAGAAATTAGTTTCGATACCAAAGGGTTGGTTCGATACTAGAGTAAGATTTGTTTCAATACCAATGAATGATTTTGGTGTTTGATACTTGTGGTGAAACACTTTTGATACTAGAAAGAAGTGTTTCGATACCATAAATATTTGTTTTGGCACATGGGTTGGTATTTATACAAGGGAAACATAAGAGAATTGTGAAGAGCCATATAATTGGAAAACACAAAGTGATGAGTGATTCTTACGTGTTCTTGATCGTCAAGAATGATCACAAATGGTGGCTTTCCTCAAACATCTTGTTTCTTGAGGGAACAATTGAAAAAGAATGTTTATTTTGATGAAATCGTTGTTTAGAGCTCATTAATTTCTTGAGATAGTACACAATGGATATGAAGATCTGGGAGAAGAATCCACAAATGCTCAATGAACCAAGTTTCAAGAATTCAAAGAAGAAAGATTGTAAAGCTTTGTTCTACATTCAACAAAATGTGAGTTCTCATCATTTTGAAAGGATTTTAAAGCTGACGTGATCAATGGAGCCATGAGATCTTTTAGAGAAATATCATGATGTTGGAGAAAAGGTAAAGCAAGTGAAGCTTTGATCTTTAAGGAGGAAGTATAAGTTAATGAACATGGAAGAAACCTAAAAGATAGGTGACTACTTCTCTAAATTGACTGCAGTGGTGAATCAAATGAAGGCATGTGGTGAGGCGATAATCGATCAATAAGTGGTTAAGAAGGTGACCAGATTCCTGACTTCAATATTTGATTTGTAGTGGTGGAAATTCAAGATTCCAAAGAGTAATGATGGACAATAATCAAAGTATCCAAAGAAGCTTGGAGTGAAAGAAAGCCAAGTGTGAAGCACTTGAAAGTGTTTGGATCATTATGTTTCAAATACATACCCGATCAACGAAGAAGTAAGTTGCATTAAAAAAGTAAAAACATTGTATTTATAGGATATCAATCCATAAATTCCAATAATATGTCAAATTATGTGGATAAAAGGTTGCACATCAGTAGAGATGTGATTTTCAACGAGCCATAGGAATGGAAATGGTGTGATACACCAGAGAAAGGAAGTGATAGCAGTCATGTTTTTGCAGAACATGTTCAAAGTGATGATTTATATAAAGATATTGATCTTAAAGGAATTGAAGTTGAAAAGTATGGTCAAATTGAGACTCAAACACATGCGAGGTTATAAAGAAAAAAAAGGCAAGTTCCTAGTAGACTTGTAGATGTGAGTTGACTACTAACAACCCAATAAACAATGAAGGTGAAGTCATTCACTTTGCTCAACTAGGTGATATTAAGAAAATCAATCGTGATAGGTAATGAAGACTAAGGTCTGGAGGGAGACCATGATAGTTGAACTTAAGTCAATTGAGAAGAACTACACCTAGGAGATGGTTCATTTGCTTGATAGAAACAAAACTATTGATGTGAAATGGACCTTTAAGGTGAGGGTCGACCCAGATGGAACAATTTCACGATATAAGGAAAGCTTAGTATTTAGAGGTTTCTTGAAAAATTATTGTATTAACTATAATGAGTTATTTCTTCTATGGTAAGACTTGAGACAATAAGACTAGTTATGACAATAGCTAGTAGAAAAAATTGGCCCCTCTATCATTTAGATATAAATTCTGAATTTTTAAATGGTACATTAGAAGAAACAATATCTATCATTCAACTACTAGGTTTTAAGGTAAAAGGCAAATACAAAATGGTATACAAGTTTCACAAATCCTTGTATGGATTCAAGCAAGCCTCTAGAGACTCAATCAAGAGAGTTTACCAATTTTTTAATTTATCTAGGATTCAAAAAAAGCATAGTTAACTTTTGTTTCTACGTGCATAGTTCTTGAAATTCAAGCATCGTGAGGATAATGCCTATATGTGGATGATTTTATCATCACTAACAGCCACTCATCCGAGATTGAGAATTTAAATAATAAAATGAAATTTGATTTTGAAATTACTGACTTAGGTAAGCTCTCATACTTTCTTGGTATGGAATTTGTGATAGTTAAGGAATGAATGATTATGAATCACCAAAAATATGTGTAGTAGTTGCTAGATAGGTTTTAAATGACTGGTTGCAACACACTCATGAACCCATATGAAACAAATGTAAAGCTTGACTAATATTGTGATGAAGATAAGGTAGATGCAAAATTGTTTAAGAAGATAATCAGATCGTTGAGATATTATTGCAATAGCCAATCTGATATCTTATATGAAGAAAGTATAATCACCAGGTTCATGAGTGAACATAGGAAATCACATTTAATGGCTACAAAGAGAATACTAATACACCTAAATGGAACCATGAGCCTTAGCTTGCTATTTCCAGCTATTGTGAAGGAGAAGAAAGTGGGATTGATAGGTTATTCATATTCTGATTTGTGTGGTAATAGAATAGATAGAAGAAGCACATTCATCAATGTTTTCATATACATTGAGGCTTCCGTTTACTGGTGTACAAACAAATAACTTATCACAACTATGTCATCATGTGAATAATAGTACATAATTGGCTCATTTTCTTTATGTAAATAAATTTGGATAGATACATTGCTAAAAGAACTGCAACATGGAGGGTAAAAGCCATTGAAACTTATGATTGCCTACAAGTCAAGAATAAATTTGGCAAAGAATCAAATTTTACATATGAGAAGCAAACATATATAAACTATGTTCCATTGCATAAGAGAGTAAGTGATGAATGAAATGCTTCAAGTTTCTTATTATCTATTTCATAAGAGAGAAAGTGTATGTAATATGAGTGGTATAACTTATTTTTCTTATTATTATAGGGGGTAAGTCAGTTGGAATTTTCCTTCAAGTATTGTAATTTGTACCACTTTTGTATGCACTAGTCCTTCCTTCTTTATGTGTGTGTTTTAGATTTTTTGTTTTTATGTTAAAGAAACTCTATTATTGTAAAACTCTTTTACATTGACTCGTGTATGTCTATGAATACCTCAATAAATACTATGTATATTAATAAAAATGTTAACCTTAAAATTCTTACAATTCATCCATGTAATTTTTTAACAAATTTGTTGTCTAAAAATATTAAATAAATTGGTAGAATACATAAAAGTAACACATTCAACGTATCTAAAATTGATAAAGTATAAATCTTTGAACAAATTCACATTAGCTAGGTTAATAGCATAAAACAACAAATTTTCTGCATATATGACAAAGTTGAAGTCATAGGAATACAATATCTCCGGCAACTTTGATGTCAAAGTCATTGGTTAAATTTGTAATGGATCAAACATGCTTTTTCAATCTAAATAATACAAATACCACTACACGATGCAAACAAAACGATGTCCCACTATGATGACGAATAAAACAAAGTCACACTCAGGGAATGAGATCGCTAAAAAATCTTAAGAAAAGATGTGTTTGGTCCTTTAATAGTACATCATATTGGATGCAATGTAGAGTGAAACTTGATTGTCGCATATGTATTTTGTATCTCGAAGGTCCCCCAATCTTAGATCAAGGAGTAAAATTTAGTGCAATGCAAGCTCTTTCGAATATTTTTCCATAATATGGCATTCATCCTTTTTCACTAGACAGTAAAATTTTGATTTTTATTCCTTCTATGTGAGACCATGTTTTTTTCAATTAGTACACGACATCTAGTAGTTGATATGATATATGTACTTCCAAAAATTAAAATGAGTGACAAACCCTAAATGTGCATGATTGTCTCAAACTTTAGGGTAATTGTTGGGGTTAGAGAAAGTTCACGCAAGGATGGTGATAAGCTCTGTATCTAAGCGATTTCTCAAAGAATTCAATCTCCCTTCCCAACTCAATGGTTGAGGTATATATAAAGGTTGATTGGGCCTAGATTCTTGGACACATGGGATAATTATTGTGCCTTCCTAAGAGTGTGAAACCATTATTTACCTTATTCTTCAAGAGAACTTGGATTTCCCTATTTGATTGAGCTTCCATATTTTTAGTGCTATAGGACCCGACAATCCCCACACTTTGTGAGTGGGCAACAATTAGTTTTATGAAAGCCCATAACAGAAGTGATTTGATCAAAGGGAAAAGCTACTGATAATGGGCACAGATTATAATAAATGGATGCATATTCTGATGAATAGGCAATTAGGAACCCTACTTTGGGTGATGTCTGTTATCTACCTTCCCTTGGTAAACATTGTGATGATTTATGTATATCCTTTACAAACATACCAATATAATATATAATAATGATCCAACCCATTCGACATGTGAATCACTGGTAATTTTACTAACACCCTTATCTTGAAATAATAGTCATATTCAATGGCTTTCACATGGATCAGACATAAGTTTTCTTATAATACTAAATGCAAAGGTAATATAAGGTTTGGTGATTTTTAGATAATTGAGATGATCCAAAGAGAAGAAACTTGATATTGTGATCCTTATGAATATTAATTGGAAGAAAATCAAGTGTGTCAATTTTAACTATAATATCTAACGCATACTTGAATTGGTTAATTAAAATTCCTATTGAGCGACATAAATGTACAAGAAATAGATTAGTGGACCCAAGCATTTCATCCAAAAGTTTTTTAAAATACAGGTTTTGAGAAGTGAAGGGGAAAAATAGAGTGATTCACTTCATATATGAAGTCATTTAGAATTTTATTATGGAAGCACTTAAGCATCCAAAATAAACATTTATGGACTATTTCATCCCCTAAAAGTAATGGAGAAGAAAACAAACAATTCAAGAATGAATAAGAATGGTAAATCTTGAAGGCTAGTTCATATAAATTTCTCCTTTGAACTCTCTATGTAAGTTTTGTAATTGTTTTACAGATGAAGCAAATAATGATGAATGGAAGCCATGAAAATAAAGAAAAGAACATGATTGATTTTGTCCATCACAAAAAATATTTCACCGAATTTGAAATAAAAACACTATGTGTAACCTTTAGTTACCAAACATGTTTTGGAACAATAAATTTGACTATTTGTCCCAATTTTCAATGTAGAAAATCATTGATAACCCAATACAGTCTTGTATGTAAATGTAGAAATAATGTCCATAGTGTTATTCAATTGTAATGCGAGCATTTCTTCCACAATTTCCTGACATTAATTGTCATCAGACATGGCTTCAAATGTGGACTTTGGGATGGACACATTATCCATACCAAAAAATTAAGGAACATTGAAAGTAGACAAACAATCATAGTTTAAAATAAAAGCATAATTTGGATTCGGGAGCAATGTTGAATACCTTTTCTTAATTATATTGTAATTTAAGGTTTAGGTGACACAAATTGGTGGGAAGTTTTAGAATGGTATGGTGCTTGAGCATCAATGCCATCTATGAATATCGCTGAAATATATAAAATTAGTTAGTAAGCACACAAATATGGTGTGATAAGGGCTATAATGGGCTTCTAAACGATGGGTTGTATTGTTGAGAAAGTAGTGTGAGTTGCGTTGAGAAACAAGTGTGAGTTCTAAGTCTCACATTTCTTAGAAAAGTGGAGGTTGAACACTTTATAAGTCTGAGAGAATCCATACATCTACCACCTTAAGGTTTTTGGTGAATATGTGATGTCTCTCTCACTTGTTTAAGTGAGTCTTTGAACTTTAGGTGAATGTTAGATCCAATGTGAAGGCTTCTCCCTCCTGATGACCTATTAGTGGTATCAAAGCCTAGTTTGAGTAAGGGACCGACTCCTTGTGTCGAAAGTCTTCCTGACATGGTGGTCAGGAGGTGTATCTCATTGAAGTGCTGATGACAAGATAAAGGTTCTTTCAATTGCGGTACAAACATGTGGATGGAAGAGCTTCCACTTGAGGGGGAGCATAGTGGATGGACTCACACTTTAGGGGGAGATTATTGAAAAAGTAGTATGAGTTGTATTGAGAAACAAGTGTGAGTTGTAAGTCCCACATTGCTTAGAAAAGTGGAGGTTGAGCACTTTATAAGTGTGAGAGGACACATACATCTATCATCTTAAGATTTTGGATGAATATGTGGTGTCTCTCTCACTCGTTTGGGTGAGTCTTTCACCTTTAGGTGAATGTTAGACCCAATATGAATGCTTCCCCCTCATGATGATCCATCATGTATAATCTAGATATTTGTATTATAGTTATCATCATGTGACCTAGAAGATAGAAAAAAGAAAGTTTCAAGTAATGTGACATCAACATAAACAATGGATCGTTGAAGTTGGAGACATAAACAATACTCATTTTGTACACATGAGTATCACATTAAAATATATTTGAGGGATTGGGTTTAGTATTTGTATATACCTAGAGCAAGGTTATGAAGAAAACATGTGAAATCTAAGGCACATAGATGCATGTAACATAATATGAGATATGCATCACCCAACAAAAGGGCATTATGTGAAGTAAAAGGGTTAGTGTGGTATCAACTAAATGATAATTTTTTCGTTCAATGACATCCATATATTCCGGTGTCTCGGAAGATGATGAGCAATAGATAATGTATTGTGAAGTTAAAAAAAATATTAAAACTAGGATGAAAATTATTAATGAGCATTACTAAATGCAAACAATTTTAATGGAAGTGTCAAATTAATTTTTAATATCTGGAAAAAATTCTTGAAATATTTGAAAAACTAAAGAACAAATTTCATTAAAAAAAAGAAAGTAATACCTAAAAATATTGAACTATAAGATGTGTTATTATTAAGTTGATAAACTAGAGAATAAGTTGACACATAAGTTTTATTGACTCCTTGATTATAGGTGCGATTATCATGTTTTTTTAAAATGACCTCTAAAACTCAATAGATAAAAGCTTATTAAAAAAAACTAAAAGATGAAATTTCCTAAGAATAGGGTGTCCTAAACTCGGAGGTGTAAAGATTGGATTAGAAACAAAATAACATTTCATCAACATTTAGAAATAAGTGTGATTGATCAACGTCTTGAACTTTGATTTTAGATTCATTTGCCACAATAAAACAAGTGATATAAAAGATATTTATTATCTGTCATATGATCATAAATATCAAAGACTAGTATATAAGGATCTAAGAAAGAGGATGTAGAGACAAACATTGCATGATTATTAGACTTAGCAACAGTGACATACAATAATGGTTGACATACTTCTTTAAATTGGTGGAGATAGTAACATCTCAAGCGACTGTATGATGAGCAATGTTATAAACCTTAGTTGTTGTTATGGTTGGAAATGAGTGTGATTTACAAATAGAAGAGGCATTAGTGAGAGTGTACTTGAAAAAAAGGTATGAAGTGTGACAAGACACATTGGAGTAGAGTTTCTTGGAATTTTCCCAAATATCTTTGCAAATGGTAAATGTTTGGTATTGTGATTGAATACATTGTATAATGGAAAAACATGGAACTACACATAATGATGCGTAAACATGCTTCTGTTTTTTGTTGTGAATGGTAAAGTTATCCTTTGATTATTGGGCAAGAGGTCTTATCGCCCTAGACCTTCAAACGATAGCTCGACGACAATGGTCCAAATGTTGGATTTCCTAGTAAACATTTCACGTGAGATGAGTGAAACTTTGGTAAACATTGAGGAAACGAAATCATATTTGACACTTATATATTTTTTAGGTGAAAAATGTGTGAATTTGTGAGCCTATTGGTGGGAAAGGTAGTGACGATTATTACAATAGAAAAAATACTAAGAAATCCATAAGCAAAAAGACATTAATACCTACACGTAGGGCTCACACAATGGATTAATGGCCACATGAAGAGGCTTGTGGGATGCTGGTTAAGGCTATGATATTGTTAATGAGCTCGTCTAAGGGTTGATAATCGAGTGATAGTGGCACACTAATAAAAGAACACACATTTACATAGGTAAATGACACCTAGTGTCAACGAGCACTGCTCATCTTCGATGTCATAATAATGAAGCAAAAAACAAAAGGAATATGTTCTTGTAACCTATAAGTCTTATACCATGCAAGAATCGTACGAGGATGTTATTTGTCAATTGAGACCACACATAGTATATGTCTATAACGGTGTTATTTGTACACAATAAGATGATATATTAAATACAATAAATATAATATCTATGATAACATAAGATGATATATAAATGTTCTTAATGGTAACATCTTTAATAGGGACAAAACTAATTTTAAAATGATTTTTTTCTCTTTATAAATGTTCTATTCTAGAATCATAAATAGATACTTTAGTTCCGTTCAGGAACCAGGAATGAATACAATTGGATATTAATGGTCTTGAATGGTGGCTCTAGTCTCTTTTATGGCGGCACGGAGTGGATGTGCATGGTTAGCAGTCCAACGTCCAAGTCAGTTCAAGATTCAAGATGAGTATAGTGAAAATGGAGATCAGAGATTGCCCATTACTCTTAACATGTGAACTATTTTTATACTTTGGATCAATTTAAATAAATTTGAGATGGATTGGACCTTGGTCAATTGGACCCTTAGTAGATCCAAAACAATTTCCCCAAAGGCTTTGCCGGACACTGAAGAAGCCGAGGAAAACCTTAGGTATCATTTATCGACCTACATGTCATGATCCGATTTGGAATGGAACAGAAACACTTGGAATCAATTTAAAAAAAGCAATGGAGAACAAGAACATTTAATGTGGTTCTGTCATTGAAACACTTCGTCATCCTTTTCTGACATATGTATTGACGTGACCGATTAGAGTATGGTGCAATGTGTTGATTATATGAGTGCACTCGAGTTGGCGTGTATCCGTGACTGAAAATTTAGACGTTGATCTTGTGATTTCCATAGTTTGTCTCTATCTTTCAGATGTCATTGCTTATAAATAAAGTGGGTTGAGTATTCGGAAGTTCTCGTAACCTTTAGCTTTCAAGCCTACAATTACTTTCCAAAAAAACATCTTCGTTTCTCCTTCCTTGAGAGCACTACTAGAAGCGAATGAGTGATTCCCTCTAACATTTCTCCCTCTTTCATTCTTCCTACTTAATTAATATCTCGTAACCAGGTACCCATCTAATTCAAGCTTTACCTTCAGTATTTCCTATTTTCTAGTCACTATGAACGATAAAAATGTTAATTTAGTGAGTGATTCTGAAGTTGAAACTTCATCCACTTCTGCAATGGGAGTTGTAACACCCTTCTAAGATACCCCAAATATTTAATTAAAATAACAATATATCAATCAGAGTAAATATGCAATTAAGGGTGTCACACAATCATTTCACACCATTCACCATAATAACGGTCATGCTCTTTTATTAAAACAGAGTAAACACTTGCATAATACGCAGCGGATAGAGACCAATTCAATCATGCAAAACATGTAACACATTACATGTAAAATGGTTCACAACCAACAATAAAACATTTAAAACATCCCATCCCGATGTTACATCTACCAGAGCATGACCCACTAAGGAACTACACTAGACTCCAAGCACTAGCTCCTACTCAATCACTGCTCGTTACCTGAAACATAGTTGCAAGGGTGAGTTCCTCAATCGATATAATAAGCATTATAAAATATCATGCAATGTTAAGTAATTTAACACATTTCATCACCCAAATCAGATTACACATTCAGCAACGACAATATCAACTCAATCATACTCAACATCAACACAACACACAACACACAAACACACGTATCATACTGGAATACATCCATTTATATCATACGCCATACATACATTATGCAATGAGACTCCATGCATGCGGTACCGACTATTCGTGAACATACAGTTCAACCTCACCGATCAAATCCAGATACGGCTACCAAGCCCACTAGTCCCACTCATTTGAGACCTAGTGACTCACTCACTAATTCCTCACCATGGGAATTAGCTACCACCCCAAGGGCCATGCTTTGCACGCTAATTCACCTAGCATGCAAACATCAACAACAGTCCATAATGACTAACTCACTAATTCCTCACCATGGGAATTAGCTACCACCATAAAGGCCACAATATGCATGCTAAATCACCTAGCAATGCAAAATCATCAACAATAATCCACAATGGACATATGCTCACACTCTAAGCCATAAACAGTCCATTCACAATTGCATACATAACATATACCTTCACAGCATTATGCATACCATCATACATCATCAACACATGTATCAAAACATCATATCATGTCAAATAATTAATCACAGTATTAGCACACCCCACTAATACCTATACTGCTCAAAACAGCGGGAATTAATCCCTATTACATCATACGCCAATATAGGCCAAACACCAATTATGCACACATTATTCAAATATTAATTTTTTCACTTTTCCAACAGTGTTAACCGGTTAACGCCCTGGGTTAACCGGTTAACGCAACACAGAACACGCTTTCTGGCAAAACTCAACAGTGTTAACCGGTTAACGCCCTGGGTTAACGGTTAACGCAGACAGAACAGCAATATTTTCACAACTCACAACAGTGTTAACCGGTTAACGCCCTGGGTTAACCGGTTAACGCAAGCAAAACAGCAATACCTCACAATTCCTAACAGTGTTAACCGGTTAACACCCTGGGTTAACCGGTTAACGCAAGACAGAAAGTTGTTCCTGCGCTAACACGAAGCAGAATGCAGAATTCTCCGCATTTTCCGCCGTTGGAGGACTTCCAGACCTCCGATTCCGATTCCGTAAAAAGCTATACGTTCGGGAAATCACAACTCACACAAATACAGATTCAATTACAGCTTTAACACAACTTATCCAACACAATTTTTCAGCATTCAACATCTCAATTAGGGTCAAATCAACGGTTCATCACTACCCATTACATGTTAACCCATAATACCCATTAAACGACGATAAACCCCCCTTACCTGAGTTAATCCGGCGAATCTTTAAGCTTCAAGCTTTTCTCTTCTCCAATCTTCTTCCTCTTGCTCTGTCTCTTTGCCCTTTTCCTCTTTTCAGCCGCTTCTCTGCTTTTCACGTGAAACCCTTTCTTTACCAAATGGGACTCTTTCTCTTATTTCCAACTTATATATATTTTCCAATAATAATAATAATAATAATCCAATCATTCCAATTATTTAATTAAATTAATAAATATAATATTAACTTAAATTAAATAATTATCTTATTTTTATCGGGGTGTTACAACTCTCCCCCACTAAAAGAGTTTTCGTCCTCGAAAACATACCTCAAGCGAATAACTCCGGATAAGACTCCTTCATCTGACTCTCAAGTTCCCAAGTCACATTGCCACCTGCTGATCCTCCCCAAGCTACCTTCACCAAGGCAATCTCTTTACCCCGCAACTGCTTCAACTCTCGATCCTCGATCCTCATAGGTGATGTTTCAACAGTCAGGTTATCTCTCACCTGTACATCATCTACTTGGACCACATGCGACGGATCAGGAATGTACCTCCTCAACTGAGACACATGAAAAACCTCATGCAAATTCGCAAGCGACGGCGGTAAAGCGATACGATAGGCTACCTCCCCTATCCTCTCCAAAATCTGATAAGGACCAATAAATCGAGGTGTCAACTTCTTCGACTTCAAAGCTCGACCAACTCCAGTTATCGGAGTAACACGGAGAAACACATGATCCCCCTCTTGAAACTCAAGTGACTTCCTTCTCTTGTCGTGATAACTCTTCTGACGACTCTGAGCAATTCTCATCTTCTCCTGAATCATCTTAATCTTTTCCGTAGTTTGTTGAACAATCTCCGGTCCAACCACAGCACTCTCACCGGACTCATACCAACATAAAGGTGTCCGACATCTCCTACCATACAAAGCTTCAAACGGTGCCATACCAATGCTCAAATGAAAACTATTGTTGTAGGTAAACTCAATCAAAGGCAAATAACAATCCCAAGCACCTCCCTTTTCCAAAACACAAGCTCTCAAAAGATCTTCCAATGACTGAATCGTCCTCTCAGTCTGACCATCAGTCTGCGGATGATATGCAGAACTCAATCTCAGCTTAGTTCCCAAAGCCCTCTGCAAACCTTCCCAGAACTTCGATGTAAATCTAGGATCTCTGTCCGAAACAATACTCGACGGAATACCATGCAGACTTACAATTTTCTCAATATACAACTCCGCTAATCTCTCTAACGGATAATCCATTCTGATCGGAATGAAATAAGCCGATTTTGTCAATCTATCAACAATAACCCAAATAGCTTCAAAATTCTTAATTGTCCTCGGTAAACCAGAAACAAAATCCATACTGATATTATCCCACTTCCACTCTGGAATAGCCAACGGTTGCATTAGCCCAGACGGCTTCTGATGCTCAATCTTTGACTTCTGACAAGTCAAACAAGAATAAACAAAACTCGCAATTTCTCTTTTCATTCCCGGCCACCAAAATAACTTTTTCAAATCATGATACATCTTCGTAGCCCCAGGATGAATACTCAGGCCACTACGATGTCCTTCCTCAAGGATACTCTTCTTAAGTTCGGTAACATCCGGAATACACACCCGATTACCAAATTTCAAAACACCATTCTCATCAACTCTGAATTCACCACCCTGACCTTGATTCACTAGAGTCAACTTATCAACCAAAAGCACATCGGATTTCTGACCCTCTCTAATCTCATCCAGAATACCACTCGTCAACTTCAACATTCCCAATTTAACACTATTGTGAGTACTCTCACACACCAAACTCAAGTCTCTAAACTGCTCAATTAAATCCAATTCCTTAACCATTAACATAGACATATGCAATGATTTCCGACTCAATGCATCAGCCACTACGTTTGCTTTACCCGGATGGTAATTCAAACCAAAGTCATAATCCTTCAGAAACTCTAACCATCTCCTCTGTCTCATATTCAGCTCTTTCTGATCAAACAAATACTTTAAACTCTTATGGTCACTGAAAACCTCAAATCTTGACCCGTACAAGTAATGCCTCCATAACTTCAGAACAAATACCACAGCTGCCAACTCTAAATCGTGTGTCGGATAGTTCCTCTCATGAACCTTCAGTTGTCTCGAAGCATAAGCTACAACCTGCTTATTCTGCATCAACACACCACCCAAACCCAACAATGAAGCATCATAGAAAACCTCAAATAATTCTGACGGACTTGGTAATATCAGAACAGGAGCAGTAGTTAACCTTCTCTTTAACTCTTGGAAACCTTCTTCACATTTTGAGTCCCAAACAAACGCTTGCCCCTTTCTAGTCAACATCGTCAACGGTAACGCCAACTTAGAAAATCCCTCGATGAACTTCCTATAATAACCAGCCAAACCAAGAAAACTCCTTATCTCAGAAACTGACTTCGGAGCTTCCCACTTAGATACCGCTTCTATCTTAGAAGGATCAACAGCAACACCACCTCTTGAAACCACATGACCAAGAAAACTAACCTCTTCTAACCAAAATTCACACTTTGACAGTTTAGCAAATAACTTCTTTTCTCGTAGAACTCCTAAAACCACTCTCAAATGCTCAGCATGCTCTTCTTCAAATTTCGAATACACCAAAATATCGTCAATAAACACCACAACAAACTGATCTAGGTACGGATGGAAAATCCTATTTATATACTCCATGAATACTCCAGGCGCATTAGTCACACCAAAAGGCATTACAGAATACTCATAATGTCCATACCTTGTTCTGAAAGCAGTCTTCTGAATATCCTCAGTTTTCACACGTATCTGATGATACCCCGATCTCAAATCTATTTTGCTGAACACACTCGCACCAACCAATTGATCCATCAAATCATCAATCCTCGGCAAAGGATACCGATTCTTGATCGTCACTTTATTCAGTTGCCTGTAGTCCACACACAACCTCATAGTACCTTCTTTCTTCTTAACCAATAACACTGGTGCACCCCACGGTGACACACTCGGACGAATAAATTTCTTATCCAACAGATCTTCCAACTGACTCTTCAATTCAGTTAACTCAACAGCAGACATACGGTACGGAGCCATCGACATCGGCCTAGTACCAGGTACCAAATCAATCGAGAACTCAACTTCAGGCTCTGGCGGTAATTCATTCACTTCTTCAGGAAACACATCAGGAAAATCACACACCACGGCTAGATCGCGAATCACAAGTTTATCTTTAGCCTCCAAAGTCGCTAACAGCATAAACAACTCTGCCCCATCTGCTGCCGCCTCATTCACCCGCCTTGCTGATAGAAACAAACTCTTTCCTTCCTCAATCTCGGGAAAGATCACAGTCTTATCAAAACAATTGATATATACTCGGTTAAACACCAACCAGTTCATACCCAGGATAACATCAATCTGCACTAGTGGAAGACACACGAGGTCCATCCCAAAGTCTCTACCAAAAATACTCAAAGGGCAATTTAAACAAACTGAAGTAGTAGTCACTGAACCCCTCGCAGGAGTATCAATCACCATACCCCCATGCATCTCAGATATCTCTAATTTAAGTTTCACAGCACAATCCAACGATATAAAGGAATGAGTCGCACCTGTGTCAATAATAGCTACAAGAGGAAAGCCGTTAATATAACACGTACCTCGGATCAAACGATCATCTGCAAAAGTCTCAGAGCCCGATAAAGCAAAGACCTTGCCTCCCGACTGGTTCTCTTTCTTCGGCTTAGTACACTGTGGACTGATATGACCCACCTCTCCACAGTTGAAACAAGTCACAGTCTTCGACCGGCACTCCGCAGCCAAATGACCACCTTTTCCACACTTGAAACACTTCCTCTCAGCACTGGTACACTCATGGACATGATGTCCAGCCTGACCACATCTATAACACTTAGCAGGGGCACTAGAGTCTCCCCCACTAGGCCTCTTCATCCCACTCTGTCTCTGAAAACCTTTGCCAACTGCATACGGTTTTCCATGGTCATTTTGATTCTTGCCTTTCCTATCAACCCTTTGCTGATAGCTCTCCGCTCTGGCCTTGGTATCTTGTTCAAAAATCCTGCAACAGTCGACCAAGTCAGAAAACACTCTAATCCGCTGATACCCAATAGCCTGCTTGATCTCGGGACGTAACCCGTTCTCAAACTTCACACATTTTGAAAATTCCCCAGTAGCCTCATCATAGGGAGTGTAATACTTCGATAGCTCTGTGAACTTAGCAGCATACTCAGTAACAGACCGGTTGCCCTGCTTCAATTCTAAGAACTCTATCTCTTTCTTTCCTCTGACATCCTCTGGAAAGTACTTCCTCAGGAATCTCTCTCTGAACACAGCCCAAGTGATCTCAGCATTCCCAGCAGATTCCAACTCAGTGCGGGTAGCAACCCACCAATCATCTGCTTCCTCTGACAGTATATGCGTACCGAACCTGACCTTCTGGTTATCGGCACACTCAGTCACTCGGAAGATCCTCTCGATCTCCTTCAACCACTTCTGAGCACCATCTGGATCGTATGCTCCCTTGAACATTGGAGGATTGTTCTTCTGGAACTCACTCAGTTGACGAGCAGCCCCCATTCCCACAACATTCGGATTCCCTCCAAGTACTCCAGCTAGCATACCCAGAGCCTCAGCAATCGCAGCATCATCTCTACCTCTTCCAGCCATCTCTATTCTGAAAACCCAACAAGCTAAAACAATAAGTACTGATAGGGTTACACAACACCTATCACGTACAGGGAAACAGAATAATTACGACTCGACTCGACCGACTATGCTCTGATACCACTAATGTAACACCCTTCTAAGATACCCCAAATATTTAATTAAAATAACAATATATCAATCAGAGTAAATATGCAATTAAGGGTGTCACACAATCATTTCACACCATTCACCATAATAACGGTCATGCTCTTTTATTAAAACAGAGTAAACACTTGCATAATACGCAGCGGATAGAGACCAATTCAATCATGCAAAACATGTAACACATTACATGTAAAATGGTTCACAACCAACAATAAAACATTTAAAACATCCCATCCCGATGTTACATCTACCAGAGCATGACCCACTAAGGAACTACACTAGACTCCAAGCACTAGCTCCTACTCAATCACTGCTCGTTACCTGAAACATAGTTGCAAGGGTGAGTTCCTCAATCGATATAATAAGCATTATAAAATATCATGCAATGTTAAGTAATTTAACACATTTCATCACCCAAATCAGATTACACATTCAGCAACGACAATATCAACTCAATCATACTCAACATCAACACAACACACAACACACAACACACGTATCATACTGGAATACATCCATTTATATCATACGCCATACATACATTATGCAATGAGACTCCATGCATGCGGTACCGACTATTCGTGAACATACAGTTCAACCTCACCGATCAAATCCAGATACGGCTACCAAGCCCACTAGTCCCACTCATTTGAGACCTAGTGACTCACTCACTAATTCCTCACCATGGGAATTAGCTACCACCCCAAGGGCCATGCTATGCACGCTAATTCACCTAGCATGCAAACATCAACAACAGTCCATAATGACTAACTCACTAATTCCTCACCATGGGAATTAGCTACCACCATAAAGGCCACAATATGCATGCTAAATCACCTAGCAATGCAAAATCATCAACAATAATCCACAATGGACATATGCTCACACTCTAAGCCATAAACAGTCCATTCACAATTGCATACATAACATATACCTTCACAGCATTATGCATACCATCATACATCATCAACACATGTATCAAAACATCATATCATGTCAAATAATTAATCACAGTATTAGCACACCCCACTAATACCTATACTGCTCAAAACAGCGGGAATTAATCCCTATTACATCATACGCCAATATAGGCCAAACACCAATTATGCACACATTATTCAAATATTAATTTTTTCACTTTTCCAACAGTGTTAACCGGTTAACGCCCTGGGTTAACCGGTTAACGCAACACAGAACACGCTTTCTGGCAAAACTCAACAGTGTTAACCGGTTAACGCCCTGGGTTAACCGGTTAACGCAGACAGAACAGCAATATTTTCACAACTCACAACAGTGTTAACCGGTTAACGCCCTGGGTTAACCGGTTAACGCAAGCAAAACAGCAATACCTCACAATTCCTAACAGTGTTAACCGGTTAACACCCTGGGTTAACCGGTTAACGCAAGACAGAAAGCTGTTCCTGCGCTAACACGAAGCAGAATGCAGAATTCTCCGCATTTTCCGCCGTTGGAGGACTTCCGGACCTCCGATTCCGATTCTGTAAAAAGCTATACGTTCGGGAAATCATAACTCACACAAATACAGATTCAATTACAGCTTTAACACAACTTATCCAACATAATTTTTCAGCATTCAACATCCCAATTAGGGTCAAATCAACGGTTCATCACTACCCATTACATGTTAACCCATAATACCCATTAAACGACGATAAACCCCCCTTACCTGAGTTAATCCGGCGAATCTTTAAGCTTCAAGCTTTTCTCTTCTCCAATCTTCTTCCTCTTGCTCTGTCTCTTTGCCCTTTTCCTCTTTTCAGCCGCTTCTCTGCTTTTCACGTGAAACCCTTTCTTTACCAAATGGGACTCTTTCTCTTATTTCCAACTTATATATATTTTCCAATAATAATAATAATAATAATCCAATAATTCCAATTATTTAATTAAATTAATAAATATAATATTAACTTAAATTAAATAATTATCTTATTTTTATCGGGGTGTTACAGGAGTATCCTTGATCCTTATTTTCCTTCTCTTAGTAGTGATCACATAGGACCAGAAATTATATTCATCTCTAGTGATTCTAGGTCAAAAAGGGTATTTGGGACTTCCATGGAGGAATAAAGTTCTACTTCTGGATCATTAGACGCCCGTATATCTAATGTTGGCGAAATAATAAATTGTGTCGAGGTCCCTATGCCTCCTCTCATTTTGTCGAAATAGGAGGTAAGAGCCAATTTGCAAAGGATGGAACATGTTAGCAATTTCATTCAGCTTCGTCTGCAAACTGAAGGTTATGAGCCTAGCGACGCTGATTTACTATACCACTTAAATCTTCAAAACCGAATGGGTGCACCGCAGTATGTCTAGGTTGATGCAAAAGTATATGGCACTTCCTCGGCCCTGAGCACTGAATCCCCCTAAGCAATATTGACATTGTGTTTGGTGTTCCTTTTGAATGGTTGGTCCTTCCAATGTTAGGGGACAAAAGGATATGCAGTTCTTTTGATGATTGCATGGTCCCATTTCATGAAAGCGTGTTTACAAGTTTAGGACTTCGGCTACCTTTTTATGAATTTGAGGTAGTCGTCCAAAAACATTTAAAAGTTGCTATTTCCCATCTTCATACGAGGTAATAGGCATACATAAGGTCTTCCAACTATGCGTCGAGTACAAATCCTTGAATCCCTCTCTTAGCTTATTTCTTTATCTTTTTTATTCGGTGTACTTCCCTAAATAACTTTTGTAATCATGGGCTTAATAACTTCCATCAGGTCAACCATTGGTTCGCCCCTTTTCTCTGGACTGGGGAAACTTCCTGAGACATTTTTTATTGGTGAATCCCCTCACCCTCATGGCTCATACTTTTTTTGCTACCTCAATGTCGATTCTCCTTGCTTCTGTTAGATTTCATATCTTATATATTGGCCTAAGCTCAATTTTAACTGGATTGCTCACTCCTACTATACCAAGTTAGGTTCTCTTTCTTCGGACGAGGTGACAATGAAGGAGGAAATGCAATCATGGTTTCAAGGGATTGGTCATGAGGACGGGTTCAACCCTAGTGAGGTGCCTCCTAACGATGTGAGGAAAAGGAAAATTGATACTCATTCTATCTTGAGTGTAGTTAGCCAAGAGGAAATGAGGAATATATTTGGTGAGGGTGGAGTTCCTGTGCCTTTTTTTACATATGTGATTGTGTTTTGCAGATACCGTGATTAAAATAAGCAAGTTAAGCATGTTCTACATCCTTACAAATGCTCAAGGTATTCAGTTGTAGTGAATAATGGGACTTTTGTCCATGCCTCCGCTCCTCTAGCGACTAATGTTCTTGTTCATGTCACTTCTCCTACTCGAGTTATAAAAGCTTTTTCTTATGCTCTCCATGTGGATAATCTTATGGACATTGAGGGCACTTTGACAATGAGAGAATTAACCATGCCTCCAGTTTTAACAAAGAGAGCTCGAGATGATGAACAACAATCTACTTGGAATGTGGGTTCTCCAAAGCGGAGTCACGTTGCTGAGGGCGGTGCTTCTTGGGATAAACTTCCTTCATAAAGATACTGGAAGTCTTATCTTCTAGGATTCCCGCCACTCATGAGGAGGTGAACACTACTGTTTTAACTTCACACTTATCCTTCATTCAAAATCTCACTAAGGGGGATAATATGAAATTGGCTTCTCAGCTTGCTCACAATATATTCAAAGTTGGTATCATCTTTTCTCTTATCTCTGCTAGACAAGATTATTAGAACAAGATTTGATTTTGCATATATACCTTGAGTTTTTATGATAACAATGTTGTATTTGTGTGAGAATAATTTTGGTACCCCAACGGTTTGTTATTGTGTAGATTTAACAATCAGTTCTGATTTTGAGTATATGACATGAAACATCATCAGTTTCTGAACATTGTATTACAAATTCCTCTTATGCACTAATCATGAGAAGTTATGAAAGATGTCAAGTTGTTACTTCAATGTTCTTTCTGCTTCTGTGTTGATTCACTCTTGAGAAGTTTCTGAAGAGATGCTAGGTTGATGCTACAAGGTTCTCTCCATTTTTTCTTCTGGATGTGACTCTGATTATCAAGCTTCTGAATTTGTATTACTTAGCTGAAGATTCTAGGGATCTTAAGCCAAACGTTGAAGTTAGCAAGGTTTTGACTGTAGACTCTGAAGATTCTGAAGATACTGAAGATCCCAATCCAGATTGTTGACGCTGTCAGGGTTCTGACTGATGATTATGAAGTTTCTGAATCCATCTTTATGTTTCTTCATTTCATGCTTCATCAAATTTTATCTGAAGCTAATGAACTTTAAGATAAGATCAAATGGGTAGATGATCAAATAGTACATAGTACAAATCAAATATTCTTTCCACTACCTGATATCGTGGGCAAGGACAATATTATACATCACATCTATCACTGAATTGGTGGGAGAAGGACATTATGAAGTATCACTCCTTTCTCCTATTTTATTTCCCCTTTTTACCTTCAACGGTCTTCTTCTTATGCTATATAAGTAGGACTTGGAGACTTAATGAAAACAAGAACGCTGAAGCACTAGAACAATTTGACAAGTCTATTTCTTTGTAAAAAGTTGTCAATTTTGTATATAGTTTTTGTTTAAGTGTTTGTAATTTATTTGTGTAAAATATACTTGTTTAGAAGCAACTTGTAACACACAAACTATTATTCAAACTATTTATTTGATTCCTTAAGGAGACTAGGGTATAGTCGGATCCTTGAGGAGACAAAGAAGGTTATTCTTTATGATCCCTTAAGTAGACTAGGCTATAGTCGGATCTTTGAGAAGACAAAGAAGTTTATTCTTTGTGATTATTGTAATCAAATGATTATAGTGGATTAAGTCCTTTTGTATAAGGCGAAGTCACCTTGGCGGATGGACTAAAGTAGCTTTGAGTTTCAAAAAATGGGATATTGTTAGATGGCACATTCCTCTTTAACGGAAAGAGAAAGAACAACATTTATAAAATCATACTTTCTGATCTTGAGGATCAAAATGTTAAATGTTAAATATCTATTAATGAGGAGCAATGGATATGGCATGGACGTTTGGTCCATGTTAGCATGAGAAGGATTTCTCAACTAAATAAGCTTTGATTAGTTAGAGGCTTACCCAACCTGAAGTTCGCTTCAGATGCTCTTTGTGAAGCATGTAAGAAAGGAAAGTTTTCTAAAACATCTATCAAAGCAAAAACTGTTGTTTCTACCTCTGGACTGTTAGAACTTCTGCACATTGATTTTTTTAGACCAGTGAAAACTGCAGAATCTCAGGATAAAGATGAAATGCCTCTATGTGAGCGCCAAGGGCATATGCTTCTAAGGTACACTTCTAGCGTTGTCCAACAATCAACCAAGGCTCCAATTGAAACTACTTCTGGTAAGCTTCCTGAAGCCAGTAATCTTGTTATTTCTGATTCTGCTATTTCTGAAGGGATCTTACCAATTCAACCACCTCCCATCTCTTAACCAATTTCTGAACCTATTTCACTTTCACCTCCGACAGAAACACCCATTTTAGAACCTGTTACAAAAACTCTTACATTTTCTGAAACTCAGTTACAACAACAAATACCACAAACACCATCTCTTTCACAATTACCTTCATCACCAATTCCACCTTCATATCAAAATGTTAATGCTCCCCACATTGAAAATACAAACATAACAATACCTAGAATATCTCCCTCGAGAGATTCTGGTGACCAAATGTCTGAGGATACTCTTGAAGACATGTTCAATTTTGAACCAGAACCAGAAGTATCTGATTCAAAAACACCCACGGTCATTCCCCTCACTCTCCCAACTCTTTATGGTATGGATCCTGATCCAACCATAGTAAACCTTTCTGTCATAATCCCTAAACCTCCAAAACTAAACCCAAATATAGATAAGGTTATTAAGAATTGTGAGTCAGATTCAAGAAGATGCCTTCGTGCAGCTATGGCGATTAGTCGTTCATCAGCGAATCCTTCCGAAAGTGATTCTTCTTGGGAAGACTACAAAAGTTGGATAAACTCCAAAATCTATAAGCTAAAGAACTTTGGGTACAAAGTATCTGAAATAAACTTCCGTTCTGGGTTTGTACCCCTAATGGAAATATGGAAGTAACTAAATGCACCATTGTGTCTTCCTACTTCAAAGATTAAAGAAGTTCTTCCATAGGCTAAGGTAGATTTTGGGCATCCAGAATGAGTCATGGAAGAAGTTGTTGTACAGCCGGTTGCTTTTGAAGACTACCAGATTAAGGTTTCTCATAATCAACAGTCTGCTGGAACTTCTTCTGGCAATATTTCTGATGTGCTTCTGAAGACCATCGAGGATATGTCAGTTGAGAATGCCCTGGTCAAAGAACATATGGACATGCAGGAAATGATGTTTCAACTGATATTATCCAGATTCTTCTGCCTTCTCCTCAGAACCCTTAACAATTTTTTTTAGTTTTTTATTTTTCTTTAAGTATTTTTTTCTATTTAAGGGAAAGCATAGTAATTGATTCTGATATACCTATATTCTTAAAATAAGAACCCAAACATTTATTAATGTTTCTGATAACAACTTCTTCGAAGAATAGCTTGTTAATTATTTTATAGGGATATGTTCAAAACAACAGAAGCTCTTGAAGTTTTTAAGATCAAAATGTAAGTTACCAGTTTATGACGAAATGGTATACTATCTGAGTTTGAAACTTTCACGCTGCTATTTAAGAAAGATCTCAATCAAGAACCAGAACCAAGCATCAAGTATTCAAGGATTTGAAAACCAGGCTCTGAACTTGGCATCATGATATGAAGAATTGAAAACCTGGCAAAATTTTGGCATTAAGTTTTGAGGAAGTGTAAACTCCATGGTACTTAGATTTTTGTTTAGAACTTGGCATCAAGCTTTGAAGATGGATCCTTCTTAATTAGGTTTTTGAAAGCTCTTTTCAAAGAGAGTTTGCCAACAGTAACCAGGCTCTGAAAGAGAATTTCAAAAGAACTGGGCTCTGAAGCTTTTTCAAAAGAATTTAATCAAGCTTCTGAAGTAAAGTTCATCAGAATGTTAAGCTTTACAATCAGTGTTCTGGATCATTTCAAGCAACATCTGAAGATAAACCAGATTCTGATGGAAGATCATTCTGGTACTTCAAAAAAGGTTTAATTAGGAAAATGTTATTTCGTTCTGATTTTATATTTTTAGGATTATACATATCAGGGGGACCTTTGTGCTTATGTAAGATGTATCTTTATATGATTACCCTGTACAAAATTGTCCATCAAAGTACATGTTTTTGTCATCATCAAAAAGCGGGATATTGTTAGAACAAGATTTAGTTCTGCATTTATACCTTGAGTTTTGATGATAACAATGTTGTATTTGTGTGAGAATAATTTTGATACCCTAATGTTTTGTTATTGTGTAGCTTTAACAATCAGTTCTGATTCTGAGTATATGTTGTGCAACATCATCAGTTTCTAAACATTGTGTTCCAAATCTCGCTTCTGCGCTAATCATGAGAAGTTCTGAAAGATACCAAGTTGCTACTGCAATGTTCTTTCTGCTTCTGTGCTAATTCACTCCTAAGAAGTTTCTAAAGAGATGTTAGGTTTCTGCTGCAATGTTCTCTCCATTTTTTATTCTGGACGTGACTCTGATTATCAAGATTCTAAAGAATGGCAAGCTTCTGAAGTTTCATTACTTAGCTGAAGATTCTGGAGATCTCAAGCCAGATGTTCAGGTTAGAAAGGTTATGACTATAGACTCTGAAGATTCTGAAGATACTGAAGATCCCAATCCAGAATGTTGACTCTATCAAGGTTCTGGCTGATGATTATGAAGTTTCTAAATCCAGCTTTATGTTTCTTCATTTCATGTTTCATCCATTTTCTCTAAAGCCAATGAACTTGAATATAAGATCAAATGGGTACATGATCCAATAGTACATAATACAAATAAAAAATTCTTTCCACTACTTGATATCGGGGGAAAGGACAGTACTATACATCACACATGTTACTGAATTTATGGGCGAAGGACGATACACAATATCACTCCTTTCTCCATTTAACTCTGAACAACCGCTCTATTTTATTTCCCCATTTCCCCTCAAACGGTCTTCTTCTTATGCTATATAAGTAGGACTTTGAGACTTAAAGAAAACAAGAATGCTAAAGTGCTACAACAATTTGACAAGTCTATTTCTTTGTGAAAAGCTACCAATTTTGTATACAATTTTTATTTAAGTGATTGTAATTTATTTGTGTAAAATCTGCTTGCGTAAAAGCAATTTCTAACACACAAACTCTTATTTGAACTGTTTGTTGATTCCTTAAGGAGGCTCGGGTATAGTCGGATCCTTGAGAAGAAAAAGAAGGTTATTTTTTGTGATTCCTTAAGGAGACTAGGGTATAGTTGCATCCTTGAGAACACAAGAAGGTTATTCTTTCCTTAAGGATACTAGGGTATATCGCATCCTTGAGAAGATAAAGAAGGTTATTATTTGTGATTATTGTAATCAGTTCATTATAGTGGATTAAGTTCTTGTGTATAAGGCGAAATCACTTTGGCAGATGGACTGGAGTAGCTTTGAGTTTCAAGCGAACCAGGATAAAAATACTTGTGTTTTTATCTCTTCATTTTTAACATTTAGGTGGAATTTTTTAGTTGGTAAAAAGCTTTTGTCTTTAAAAACCCAATTCAAACCCCCAATTTCTTGTGTTTTTCACTCCTCCAAGGATGATGTCTTTTCCCTGGGTAATCCCTTCCAAGAAAGGGATACTTACAAAGGGAAGGTTGAAGCAAGAGGAAGTGAAAATACAAGGCTCTCATTCTACTCTTGTGGCTCGTGGGACCAAATTGGAGGGGTCTCTTTTGGATGTAGAGAAACGATATAAAGTTGCTTTTAATTCTATTGAGTAGAAGACTTTACAAGTGGAAGAGCATCAAAAATTGTTTCTTCATAATACTTAGGTGTCACATCTCGAAAAATACGATCCTTCACAAGGCGTTCGCGCACTCGCAGAAATTTTTATTCGAACTGAGTTGTCACCGAACATTATTTATTCCAACAAAGGAAAGGAAAAATATTGATAAAACCCTCAAGAAAAATAAGATGGTCGTCACAACCATGTTCGTGTTCGGTGGTCGATTATGTAAGGGGGGGGGGGGGTATTAGCATCCTTCATATCCGTTGGACTCAACGGGAACCTTTTAGTTAAATTTGTGATAATGTTAGCTTATGTTAATTATTTTCTTTGAATGATAAATGTGCAAAAATAAAAATAAAAGGGGTCGCAAAAAGGGTTTTATTAGGGTTCTTAAAGAGATTACAGGTCTCACTCATATGTATCATCAAGTACAACGAGGAACTCAAAGCTTCATAGCTCGGCGAGAAGGCTACCTTTTATGGGTTGGTTTGTTTTATTTTAATTAATCAATTGAAGGGATTAATTGATCAGTTAAATACAATTAACATAATTAATTAATTAAATTAAGTTTCAATTAATTAATTATTATAATAATTAACCGTAGCCCAATGCCTAGTCAACGAAGGTTGTCCGCACCTCCACCTTTGATCCAACGAACGACCATGAAGAACTTACAAGGAGAGCTCATGTGGGGATCGTGTACATGATCCCCTTTCCGCCATAATTCATCACACAATTCCATGTGGCACATGGACAACAAAGGGAAAATGGGCATGATGCAGCGGACGATCTAGATCAAATCTAGGTTTATCTTTAAGAACAACAACAACATTCATCCTTATTTTGGTCATAACTTGCTCAATTTTTTTATGTAATTAAGTAAATGAATCATGAAACTCCATCTACTTGATCTCATAAGGATCATGGAAATCTCATAAATTAAAAATAAGTCATGAAAAAATAAAAAATTAAATCACATTTAATCACTTTTGCTCATGGAGATTCAAAAACACTTTAAACTCTTGATTTATAATCAATGGAGTTTATACGTCAAATGGTGATTATTAGGATACTAATTAAGTGTAGCAATAATAATAATGTAAATAAAATTAAATAAACAATAAACATTAAAAATCTACCTAAATAAAGAAAAATAAAAAGTGACTTGAGAATTGAAGAGAAATTTGTTTAAAGTTTTGACTTGTTCTTGTGAGTAATTTTTGGTGAGATTTGTGAATGAGAATGATTTTATTTACAAGCTTTAAAAAGGGTAGTTTAGGAATTATGAAAAATAGGTGAGAATGATGTGATTACTTTCTAGACACTTAATTAATTAAATAATGAATTATGATGTAATATATGAGAGATATTTTAGACCTTCTAGAAACATTGATTTTTGTTTTATGACGCATGCAAATGATTAGTAAAATTCAAATGGATATTATAATGATAAATCAAATGATCATGAATTTATTCTCCAAAATGAATAAAAAATACAATTTTAGTCAACTTTTTCAACATGTGTTGTTGACTTTTCTTTGACTTCTGATTATTATGCATGAAAATGTGAAATAGAAGTTATGATGATGAATTAAGTGATTATTGTAATGATGAACCATGATGCATGAATTTTTAGTCAAATTTCCTAACACGAAAGTGTTGACTTTTATGTTATTTTTTTACTTAAAAATGTTTATGTGATTCCATGACCAAATGAAATGGAGGTGGATGAAAGTTTAAAATTCCCAGACAAAATTGGAGTATGACAGCAACCCCTTTCTTATTGTCTTAAACCCGGGAGGATGAACTACTACGACTTTCATACTTTCAGGGTAGAAGTTAAATTAGATACGAAAAGACCCCAAATTTTATCCTAAAAGGAGGAGATAAAATTTAGAGATGAAAATGCTAAGATGAAATGAAGAGAGTTTATTGGGATAAGAAGCGGGATCAATATCAACCCTCGAGTTGATACTAATCAAACTGTAAAGACCGCAATCACCAAAAGGATAATGGTTATATCACAATGACAAAGATCACCATCACCAAAAGAATGATGGTTAAACCGAACTTCAACAATCTCCATCACCAAAAGGGTGACGGTTAGATTAAAATTCAAATATCTACATCACCAAAAGGATGGTGGTTAGGTCACAATGACAAACAACGCCATCACCAAAAGAATGATGGTTAAGCCAAACTTCAACGATCACCTTCACCAAAAGGATGATGGTTAGATTAAACTTTAAAGATCTCCATCGCCCAAAGGATGACAATTAGCTCACAATGAAAAACATCGCCATCATCAAAAGGATGATGGTTAGATCACAACAAAGCTTGTTATCACCAAAATGCTGATAGTAAGATCACTAACTTGAAAAGCTTTTCATCGATAAAAGGATGATGGCAAGATCACAACTTCAAATATCACCAGCACGAAAAGGATGATGATAAGATCAATCACAAAGCTCGATATCAGAAAAAATATGATAGTAAGACCAACAACTTTGAGAGATCGCCATTGACGAAAGGACGACGGTGAGATCATAACTGCAATGATCGCCAACACCAAAAGGATGACGCTAAGATCAACAACAAAGATTATTATCACTAAAAGAAGGATAGTTAACTCATCAACTTCAAAGATTTCCATTACCAAAAGGATGATGATAATCACACTGACAAAGACCACCATCACTAAAAGGATGATGGTAAGATCATAACTTCAAGATTGCCATCACCAAAAGAATGAAGGTAACATCGAAAGTTACCTTGCTATCACCAAAAGGATGATAGTAAGTCATACTGATTTTGAAGATTTCCATCACCAAAAAGATGTTGGTTAGACCACAACTTTAAGGATCGCCATCACCAAATGGATGATGGTTAGATCATAACTTCAAAGATCGTCGACACCAAAAGGATGATGATTATCAACAACAAAGCTTGCTATCACCAAATGGATCATAGTAAGCCACAATGATTTCAAAGGTTGCCGGCACCAAAAGGACGACAGTTAGATCAAACTAATTAAGATCGTCATCACCAAAAGGATGGTGGTTAAATCATAATGGCTCCCTAGATCGCCGACACCAAAAGTATGATGATAAGGTCACAACTTACCTCACTATCACCAAAAGGATGATAGTTAACTAACAAATTTCATATATCACCATCGACAAGAGGAAAATGGTGAGGTCATATCTTCAAGGATCTCCGGCACTAAAAGGATGATGGTAATATTAATAACATAACTTACTATCACCAAAAGGATGATAGTAAGACATCATCTTCAATGATCACCATCACCAAAAGGATGAAGGTTAGATAAAAAAGACTTCAAAAATTGTCGGTACCAAAAGGATGACAGTAATATCAGCAACAAAGATTTATCATCACCAAAAGGATGATGGTAGCGTAATAATGATAAAGATCTCCATCACCAAAAGGATGATGGTAAGATCAAACTAATTTCAAAGGTAGTTGACACCAAAAGGATGAATGTAAGATTAGCAACAAATATTTGACATCACAAAAAGTATGATGGATATCACCAAAAATATCATGGTAGCATAATAATGACAAAGATTGCCATCACCAAAAGGATGTTGGTAAGATTGAACTAATTTCAAAGGTTGTTGGCACCAAAAGGATGACGATAAGATTAGCAATAAAGGTTTTCCATCACCAAAAGGATGACGGTAAGATTAGCAACAAAGGTTTTCCATCACCAAAAAAATGGTGGTGTAAGCCCTAGACGCCAATACTTTTGGTACTTGTATCGAATTATTGATTAATAATAAAAAAGGCTTTTTTCTTTATTATGTTTGTTTAATAAAAGTCCCTAGATTATCTAGTCTGTTTATGTATCAAGTGTGACTTAATCATGAGATTCCATTAAACATAAGGAAATTATTCTTAAAGTATCTGTAGTCGAGCTTTGTTGTGAAGTGGGTTAACATTAAAGCATTAAGACTATTATATATATATATATATATATATATATATATATATATATATATATATATATATATATATATATATATATATTATATATATATATATATATATACTGATGATCACATCTCATGGATCATGGATAAGGAGTTATCAAGTCTTAAACATAGGTATGAATATTAGGAGTAATATTTATATTGGATTTACCCGCTATGAGAATACTATATAGAATGTTATGCAAAATGTCATAAGTTATTCTCATGGTGATAGTTGTGTATACCACCCTTCGATCTGAAACCACTATGGACCCTAGATGTGCAGTCGAGTGCTTTATTACTGATCAAACATTGTCTGTAACTGGATAACCATAAAGGCAGTTGATGGGTACTCCATGAAGTATGCCGAGGGACATGAGTGACCTAGATGGAATTTGCCCATCCTGCGTAACATGATGAATGTCTAAGGGCCCAATATTGAACTGGACAAGGATGACACAGTTTATGCCTTGTGTTCAATATAGACATAAGGGTAAAAGGGTAATTGTACACATAAGTATTATCACAAAAGGATTTATCAGATCACATGAGATTTTCGTGTCTTGGGTAGCAGTGATGTGTTGCTAGATACCGCTCACTGTTTATTATGTTAAATGCAGGATTTAATATAATTGACAATGTCATGAAAACCTACAGGGTCACACATAAAAGGACGGATTATTGAGAAATAAAGGAAATAGGGAACACCATAAGATATGATGCACTTAAGTGGATTGTAGAATATCGTAAGGTACAATGCACTTAAGTAGAATACGAAATATGGTAAGGTACCACGCGCTTAAGTGATTTTGGTATATCATAAGATATGGGTCACATACACTTAAGTGTGCTTTTTAGCTTGCAGCCCACACAAGTAGTTCTATAAATAGAACCCTTGTGCATAAGCATTTGATTAGATGCAATTTTGTTTCTCTATCTCTCACTCAAAGCCTTCATTCGTAGCAGCCAACACTGATACTGAAGGAATCAGTTCGTGTGGACTGAGTAGAGGTGTTGCCACCATTTAACGTTCATGATCACTCCTTAGATATGCATCAAAGGTTTCAATCTCCATAAGAGGTAACGATTTCTATCACCGATCATGCCCATTCGTAAGGATCACTAAAGGAGAAAATTTTAATTTCCGTTGCGTTTTGGATCGTCATTCTCCTTCAAAAAGATGATGCCCGTCATCAAAAGGATGATGGTAGGATAATAAAGAAAAAGATCGTCATCACTAAAAGGATGACGATAAGATCAAACTAATTTAAAAAAACATTAACACCAAAAGGATGATGGTCATCACCAAAAGGATTATGATTAATATTAATGATTAAAGGTATGCCATCAAAAGGATGATAGTAAAACACTTGTAGGGGAATAAGACTATCAACAAAATGCCAGTAGAACAAACTTTTTAGGATCATTGAACATTAATAGTTAAGACTTGCTTGGGGAATATCATCAATAAAAGGTTGCAGAAAAATATTCATTAGGTAACATTATCCTTATCAATAAAAGGTTGAAGGAAAAAATTTACTAAAAGATATAATTTCCATCAATAAAAGGTTGAAGGAAACAACTCACTGGGGAACGCCCAATGAGAAAACATGTAGGGTAGGAACTCACTCATAGAAATACCACTGACTCGGTGGAGGATAATATCCTCATCAACAAAAGGTTGGAAAAATAATTCATTAGGGAACGCCCAATAAGAAAACACGTAGGGAAGGAACTCACTCAGAGAAATACCACTGACTCGGTAGAGGATAACATCCTCATCAACAAAAGGTTGGAAAAACAATTCACTAGGGAAAGCCCAATGAGAAAATAATGCAGGGTAAGAACTCACTCAGAGAATTGACTTAGCTAAGGATTGACTTAAATACTTATGATTGACCCTGGATCCGGGTTTGTGTTATGTTATGCATATTTTGTTTTTTCACTGGCATAATGCTTCACCTCGGTGAAAATGATATGTGTAAGACCCCAATTTTGACCCTAAGATCCCTCATGCAATTTCATCATAAGCACTAGCATTGGGATCATACCTTGGCATCCTCCTTACCCCTCTCTCATTGGGTTTGTTTTGGGAGAGATCACCAAGCACCATGTGATTGTATCATCCTTGTATATTATCATTTTACTAACCAAAATACCAAAAATATGTCTTTGCATTTGCCTAACTCTTTTGTAGGTAGGGCATGATCACATTGATTTATCAAGTTCATATCTAGGGTTTGAGGCCCTCATGACAAAGAGCATAACCATGAATTAATCCAAGGTTATAAGCATCATATATGAGTTCCATTGATTCCTACATGTTATATTGATCAAGTTTTTTTCAAGAGTTTGGAGGTGATTTGCCTTGGAAACCCTAGTTTGACTGGGTATCCTGAGTAACTTCTTCAACAAGCCATCTCACCAATTGATCAAATTTCTCAAGGGACACTTCAGAATTCATAATATCATGAATATATGATCTACCATGAGCCAAGAAAGTCAATAGAAATGAAGGTTAGCAAGTTGGTTGATGGTGGTTGGCCAGATGAATTCATCTAATCAAAATTGGGTCTCCCTAGGCCCTATCTCCTACAATTTGCACCATATGAAAATGATTCCAAGAAAAACGTTACTCTAAATGACATTACAAACAACTTTCATGTTGAGACCTAGAGCTATTTTTGCTTGGAAAATCATTTTCTATGTTGAAACATTATAGGTCATTTTGTCTAAACCCTAATTTGAAAGTCAAATACCCAAGGCCATAACTTGCTCAATTTTTATGATATTAAAGATTTCAAAGTTTCACAATCAAATTCAAGATGTATAATTCAACTTTTATGTTTGGAGTGAGAGCTAAATCAACTTTTATGAGCATGTGATATGAGGATACATTATAGGTCATTTTTGACCTATACCATTGAACAAGTGATTTTTCCAAACTTCAAAAATGCATAACTCTATCATTATAAATCCAAATGACATGACATTGGTAACCATTTTGAATGTCTTTGAAATAAATACAACTTTGATGAAGACACTTTCCTCATTTGAAGCTCACATAAAAAGTAAAGAAAGATGGAATATTAAGATATATGGCTTGACACTTAGAAAAAATTTCAACATGGTGAAATTTCCAAACTTCCACCTTCAAATTCACCATGATCCAAGCTCCAAATGAAAAAGTGTTCAACATCAAACTTGTTCCTCTTGATCCAAGCTTTCCAAAGAACCCAAGTTCATGCATTTTGGATTGAAGTTCATTAGGGTTGCGCATGGCTTTAACAGAGTTGCACCATTAGAGGAAATCAAATGTCCAAAACTCCATTTCACATTGCCTTGCCAATCAAGCATCATTTGAACTTCAGTACAGTTGCAATTGGATCAAAATGGATTGCTTCATGGGCATTTACACACCCATGCAAGCTTGTGCATCACATTGCCAAATTTAGCAAATTTTCAAGTGTGCAATTATCAATCCCAAATGCTATAAATACATGGTCTATGAGCTCATTTGAAGGACACCTTACGCGCCAAATTTTCCCCCCAATTCAAACCCTCTCATTCTAAAGGAAAACCTGATAATTTTCAATCTGAAAATTGAGTTTGAATCTCAATTGTTTGGAGATTCAAGAACTCCAGGAACCAAAGCCTTGCATCATTGCTAACCACTCCATGCAAGCTTATCAAGTGTGATTAGATTGTGTTTGAAGCAAGCAACCTCAAGTTCTGCACAACATTGAAGGTAATTTTCATAAAACTCCATCTCTTCGATTCTCACTCAATTCTCATCAATTCTCTTGGATCTTTGGTTGTCTGAAGTCCTACCAATGTAGGCAAGAAGATTGAGTTGCTTAGAGGTCAAATCGAAGCAACTCAGTTGACACACCTCAAAATTCAACTTCTCATATATTTTTATATATGTGGAGTTAGTTAAAATTGAGGTCAGATTCGTGCTCTACGCCATTTTTTCTTTCAGATCATGTCCTCCTTTTTTATTTTGGTGATGGTTAAGGGTGGACCAGTTCGGTGAGGTCCACCAGAGAAGAAGACCGAAGCTCTGGCTCCGGCGATGCGTTGGCACGTCTACCAGCCACGGGATCCTTTCAAAATGTTTTAATCCTAAGCGTCCATTGTGATTACCCATGGTATAGCGTGCTGACTCGTGTGTTTGGTAGAACGCGTGTTTTAGACTACTTGATCTGCCACCCTAATTAATGAGGGAGATCAAGTTGTCCACGTTTTTTTGATTTTTTGATTTTAATTTTTATTCCTTGATTCTTATTAATTCATATTAATTTTAATATTTATCCTAAAATATGAGAGTTTCACCAAAAAATTTCAAATAATTTCCACTTTCATATTTTGAATTAAAATTATTTTTTGGATCATTATTAATATTTTTCATGATTTAATTGATTTTGTGAATATTTTTAATTGTTTAAAAATACTTTTAAGTCTTTAAAAATTCTGAAAATTTTTCTCTAAGGTCCTTTGACCTTGTTTGACCTATGATAAATCTCATGGCCATTTCTTTGGTGTTTTGATGAGGTTTTAGGAATTTGACAAACCATATTTAACTTAAATGCCTTATTTTAGTATTTTTAATTTGAATAAATGCCAAACAATTGTGTTGACCTATTGTGATGATTTGTGTAAGTTTGACTCATGTTGTTGGGCCTTGGTCAAGGTTGATTTGACTTTGTTAAGTTAATATCATTGGATTTAGGGGATTGATGGAATGTACATTCCATCTCCCAAAATGAAAGAATGATATTAATTTGGTAAAAGTCCTCCTTTGACCAATTTGAGTTTTGATCCATTCCCTTCCCTCTTCATCGCATTCCCCTTCTTTATGCATTCATCTCATTTGGCCTATGATATATCTAAGTCCTAAGGCTAGTTGATTGTAAAATCAACATAAGTATGGATGAGATTATGTCACCTCTTTTGCATATTCTTTTTGTGTGTGGTATGTTTCATGAGCATAGTCCATTATACCATGTCTCTAACATGCATTAACACCAAAGTTCTATTGCCCGGTCTCAAATAGTTGTGACTTCTACATAACTCCAATTACGATTGCTTAACATAACACTTAAATTTGACACAAAAGGCATAGAATTCTAGTTAGTGAGATTGTAAGTCTCCCCTCTTTCATGGTATTGTTTGGAAACTTGGCATTTTTTCCTTCCTTTGGAATATGTCTTAGCTCAAGGATCCATGCTTGTGATAAGTGGGTTGAGTGTTCTCCAAAGAATGACTTAAAATGAAAAGTAAAAGTAAAACAATACTAACTTCTAACTCATTAACAACTAACATTTAATTTCAAGTCCTTTATTTTAATGCACTTTAATTTTTAAGTTCTATTCATTTGCCATTATTCATATCATTCTAATTGTTTATGTTAATGTCATTTTTCCTTTGTCCATTTGGACCATATTGTATGATATATCTTGCTTGTGTATATTTTGTTTGTTTGTGTGGTCTTGGACCATTAATGTACATAATAAGAACAAAAAACCCTAAAAAACTTTTGTATGGACTGTTGACTTGATCTTGGACAAATTGGACTTAGAATTTAGGCAACCTCCCTATGCTAAAGGAATTGGCCAATGCCAACTTTTGTGAAACCAAGTGATTGCAATTTAAAATTTCATCTGATACATCATTCAAGATCCCTTTGAGTTCATCTGCAACATGATCATTGTGAAGCTGTTATTTTGAACCTGTGACTTATGGAATTCATCTGTTACATGGGCTTAATCTGAAGAAGATCATGGAATGGCTAAGCTTGGATGTGGTTATCTTTATTTGATGCCTTGCTCTTCAAGTTAATATTGTATGCATGGTTTGTTGCTTGATTCTAATATCCAAGGGAATTTGGGGTTTCTATATGGCATTCTTGCCTATTGGATTGCTACCTATCGGTCAGATCTTTTCAACTCTTAACTTTTAATTTTGTGTATAGGATTAGTCTCTTCATATCCTCCCCATTTCTTTAATTTCAAAATATCTTCCTCCTTTCAAAAAACTTCTTTGTTTGAACTTGTTATTTTCTAAATTTTAACCACTTTGCAAACTAGAAACTTTGGCTTTATGCCATTGCATTTTCAAACTTCTTTTCTTAATCAAACTTATAAATAGACTTAACTATACTTGAGCTAAACTTTCAAAAGCCAAAAACCAACTAACTCATTCAAACCATTTTCAGGCCTTTGTCCCTTTCAAACTTAATTTTGTTAAAAGCAATGCATCCACTTTGAAATTTGTATCACGAACTACGAGGTTTTGATCCCTCATTTTTATGTTGGTACGTAGGCACAAGTCCGAAGGTCTTGTCAAACACAAAAATATAATTAATGAATTCTTTTCTCATCCCCTCACTCTATTTATTTGTAAACATCATTTTTATACAAAATACATATGCACACAAAAAAGGGCTCCCTAAGAGTACCTAGGACACTTTGGGTGCTAACACCTTCCATCTATGTAACCAACCCCCTTACCTGTAATCTCTGACATTTTATTAGTTTTGATTTGAAAACTTCTTACTTTTGGGTTTTGTTCCTACTTTTCCCTTTTCCCTTGGAAATAATAAAAGTGCGGTGGCGACTCTTGTTATTTGATGTCTAGCTTATCCATAGCTTGATGATCATGAATTTACCGTTATAATATGCATGATGCGTGAAATTGTATGATTCAATCGTTTTGAGATGCATGTAAGGATGCAAATGGTTGAATTAGTTTTGTCTAATGTCTCACCTTTGTGGAAATGCTATGTATGCAGTGATGCATGAAATGTATGTGGGAATGTTGATGGTTTATATAACCTTGTGTAATGAAACTTCTCGCCTCAGTGGGAATTCTATGAGATAATGCATGAGATGCATGTGGGAATGCAAATCGGTGATTGGACTTTTGTGGAATTGGTTTCCTTTTCTCAAAGGTGATATTTTAAGGGTACCAATGCCAGTTGAATTTGGATTTATAATGTTGCCAACATGGTGGACTTTTATTTTGGGAGACCAATAGAGATTGGTAAGTTGAGTGAGTTTGACTTCTTGATACTCGAAATTTGCCGATGTTATGATCAGAAAGAAGATACGGATGCCCTTGGTGACCCAAGTTGGATCCGTTGTTGGCAAGTTGCACATTTGTTCCTCAGAACTTCAACTTTTACGCCTGATTGGCCATATCCTCCTACAAATGAGCATAGTGACATGATTAATGCATGACGATTATACTCTTGCTCTGCTCTAAGGCTTCTTGTCAAGATATGATGTTGTGCCGACGTGATCTTTCGACACTTGCTTTGAACTCAATGGTTACTGATCTTTTTACACATTGCTTTGAAGTCAATGGCATGTCTATGTTTTTTTAAAAGTAATTCACTTCGACTGGGAACTTCGGAACATCTATGCCATACCATGGCCTGGAAAGATTTCCCCAGTGTCTGAAATGGTTCACTTTCGATCAAACTGATCTTTGGAAGTTAGGTTCCACTATACTTTTGAGATGTATAACCCCTGATTGAACCTTTAAAGGAATTTCCCCAACTTTTGAAAATATTTGCCTTTGGCTAACCAACTCTTTGAGTGGTTAATTTAGCTGCACTCTTAAAGTGAATGGCCTCTGATTGGGCCTTTGAGGGACGTGTCCTAGATCAACCGAGTATCAAAATGATTTGCCTCCTTGATCAGCTGATGCTTGAATATTTGTCTTAGACTGACCAATTCTCAGGTCAACATAGTTATTGGATGCCATGCCCCTAATCCATAGGGTTATAAGGTGATCTCTATTTGGGTTAACATCAATAAATGATCAAGTTCTTATCTAATTGCTCCTTTGAATTTCCTTGATTCCAAGTACTTAATTGAAGTTAAAATTGTTCATTTAAAAATGGTAATTTTAATGCAATATTTATATAGGTTTAGAAAAAATCATTTATTGGAATGATGTGGTAGTGTGTGACGAGTAGACCTTTAGTCCAAATACAATGTTGATTTAGCAATTCAAATTGTGAAAGATATAACAAGAATATGACATCGATGTAGAAGATTAGCAAATCTCTAGGAGTCAGTTTACGCAACCTTGTTGCAGTATGCTTTCAAAATAAACTCTACTTCAGTTAGGTCTTTTGAGGGTTGTAACATGGTTTGGTTCATAGTTATTAAAAGAAAGTATATAAGGCTTAATATTTAATTTTAACCCATCCCTTCTTCTTGATGATCTCCATTCCTATATCCAGTTGATTTAATCCAAAGCATTCATCTTCCAATAGAGTTTGATAATATAATAGTGAAGATGAAGATTTATGATTTTCTTTGAAATGGAATTCACATTGTTTTGCTTTTTCTATGGATGTTTGTGACCTTTTGATTCTTGATATGGTGGTCACCGAATCTTGTTTTGATTTTGTTGAGGATTTAAATGACCTCTTTTGATTGGTTTTTTTTTGTTTTGATCCCTGATTTTTCCCTGGACCTTTTTTTTGAAGCTTTTGGTCCACTGGGCTTGCCCCAATATTTTCCTAAGTCGCATCTTTGGGTGTTCAACTAATCGGGCTTTCTTTCTTTCTTTTTTTGATTTTTGGTTTGGATAGGTTTATGACTACCATGTCATTGTTTGTTGAGGAACAATCATCATAACCATTAGATTTTTCTTGGTTCCTTTAACACTTCGAGATGTGTACTAAGAATTGTATGTGGTTAATCCTCACATGGGATGTATTTTCTCTTGTAATTCGAATGCACAGTCAGATTAACTGAACATTACTACCCTGCCCTAGGTTAAGTGTAAGGCTTTTTAGATCGAAAAGAAACACCTACTTCTAGGCTCAAAATGGTTAACTAGGGATTAACTCCTTATCTCTCTAGTGTTTGGAGATTTGAAACAATGCATGTACATCCTCATCAGGATTTTATCTAAAAGCATACCATCAACAATTATGGGTATTTCGTTTTTGTCATTCTTCCTCCAGTCTTTACTAAACGAGAGTTTGATAAAGGAAGTAAAGTGGAGAAATATTTATTTATGTTTTTTATTTGCAGTAAATGAGAAAGGATTAGTGAATATAAGTTGATTGATTCAAAGCATGTATGTTGATTTAATTAATAATACCATTTACAAACAACAATGTTTTAAAGTAAATAGTACTTAGATAAACAAGAACAAATTACAAGAATGCAAAACGGTAATATGGCCTAATGATTTCCTTCATTAAGGAAATAAGCTTTACTTTCTTGATTCGTTATTGGGCTAGCTTTGTTGAAAGGTGTCTGGCTTGCTCAGGTCGGTATGATGATCACATCACGCCTATCCTTGGCAACTTCTTTAATGGCATTTAGTGATGATCCCATATGTGAGGCATGGGATTGTTCTAACATTTGGGTTTGTTGGTGTGAATATGATTGCCTTACAGTCATTAAGTTTTGAACTTTGTGTTTCAAAGCCTTGCAATTCTCCACTATGTGCCCGTGCGACACCCATATGATACTCGAAGTGAGCATTGGCATAAAAGCCTGGTGGATAAGGAAGAGTCAGAGGCATTGACTCCTTTAAAGTAATTGATCAACCCTTTAACAGATAAGGAAGGATATAGAAATATGGGAGCGGCAACAGATCAAACTGTCTTTCTGGCCTCCTCACCCTTTTTTAGTTAGGTTGACATTGTTAAGGAGTGTGTTGTTGTTGATTTCTATGTTGTTGTTGATACAACTATTGTTATTGGTAAGCCGACTATTGATATGGTTGTTTTTGCTGAAATGGTTGTTGATATGGCGCGTGCGCGATTGAAACAACTTGATGATATGGTACTAGAACATGTTGTTGGGCTATGTTCCCTCTTCCACCCATGACAACATTGACCTCGTCTTCTTTCTTATTTTGAAAGTTGGAATACAAAATTTTCCCTCCACCTGAGGTATTTGCAGTACAGGGTAGCTTTATGTTCTTTATCTGGATTTTTATCCTTTATTTGATAGTGAAGACTTCAGAGAATATTGGAAGGCTAGTGCCCACCATATTTTCCATATATTGAAAATGCAGCATTCTCGTGAACATATCAATGAGTTCCTATCAAGGATATGGGTTTGAGTCAAGCTGCAAGTTCCTTCCACCATTGGGCATACTCCTTAAACGATTCATTGATGTGTTACGTCATTCTTGTATTTTAGTGTGATTGGGAACAAGATCGGTGTTGTAATGGTAGTGCTTGAGAAAAACATCAGCAAGGTCCCTCTAGGATTGGACCTGACCTCTCTCCAACTACATGTACCATTCCAGGGATGCCCCGGTGAGGCTATCTTGAAAATATTGGATTAAGAGTTGATTGTTGTTAATGTGAGTCACCATCTTACGACAGTATGCTCTCAAGTGAGTTCGAGGATAGTTGACCCCTTTATATTTATCGAAGTCTGGTACCTTGAATTTTGGGGGAATCACCAACCCTAGCACTAGGCACATGTCAAAAACATCCAAGTCGGGAGTAGTATGAACCTTTAACGACTTGAATTTTTCCTTCAGAGTATGGAGTTTTTCTACAGTAGGGTCTGGAAGGGCTCTTATATCAAGCCTCATCTGCGGAGGCATATAGAAGGCATCTAGTAGATCTTCATCATCAAACATTAATGCATGTCGGGTAGATGGGGCAGCAGGATTTTGGGTTTCCACATGACCCACAGGTACAGGAATAGGAACAACAATTCCCTTGGGACGAACAAATCTGAATTCGGGGTTAGTTACCCTTGGGATACGAAGTGATGATGAGCTGATATGGATAGCAATTCTTTAGGCTTCAACATCTATTTCAATATTTCTTTCCTTTTGGGAAATGATTAGCATGGTCTCAAGCAGATAGTCTATTTTCTCATGTATGGAGTCGATGTTAGACCTTATGGTTGCTTGGTTGGCCTCAATTTGCTCGAGCTTCATCTTGTAGTTGTTGCAAGTTTCGTATCTGGGTCGAGACGTCAGCTTTCTGGACAATGGAGTAGAAAGTGTATAAGTTTTTTTTTGTTTTGGAAAATGACATGCATGCTGATAAATGCAGATGCATGATATTTTTTATATGCAAAAAAGTGCAATGCCATGCATGTATGGTTAAGATCTGGGACATCATAAGTAACTTAGAACACCCTATTATGTAGGCTTTATAATAGATAGTTCTAGGCTTTCTTCCAATAAATCGCTCACATGGTAGATTCTTGGTTAATGGATAAGGTTCTCAGAGTCATGGACCTTAATCGTATCAACATTTTGCAATAGGCTAGTTATTTTATGACAAGAATGACAAGGATGTCTATTTTGGGCGGGGTTTTAATGTTACGCCCACAAGGAGTGGTCCTTGGGGATTAATATTACACAACCACCAAAATAAAAAAACTGGTTCTAAGAGTGGTTCCTAGAGTAATTAACCCTTCATGAATCAGCGTTATACGACAGGATATCCATCTTATAATGAGATCTACGAAAAGGTCTAGTCTAGTGGGAGTCTTCATGTTAGGCACACAAGGAGTGGTCCTTGGGGACTAACACTAAACAACTTCCATTCTAACCTATGTGTTCTCTCTTATTTTTCTGAAGCTCGGGTGTAGAGCTTTACTCGAGATATCATCCCAAGATCCACAGGCAAGCATGATAATGCGCATATATAATGAAAAAAGAGAAAGCAATAAAGGAAAAGAAAAAAGAAAAACATATATAGCATAAAGGAAACAAACAAGTAAAGCCAACAATTATTTAAAATTTAACTAAATTAGGCTTGACTCTCTTTGTGCTTAGAGCACTTCCCCAGCAGAGTCGTCAAATGTCGCATCTTGAAAAATACGATTCTTTGCGGGGCGTTTGTGCCCTTGCAAAAAATTTGATTCGAACAGATTCTCCATCAAACTTTATTTATTCCAGTGAAGGAAAGGGAAAAATATTGATAAAACCCTCAAGAAAAAGAAGATGGTCGTCGCAACCATATTCGGGTTCAATAGTCGATTACGCAAGGGGGAGGTATTAACACCCATCACGTCCGTTGTACTCAACGGGAACCTTTTAGTTAAATTTGCGATTGAATGTTAGCTTATGTTAATTGTTTTTTTCGAATGATAAATGTGTAAAAATAAAATAAAATAAAAGGGGTCGCAAAAAGGGTTTTACAAAGGTGTTTGACGAGATTACGGGTCTCGCTCCTACGTATCCTTGGGTACAATGAGGAACTCAAAGCTTCATAGTTCGACGAGAAGGCTACGTCTTGTGTGTTGTTTTTTTATTAAAAAAGTGTTTAGATCGTATTTTAATGGTTAAACGTTAGCTTGTACACTCGCGGTGGAGACTTAAGCGCTAGTTTGTGTACTCATTAGAAAGGATTAGACAATGTTCTTTTGAAAAGGTTTTCGATCGCGTGGGAGCAAGAAAATAAGTTTAATGTGTTTGAGTATTTTTAGGTGAATGACAAATGCTCGGTGAAAACGAGACATGAGCCTCAGGACTAATTATTTGGGGTTTCACTCAATGTATTTATGAAACTTATTTGATGGAGAACGAACATTCAATAAGAATGAGACGTGTGCCTCGAAATAGATTGTTCAAAGGTTTCACTAGAATACTAGATTCCAACAGTCCCTCTTTTATCCAAGTTTATATTAAGTGTCTTAGAAATGAAAGAAAGAATAAGCAACTGGCCCAAGACGTATGCCCTTGGACCGATCAATCAAGGGTTCCATTGGAATGCTAGACTCCAACGGTTCTCTTCTTTCGCGTTTGTTAAGAAAAGATTTTAATGTTACGTTCAATCAGGAAAAGATTTGTATCGCATCGAAACAAAATTAATCGGGTTTGAAAATTGCAGGTGTTGGACCAAGGTTTTAAAAAAGCTCACTTGGCGTTGGACCAAGGATTTTTACACTTATAAAATATATTTAATATTGATATAATCATTCATTTATTTTTTTTACTTAAAGCCAATAAGCAAATAATAACCAGAATATAAGTCTAAATGAGCAAGAAAGGCAAAGATGAGTGTATGGACATGAGACATAGGATGGTTAAACAAATACGAGTAATTTAATTAACTAAGCTTGATTTAAATTAATCACACATGTTAATTTGAATTAATTATTTTAATTAATCAATTGAAGGGATTAACTGAATCAATTATAGTTAATCGGCTTAATTAATTAATTAAAATAAGTTTCAATCAATTAATTATTATAATAATAATAAAAAATATCAAAATTAAAAAAAATGAAAGAAAATGGGGTGCAAGAGAAATAAGGGAGTAGTGAGTTAGTAAGCAAGAAAAAAATACAATAATCAAAATAAATGATCCAAGGCCCAAAATAAGAAGAAAAAAAAAGATATTAATTAAGTGTATCAAGAATAATAATGCAAAGAAAATTAAAAAACAATAAACATTGAAATCCTACCTAAATAAAGAAAAAATAAAAAGGGACTTGAAAATTAAAGAGAAATTTATGCAAAGTTTTGGCTTGTTCTTGTAAATAATTCTTGGTGAGATTTGTGAATGAGAATGGTTTTATTTATAGGCTCTGAAAATGGTAGTTTAGGAATTATGAAAAAGGGATGAGAATGATGTGATTGCCTTCTAGAAACTTAATTAATAAAATAGTGAATTATGATGTAATATTTCCATTGAATAATGAAGTAATATATGATAGATATTTTGGATCTTCTAGAAACATTGATTTTTGTTTTATGATGTATGAAAATGATTAATAAAATCGAAATGGATATTATGATGATAAATCAAATAATTATGAATTTATTCTACAAAATAAATAAAGAAAATTGCAATTTTAGCCAAATTTCTCAACATGTGCAATGTTGACTTTTCTTTATCTTTTGATTATTATGCATGAAAATGTGAAATAGAAGTTATGATGGTGAATTAAGTGATTATTGTAATGATGAACCACGATGCATGAATATTTAGTCAAATTTCATAGCACGGAAGTGTTGACTTTTGACTTATGAATGTTTATGTGATTCCATGACCAAATGAAATGGATGCGGATGAAAGTTTAAAATTCTCGTACAAAATTGGGGTATGACGTTGGGTCCATGCAAAGGCCTTGAAAGCTCTCCAGGACGAGTTAGCCTATCTGAAAAGGGCGCTCAGTGACTCTCTTAAGCGAACTATGTAGGATGTGCTTGGAGTTTGCGAGCAAGTTGTGGAACAGGAGAGAAAGTTCTACCTTGATGCTATAATTTCTACTGAGACGTTGGACCCATTCAAGTCTGCTCTAAGGGTTACTTGGGGAGTTGGTCTCGATGTCTCAACTTCATATGCTTGGGCTTTATTTTTATTTCCGTGTAATGCTTTTTATTTCTTGCAATACTTCACAGGCTTCTATGCCTTGGGTGTAACTATTTTTTATATTTAATGGAATATTTTTCCTTTATGCCTCAAGCATTATTCACTTTAGAGCTTTGCGTCTCTCTTTGCTTTATCATTATCATTGTTTACAAATTGTTATAACTCCGAGGCTTGATCTTTTACTCTATGAAATCTTTATTCACTCTAGATTTTAAATTGGATCATCGGTGTTCATTGGCTAAAGCGAGATGTGTTGAACAAGTGACTTCAAGCACAAGAGGGCGGTGAATTGTGGTATTTAAAATTCGTGATTAATTTTATACTTTTTTCGATTAATATTATATTCGTACTTTTGTTTGAGTGTTTGCAACGGAAATAAATAATGAAAGTAAGTAGTGGAAATTAAAAATAAAGGGTTAGAGAGATTACACCATATATTTATACAGGTTTGGCCTAATGTTGACCTAGTCCTGTCTCCAAGAGATCTTCTTGAGAGTTTGGCTATAAACTTCGAGCTTTTGAAGTTTGTTCGCACGAACCTTTATACAAGTTGATCTTAATGTTCTTACAGTTTATCCCCAACCACAAATAGCTTTTACCACAGGCTAAGTTAGAACCTCCTTAGAGATTTTTAGGCTGATCTTAATAATCAAAGCATAACTTTTTCTGGCAAAGCTCAATAAACCACAATAGAGATTTATGGATGATTTATTTCATGAACCAAACTCACTTTACTCAAGAGTATCACACTTCAAAGAATTAAACAAATAACACAACCACTTACAAAATCTTCCTCACAAGCAAAGTTTCACTCACATGCATTAAGGTAATCACTACTACGGAAAACACATATAATGAAAATTGCAAAACACATATAATGATGGTTTCATGTCCGTTGTTAGGTAACGTGTGATTGTATGTGTGATGGTTTCCACAACGGGTGTTTGACCTTTGTTATAAGCAAGGTAGTGCGCTCCCTATCACAACAGTTATAATAAACAATTGTTGTGATATGTATTAAGGTCATGGATTTGAAACTCAACAGCAGGAATAATTTATTTGGAAATAATTAACATTTCACCACGATTACAGAATATAACCGTTGTGAAAATTAACAGGAGTTTATTATAAAATATGTAGATTGCTTGTATTCCCTTATACCTCATTAAACATATACAACCATAAAACTTGGTTGAAAAAAATAATTTGAAAAATTAAATTATTCTTGAAAAACAACTTAAACGAACCACTGTTTTTCAAATTTCATTCATACCGTAATTCATATATTGCTTCTTAACACATAGTATTTGATTCAATACCCCAAATTCTTCAAAGCAACGATTCATTCCTAGTTTATTTTCCAAAGCATCCATATGTTGACTAATTTAGGATCATTATCATCACTATCATCATTATTATTTTAATCAATGATGAAGATTATTATTATGACAACGATGAAGATGATCCAATTTCTCAATAAATTTGATTTTTTGCAATATAAATTAATAGAGAATGAATTGTTGCTTTGAAGAACCTGGGGCAATAACTCAAGTTCTATGCGTTAAAGAGCGATATAAATGAATTACAAGATGGATGCAATTTGAAAATCATGTTTGGTCTAAGTTGCATTTCAAATATAAATTAATTTTCAAATTATTATTTTCTAAACCATTTTAAATGAATGCATGTTCAATGAAGGGAGTGAAACAAACAATCTACATACATTATAATAAACTCAACAACAATAACATACATTTTATTGAAAAGATTCATGGAATGATCTAAAGTTGATCTACTTTGTGTTGCAATGGAGAAAAAGTATAAGGTGGATGAAGCTTCCAAGATTGATTCATACTTCTTGTATTATTTCTCCATAGAAAAATAAAGTATTTATGAACCACACCCATAATATGAGTTAACCTGTTTTGAAAATATAAACTAACATTAATATTATAACATAACAAGCAACAACAAAGCATTAGGGAAGTAAATCATGCCACAACAAAAAGCTGCATGTTAACATAAATAAGCAGTACACTGTAACATAGCAAGCAACAACCCACAGCATAACTAACATTAACATTGTACCATAACAATAAAAACAACCAGCAATACATTGTTAACCCAAAAAGGAAGTAAATCATGCAACGACAAAAAGCAGCATGTTAACACTAACTAAAAACAACTACCCACAACAAATCAAAAACTTATCAACAACAATATCTAACAACAAATCATGTAAAACATAACGAGGTCTTCAATATGGTCATTCATAATAGTTTCTACCTTCATCATCTTTTCAGAGTTAAGATTCTTGAAATGAATCTTCTTATAGCCCGTTCCATCAGATTCAATCATAACGCCGCCATACCAATAACATATTTTGTAACCTGAATCTCGTGGATAAGTTTGTTGCTTCCACTATTCATGATAGGGGAAGGATCTGAAATCATAAAATACAAAAACAACAACAAAAAACTACAACAACACAAAACTACAACAACATACAAGAAAAAAAAACATAAACTATCGAACAAGGAAGAAGAAGAAGAAGAATACATTTATGTATGAAGCGAGAGCTAATAATGAAGAAGAGATAAAAAGTGTGCAAGGGTTTTGCGGTGATAGATATGGCAATATTGTCAAGAAGTGAGAGCTAATTTGCTTATATTATAAATAAGTAAACAATTTCACCATGGTTGTTTGAAAAAACGTGATGAAATATAATGACTTTCACAATGGTTCTCACTATCAACCTTGGTGATAGGTATTTTAATTTTAATTTATATATTATAATTATAAGGACAACATCAATTGTAACGAAAAAGTAGAAAATTATTGAATTTGGAATTCGAACTCTGTCATTCTATAAATGTATAATCATGGTTTATTAGTTTGACTATAGTTTAATATATTTTCGTAAATGTAAATAAAAAAGCGCGTCTACAATTGAGGTATTACCATGATTAACAAACAAACAATTATAGTTTAGTGTGACGATAGGTCTATTTTGTAGTAGTGAATTTTAAGTGAAAGAAATATTTTCTAGAGAGAGAGGGAGAGGTAAATTCCAAAGAAAATGTAAATCATTAGAAAGTGGTGTTTACTGAAGTGGAGGTGAGCCTCCTTTATATAGAAGTTGGAAAAAACAAAAAATGAAATAATACATGTGTTGAATTAATGAGCTAATCGATTGGCACAAAGCTCCAATCGATTGGCCACCTCATCTTTAATCGATTAGCAAGCTCAAATAGGAAAGTTTTGACATAGATTCTTTGCAAGCCATTATCTATTATCTCTTCTCCAACCGATTGGCTTAATGCTTCAATCGATTGGTTGCTAAGAATTTTTTTGCAAATTGATTGGCACAACTTCCCAATTGATTTGTTAATTCAAAAATAGCTTTGAAAAGGATTGGAAAGCTTTTTAATCACTTGGCTTGGCTTAAAAAAATCATTTTCAAGATAAAAACAAGTATAACAATATTTATAGATGTGAGTGTGAGTTTCCTGGGTACTTCTAAGCTTCTTCCTTACTTTTACAATACTCAGATCACTAAGACAGACAGACAAACATGACCTGGCGAGCTTTCACATTTTATCTGAGGCTTCAAGATTCTTTTCTACCTTGTTTCTAATCATATAAGCATTTTGAACTTGAGTCTCTTTTTGTATGAGACATTTTTCTAGTTAGATCACGATCATCAACGTTGAAAGTTTTTTCCACCGACTTTAATCATCATTGTCGTCATTAAAACTTCAGCTGGATTTTCTACGGGTTTTTTAACTTTATACCTACAAGCAGATAGATCCACATTATCCCCCTTTTGATGATGAAAATACATCTCTCAGGGAGGTGGTAAAAGAAATAACACATATGTGTTTGGAGTGATTAAAATCCCCCTAAATTATGTAGAAAGTATACTATTTTCCCTATGAGAGTATACTTCTCCCCCTTTTCCGAAATAAAAAAGGTAGATAAATATATGCAAACATAAGCACATAGATCAACATGTATCATAAATATGTAGGAATTTATAGTTCGTGCATGATTTGTTTAATATTCCTATTCCAGTACTTATGAGAAAGAAATTTAATTTAGGAAGGGGTTTTCTAAAAATATATGTGAGTTGATTGAATGAAGTTACAAATTCAAGTACATATTCTTATTTTTCAACATAATCTCTAATAAAGTGGTTTCTAGCTTCAATATGTTTAACCTGAGAGTAAATTATCAGGTTTTTTGTGAGGTTTATGGAACTAGTATTGTCACATCTTATTGGGACAACTCCAAGAATTTCACCATAGTCATTGAGTTGTTGTTTCATTCAAATGAGTTTAGCACAATAGCTACCTACGTTAATGTATTATGTCTCAATTTTGGATAGTGTGACACTTGCTTCTTTCTTGTTGTGCCATGAGACAAGCGAGTTTCCAAGTAAGTGACATGTACCGCTGGTACTTTTCCTATAAAATATGAACCCCAGCAAAATCAAAGTAGAAGTACCCAACTAAGTCAAAATATCCTCCCTTGGGGTACAATAAATGTATGTGTTATGTGTCGGAGAGATATCTCATAATGCGTTTGACCGCACTGAGATATGATTCTTCTGGGGATGCTTGAAAACACATACATATAACAAACATGATATCGGGACGAGATGCAGTTAGATAGAGAAGAGATCCCATCATATCTCAATACTTGCTTTCTTCAACTGGTTTACCATCTTCTTCCTTGTTGAGGTTGCATGAGATTGACATTATCATGCTCGTTTTTTTTATGAAAATATTTTTATCAACTTTTCCTCTATGGAACTTGTTTTCAAGAAAAAAACTTACTTAGACGATCATACCATGCTATATAAGTTTGTTTTAGCCCATATAGTTCCTTCTTAAGCTTGAAAACATGGTCTGGAAAAGTTTAGTGGATTAAACCTAGAGGTTGGTCAACAAATACACTCACTTGGATGTAAATATTTAGAAAATCACTTTTTACATCAATTTAATACTCATGATGCAACAGTAGGATAATAAAATCTTTATGGCTTCTAATATAGCTACAAGAGAATATTTTTCATCGAAATATATTCCTTCCTATTGATTGTATCCCTTCGCAACGAGTTTGGCTTTATTTCTTAAAATATTTCCATCTTCTTCCAGCTTATTACGAAAGACCCATCGAGTACCAATTACTAGATTAGGTGAAGATTTGGGAACGAATTCCCAAACATGGTTTTGTTTAAATTGATTTAACTCTTCTTGCATAGCAAGAGACCAATGCTCTTCGATTATAGCTTCTTCGATTTCCGTTGGCTCAATTTGTGAAACAAAAGCCAAAAATTTACATACCTTATTGAGAGATCGTCGAGTGGTGACTCCCTTGCATATATCTTCAATAACATATGGAATTAGATTGTATTTTTTCAGTCTCCACTCTTTTGGTAGATCTGGATGTTCTTACGATGTTTATGGGATTTAATCCTGAATTGGTTCTTCTGTTGTAATTTAATTTTGATTTTGTTCTTGATATGGTTCCTGATCATCCTCCAGACTTGTATTTTCCATGATACCTGCACAATCAATAACTTCTACTTCTACAGGTTTTGAGGTTAGATTCATCAAAGATAACATGAATTGATTATTCTGTTGTTCTAGTTCTTCTGTTATAGATTCTAAAGGCTTTGCTCGAAGTGGAATATCCAATTAATATCCCTACATAAGCTTTTGCGTAGAATTTTGCGAGGTTATCTTTCCCGTTATAAAGGATGAAGCATTTACAACCAAAGACGTGTAGGTGAGAGATATTTGGCTTTCTTCCTTTATATAATTCATAGGGCACCCTTTTTAGAATTCTTTGTATTAAGACACGATTCATAACATAGAAAGCGATGTTTACAGGATCAACCCAAAAATATTTAGAAAGATTGGTCTCATTAAGCATCGACCCCGCAAGCTCTGCTAGAGATATGTTTTTCCTCTTAGCTACCCATTTTTGTTGGGGAGTTATGGAAAAGGAGTGCCGAATACCTTTCTTGTTACAAAAAATTTTGAATTCCTCATTTTGGAATTCTCTACCATTGTCACTTCTTGTGGATGTGATTCCTAAAACTTTTTTGTTCTTGATAACCTTGGCTAGTTTTCAAAAGGAAACAACCGCGTCTCTTTTTTGAGATAAGAATAATGTCCATGTATAGCGAGAGTAGCCATACACAATCACAAGGAAGTAGATATTTTAACCTAGACTTACGATTCTGGATGGGCCAAAAAGATCCATGTGAAGTTGTTGTAAGGGCCAATCAGTAGAAACTATATTTTTATATTTAAATGAGGCCCTCCATTGCTTCCTTTTTTGGCACACATCACATGATTTGTTCTTTTCAAAATGTATGTCTGAAAGGTCGTCTATGAGATTCTTGTGAACCAATTTGTTCAAGTGATCCATGTGGGTGTGAGATATTCTCCAATGCCATAGCCAAGATTCATCCTCTTTACTTAGGAGACATATATCACTTGAAGGGATCTTATTTAGATTCATTTCTTAGGTATTTCCACTTCTTGAGCTAGTAAATAGAGTTTCATTTTATTTTGATTTTATGACATGCAACCAGAAGAATTAAATATTACATTGTTACCTTTGCCACATAGTTAACTTATAGTGAGAAAATTATGCTTAAATCTTGTACCCAAGAGAACTTCCCCAATCGTTGGATTTGGGAGCTTACCAATGGTGCCAAAACCTAGAAATTTTCCCTTATATTATCTCCATATGAGAAAAATCCTCCTTCTTTAGTAAAAAAGGTGGGAGGATAAAGTTTTATCATTGTATATGCTTTGAATAGCTACTATCAAGGTACCTATATCATCTTGGGTCCTTGTTTGTTAGTTTCATAAACATGTTTGTTCTTTGTTTTAGAGATATACGTATTCTCAGGTTTTGATAAAATTCTTATTTTGTGTTCACAGTTTTTGTTATAGAAATATGAAGGGGGTGTCATTCTTTACTTTCATGACTTTTTTTAATGAAATAAAACATGATAATGTGACCTTCTTTATTATAGTAGTTGCATTTTAAGATTTTACAATAAGAGGTGGTTTTGGCCTTACATATATTCTCAAAGTTTCTACTGTTATTCTTTGGTTCATACCCTAATCCAACTTTGTTGTAAGAGGCTCTTTGATTCCCTAATAAAACATCTAAAATTATATTTTCATTTGGTGAACTTGACAAGTATTTTTTGAAGATCACAAATTTCATATTTTAAATTGAAATTCTATTCCTCAGGGGACAAATGTCAAACACGATGTCTTAGATAGCTGGTTCGATAAGATAAACCAGAACTACAAATTAGTTATTACAAGATAATGGATCATCAAAATAATAAAGAACACAAGAATTTGTAACCCAGTTTGATGCAAACAACACCTACGTCTAAAGGGTTGACTTCCAACCCAAGAAAGGAAATTTATTATTAGTAGCTTAGTACAATTAGTCTTACATGCAACAACAAATCGAATGTTGTTCGATGTCTCTTCCTAACACTACCCAATTACTTTCTACGTAGGACTCCCCCTAAATATGATAAACCCCCCTCACTTTCTCTTAATCACTAAAACCTAGTCATTGGTGATTCACCCGATTAATAATGTCGAATATTACAACTCAACTAGACAAACTTCTATACCAAGTTATTGAAACATAGAGGTGTAGATAAAGATGTTGAATATACAACTCAACTAGACAAACCGTTTATGTCAAGTTACTGAAACATAGAGGTGTACATAAAATAACAAATACTCTTGTAAATCCTATCAATCTAAAATCTCCAATGTGAATGCTTGCTTTCCAATGTAGGTTTGAGCTCCTTATATAGCAGAATAACTCTGGGATTTTTCATAAATCTCTCAAACAAGATATGATTTGTTTCAATTTATCAAACATGCAAGGGTGTCTACTCTGATACCAATTGAAATTTTGTTCCTTAAGGGACAAATGTTGAATATGATGTCTTAGACAACTGGTTTGATAAGTTAAACCAGAAACACTACAATGGCAAGTACTATATGATAGATCAGAAAAGTAGTAAATAACACGATAGTTGTTTACCCAATTCAATGAAACCACACCTACGTCTAGCGGGCTAAGTCCATAACCCAAGATAGGAAATTCAGGATTAGTAGCTTAGTACAATTAGTCTTACAAGCAACAACAAACTCTATGTTTTTTAAGATTGACCACTTTATCTTCTACAAGATCCCTAATGAAATGATGACGAATGTCAATGTTCTTGGTTATGTTGTGTTGAATAGGATTTTTTGAAATATTGATAGCACTTAAGTTGTCAAAAACAATGTCATGACATCTTGTTCGACATTGTACTCCTTTGGCATCTATTTCATCCAGAGTAATTGTGTGTAATTACTTCCATCAATTATGTACTCAACTTCATCATAGATAATGAGACACAATTTTTCTTTTTGCAAAACAAAGAAATTAGATTATTGTCAACAAAGAAGTCCCCCTGGTGTACTTTTCATGTCATCAATACTTCCAACCCAATCTTCATCACAATACCCTACAAGAATGGGATTTTTATCATGAGAGTACAAGATTCCATAGTCATAGGTATATATTTTATGTACTTCAAGATTCTTTTCACTTAAGAAAGATGACTAGCCTTAGGATTCGCTTGGTACCTAGCACATACACCTATAGCGAATGTCATATTAGACCTGCTAGCTGTGAGATATAACACACTTCCTATCATACTTATATCGAGACATTGATCTACATCAATTCCATTTTTATCCCTAGAAAGCTTCAAGTGAGTTGCAGCAGGAGTTCTCTTAAGGCTTGCATTGTCAAGACCAAACTTTTTCACTATGCTCTTAGCATACTTGCTTTGAGACACAAAAGTTCTATCTTCCATTTTCTTTACTTGAATACTAAGAAAGTAAGTGAGTTCTCCTACAAGACTCATCTCAAATTCACATTGTATTTCTTAAACAAAATGTTGCACCATCGTGTCAGACATCCCACCAAAAACGGTCATCCACATAGGTTTAGGCTATAATAAGCTCCCCCTATTAGTCTTCACAAATAATTTTTTATCTATTCCACCTATATTTTACCCATTGTTGATCAAGAACTTAGTCAATCTATCATGCCAAGCTCTTGGAGCTTATTTCAAGCCATTTAGAGCTTTCTTCGATTTGAAAACATGATCTGGAGAGTTTGGATCAACGAACCCCTTCTTAGGTTCCTCCACATAGACCTCTTCATTGAGATACCCGTTTAAAAAGGCACTTTTAACACCCATTTGAAACAGTTTAAATTTTAGCATGCATGAAACTCCTAGCAAAATTCTAATGGATTCTATTCTGGCTACTGGGGGAAATTTCTCATCAAAGTTCACTCCTTCTATTTGAGTATACCCTTTAGCAACTAACCTTGCCTTATTCCTTGTCACGTTACCACTTTCATCATATATGTTCTTGTAAATACACTTGGTACCAATGATGTTCACATCTTCAGGTCTATGAACTATCTCCTATACCTTGTTTCTTTCAAAATGGAAAAGTTTTTTTTGCATATCATTGATCCAGAATTCATCAGTCAATGCTTCCTTGTCATAACTCCTTCATTGATATTTCCAATGATGTTTTCTATAGGATGACCCTTCTGGATCCTGATTGATGGTCCCATGTTGATTTGAAGATCATAAGAATTAGTGATCTCATGCATGATCTTAGACTTCTTGGGTGAGACATTCTCTGGGACATTCGTTTAAGGAGGAACATCATTTTCTTCTTCTTGCTTATCTTAAGGAGTGTCATCAATGTTCACATTTATGGACTCCATCATAGTCTTAGTGCGCTTGTTATAGACTCTAAGTGCTAGACTATTGTCACCATCAGAATCAGATTCCTCAGCTTTAAGTTCCAGACTATTGTTTTTCTTTTCTCCTTCTCCATATATGGAAAGTATTTTGAGTTCCATTTCATGTTCCTGGAATTTACCAAAGAGATTATGTGTGTCCATGGTCGCCAAATCCTTAGATTCACAAATTCCAATGACTTTGGGTTGCCAACTATGGTTTATGCGTCTAGGAATTTTTATGACTAATTCCTCATTTGAGAAAGTTTTCCCTAGAGTACTAATATGACTCACGACATGGGTGAACCATGTTTGCATTTGAATTATGTTCTCTTCAGGTTTCATTCTGAAGAGTTCATACTGATGGATTATTTTTCCCTTTTTACCTCGGTAGTGCCTTCATGGGTAATTTGGAGAATATCCCACATTTTTTAGCAGTTTTGCAGTAAGAAACTTACAAATATTAATCAATACCGAAAGCGGTAGTGATTATATTTGTTGCTTTTGAATCGCGTTGCACGTTCTCTTTGGATCAATCCTTTTCGGGTTTGTCTACTACATTACCATCAATATTATATGTAGGGATAAATGGTCCTTCTATCACAACCTTCCAAATACCACGGTTCGTCCCTTCTATGAAAAATTTCATTTTCTCTTTCCACAGATTATACCCTCCTTCATTGAAGGATAGAGGTTTGTTTAGTGAATAGCTTGAAAAAAAAATTCCTCTGTTAGTTCTTAAGAGGAGTTAGGCTCTGATCCCACTTGTTGGACAAGTGACATTAAGCACAAGAGGGGGTGAGTTGTGGTATTTAAAATTCATGACTAATTTTATACTTTTTTCAATTAAGAAGATATTAGTAATTTTGTTTGAGTGATTTGTAACGGAAATAAAAACTAAAAGTAAAAAGTGGAAATTAAAAAGATAGGGTTTTAGATATTTCACCAGAGATTTATATAGGTTTGGACAATGTTGCCTAGTCCTGTCCTCAAGAGGTCTTCTTGACAGTTTGACTATAAACTTTGAGCTTTTGAAGGTTATACCCACAAACCTTTATACAAGTTGATCTTGAGATTTTTACAGGATTATCCCAAACACAAATAACTTTTACGACAAGCTAAGCTAGAACCTTCTAAGAGATTTTTAGGTTGATCCCAATAACCAAAGTTGAACTTTTTCTTGCAAAGCTCAATAAACCACATTAGAGATTTTATGACTACTTTATTGCAAGAACCAAACTCAATCTTCTCAAGAGTATCACACTCCCAAGAATTAAACAAATAACATAACCACTTACAAAACTCTTCCTCACAAGCAAAGTTTCACTCACAGGCACTAAGACAATTTTAAGTGAAAGAAATATTTTCTTAAGAGAGAGAGAGAGAGAGAGAGAGAGAGAGAGAGAGAGAATATTAGAGAGATAAATTCCAAAGAAAATGAAAATTTCTTGGAAAGTGGTATGAAATGAAGTGGGGAAGAGCCTTCTTTATATAGGAGTTAGAAAACCCAAAAAAAGGAAATAACTTATGGACTGAATTAATGAATCAATCAATTGGAACAAAGCTTCCAATCCATTGGTTAACTCATTTTTAATCGATTAGCAAGGTCAAATAGGAAATATTGGATATAGAGTCGTTTCAAGCCATTAATGTGATGTCATAATTTTTTGGTTAGTCGATTAGCTTTTCTCCAATCGATTGGCTTAATGCTACAATCTATTGGCTAACTCAGAACAATTTTGCCAATCGATTGGCACACCTTACCAATTGACTGGTTAATACAAAAATAGTTTTGAAAAGGTTTGGATAACTTTTTAATCATTTGGCTTGGCTTAGAAAATGATTTTCAAGATAAAAACATTTGAAGAAAATATTTTTAGGTGTGTCTGTGTGTGTGAGTTACCTTAGTACTTCTTAGCTACTTCCTTACTTTTGTAATACCTAGGTCACTCAGATAGACAGACATATATGACTAGAAGAGCTTTCACACTTTATCCAAGACTTCATGATTCATTGCTAGGTTGTTTCTGATCATATAAGAACTTTGATCTTGAGTCATTTTTTGTTGATGAGGCAGAGATGTTTCTATGGTTAGATCACCATAATCAAAGTTGAAATCTATTGCCACCAACTTCAATCATTGTTGTCATCATCAAAACTTCAAATGGATCTTTTGCAGAATTTTCAACTTTATACTTGCAAGCACATAAATCCACATGATTTCGATTTTGGCCGTGAGAGCCTTAACTGCTCTCTTTACAAGGAAACAATGTATTTGATTGTAGTGAAATGGCAAATGCATGTCTAGAACTTTCCTACTTTACACAACTTTGTGCATTGAATGATGTTAGCTATCATTTTTGGTTGTTATACTTGTGATAACCTTTAAGCAAATGTACCTATAACGTTGAAGTAATAAAATAAGATTACCTCCGTAACACCCTACTTCCCGAATCAATAATTAATAAATATAATATAATTCTATCGACATAGTATATCACTTCACAATCCAAGAAGTCTGAATGTTAATTCATTTAATAAAAAATATGGTCCAAACAACATAATTAAACAAAAGTATAGCATACATAGCCTTACCAAATCATCCACACCAAAAGTGGTTCAATAATCTATTATAATGTATTAAAACTGAGCCACGATTTCTTGTGATGACAACTCATTCTTTAATTTGCCACATCATTAAAAATCTATCTGGCGTTCTTCAAAATAAAATATTCTAAAACTTCTCTTATTCATTTGAGAAAGAAGTGTAACGTTTCATTTATAAATCTTATTTATTTAAAAGACTTCTATTTTCATATTTCATGAATCATCTCCTTCCATTTCTCTAACTTAAAATTGTATATCCTCATTGATTCATTTTGCTTGCATCTCCATTCCATATATGTACTGTTACATCAAAACATATATTATATTATAAGTTACACACGCATACAAATTATATACCCACCATTAATCAAAATTCAAACTAATAAACTTTCATTCTATTTTGTATTACGCAGACTTATTCCCTATAAAAAAAGTTAAATTAATCAATTTTCAAAAAACTAAATCAAAAAACTAAATCAAAAAAATTTCAATAACTCGATAAAAAAACTAAATTAATCAATTTTCAAATAACTCAATAAAAAAAATCATATATGAATTAATTCCTACAAAAATTAAGCAATTTTTGAATAACTAAAAAAAATTATGTTAAAAAAAATTCATTCGTATGTATTTGTTTTAAAACTATAATAACAATAAAAAAATGACATTGCAGTGTTTAAAATAAAGTGGTCAAACAATACTTTCAAATAAACAAACTAATACTTTAATATTCTTTTTAAAATATAATTGCTTATTATAAATGCAGTTACATGTTAAAAAATTTAACTTTAAATATTACAATGCTTTAAAAATTATCAAACCATTATTTCAAAATTAACTTATAATTAATAAGTATTCAAACAAATGCTTCAAATTATTTCTAAAATCTTATTTTGAATTATAATTGTAGGTAAATATTACATAATTAAACCATAAATTTTTATCTATCGTTTATAAATCTTTACATAAAAATGTCCTATAATTCATTGTTAAATTGTAAATAATTAAAATCGAATGACTAATTTAATTGAATTAAATCAATTGTAAATGTTGCAAATTAATGGTATAGTAAATGAAAAACAAATGAGAAAAAATATTGGACATATTCAAATTTACAAATCATAGTCCAACCCATAGAGACTCATTCAACAATCATACTCACTATCTTTTATACTACAAATTCAATGTAAAATAAAGAGCTTCATCTAGGATTTTATTGTTGATTGCCATATATTGTTATATAAAGTGTGAAACATTTGAATCAATATTTTAAAAATCAGATCGAACTGGCCGGTTCAACCGATTGGACCGAGAACCGAAGATGAATCAGGTTGGGTCAACCTTTCAAAACCGCTAGTGGGTCAAAATCAAAAAAATCGGATTGAACTGTCCAAAACCATTCGAACCAAAGAACAAGAACCGGTTTTATAAAACCGTCTGGTTCAAAAAAAATCATCAAATTGACCATTTTTAAAAAAAAATTATAAATTTTAATATATCAATATCAAATCTTAACATA